>NW_020837948.1:6823474-7101914 GCF_003676395.1 Aethalodelphis obliquidens
ACACACACACACACACACACACACACACACACACACACACACACACATATACAGGGCTCATTCTATAGGGTTCCGGCTAGCTTCCCTCTTTTCATATTTATAACTCTCTTCTTCAATGAGAAACCTGGCTCCCCTTATCCTCAAGGTATTCATCCATTACTAGGTCCCTCTGTATATAAAATAATGTCCTGACCCCACCTTCCTCTGTGGGTCCTAATTCCACCTTGCCACCGCCCAGTGCAGCTGCCTACCAGAATCAACTTGGCCATCATCCTTTGGTCCCCTTCCTTGTGGTGCCCCACCCCCGCCACCTGGCCACCACTATACTCTCCTGCCTACCTCTTAACTATGAATTTTTGAAGTTAAAATATCATTAGAATTTTCTCTCCTTCAGTTAAAAAAGCAAAAGTCATTCTGACATGTTTAGAGTTGAGATGATAAGTATGCTAGTTGTCACAAATCAAAAATAATTTTGTTTTGGCTAATAAGGCCTGCTTAGAAGGACATTTTGATTTTTAATATTGCTCCATTTTGCCACTGTAAATAAGGTTGAGCCAACACCTATTACAGAGTGACTTCTGCCCAGGCTTTAGGTAGAAATATGTCAGTGAGAGTAAAGCCCTCACTCTGATGCTGCTGCCTCCGGAGAGCAGGACCAATCGAAAGCAGGTTTGCTTTGGTCAGCATAAACTAGAGATCAGATGACATTAAAGGTCGGAGACCCACACGGTGCCTAAAGGCATTGTTTATTCAGAAGATACTTCAAACTCAACTCAATCTTTTTATTTCTTTTATCACAAGTGGTCCAAAAGTGGCCAGTCACTCTCCTTGTATTTGTCACCAGCCACATCTGTATACTGAGAAAAATACTGCTCCTGAGAGGACCTGCTCTGGGCTTTGAGGTGGCAGATAGCGACATAGGTTATTGGGGACAACTGTGTCTTTTTCTTTTTTTCCACTGCACCCTATTCATAGACTTCTCTTTAATTTTTAACTTTTTGGTGATTGAAGGGCTTAAGTTTGCTTTAAACATGCAGGTGGACTCAGGAAAATTACAATAGGCTATCTGGCAATGACCCCAGCCTTTCCTGAGTCTCTTCTGTGGCACAGCAGTTCTCAGCCACTTTCCAAAGAGCTAGCTAGTGCTGTGTTGAATGTCATACCCCTGTATTTACTTCAGTTTTTTAAATTGTTATGTAATAGTTTTTAAAGTCATAATCTAAATTCTGCCTCTGGTAATGGGCAGAGAAATATATTTATAAATTCTTTCAAGCTTTGATGTGCTGGTAAGAATGTAAGGAATACTTACAGGTTAAAAAAGCAACTGAAATCAGAAACCTAGAGAGGTCATGTAGCTATGAAGCTGGCTTTACCTGGAGGGCTTTTGCCAAACTGGGTGAACCTTAGCTTTGGTTTGCACACCCAACATAATTCAGGGCAGCAAGGACAAATCCCAGGGTCCTTCCAAGGTGGACATATTTGGAAAAATTTCCCCCTTCCCATTATAAACCTGAAACTCCAAAGCGTTACATCCACAGTGGAGGGTTAAACAAGAAAGAAACACACCCTGTCCCAAACAAGTGCAAGGAAATGTGCTTGTCTCAAATCTTGGCACAAAATTAGAGAGCAGAGAGGGAAAATATCCCATGATAACATATAACCATATGCTGATCTCCACAAGAAATTATAGCTCAGATGCAAACTACCTAGGTCGTCTGTAAAATCTCAAACATAAAATTGAGTTTAACCCAGAATGATGGAGTCCTTGAATGCCTGGCACAATCAAGATGAGCCCATCTTCAAACTGTGCATCCTGAATTTTCACAGATCGACTTCCGGGAAATGTGAGCTCAGTGTTTTTAAAAAAAATCTTAAAACACCATGGAGGGAAGCACCATGAAACAACCAGCATAAACAGCAAAGTGACACAGAAAATAAAATATGTATGTTTAATATTTTTTGAAGATTGGAATATGGTTGAAAATCAAGAGATTCTACAGATGACCACTCATCTTCATGAAGACCTAAATAGAACTTCTAGAAATAAAAATTCAAAGTTAAACACTCAATGAGAGAATGTAAGGGTAGACTAGAAAAAGCCAAAGAGGGAATTCAGGAGCTAGAAGATGAATTTGAAAAAATTACACAGAATGCAGCACAGAGAAACCAAATATGGGAAAGGTGAAAGAGATAAGAGATATTGAGATAGAATGAGAACTTGTAACACGTGTCTAATCAGAATGCCTGAAAAAGGAGAGAAATAATGGAGCAGAGACAGTATCTAAAGGAAGATGGCTGCAAGTTCCACAAATTGATGAAAGACATGAATCCTCACTTCCAGGAAACCCAATGAATTATAGGCAGAACAAAAGCAAAGAAATATGCATACTTACATCATAGAGAAACTGCAGAAAACCAAAGGAAAGGTCTTAAAATGATCCAAAGAGAAAAGATGGATTACCTACAAAAGAACGAAAAGGCTGTCAGCTGACATCTCAACAACAGTGGAAGCCAAGAGGCAGGGGAATAAAATGTTCATTGAGTTGAGAGGAAAAATCTGTGAACATAGAATTAATTACACAGCATAAATGACTCTTTAAAACAAGGATAAAATGGATATTTTAGACAAACATAACTAAGAAAATTTGAGGAATAAAAATAGAATTAATATATACTATTATATATTTAGGTCAGGAAAGGAATGATTGTAGTTCATATGCTCTTCATGTGGAGGGTAAAGTTATTGGTTAACTTCAGACTTGGGTTAATTTATACATTTTTTAATTTATGGAGTAAAGAGTAGAAGAATAAAAAGAGTATGTTCAATTTTTATGACTAGAAGAAAAAGAATGAAAGGTGAAGTATTCAATCCAAAATAAAGAAACAAAAGAGAGAAGGAGGACCATGGGAAAAGGCAATCAACAACCTAAATAGACTATATAAATGAATAATGACGTGTGTGTACAATGGGCAACATAAGTGAAAACGAATTACAGGTATATGCAATGATGTGGATGAAACAAAACATAGTGCAAGAGCAAAGAGGTAACTTCTCAGGTAAATAAATACAATGTGATTCATTTCTGTAAAGTTCAGAAACATGTAAAAAAAAAAAAGCAGTATATTGCATAGAAATGCAAAGATGAGATCAAACTACAAAGAAAAGCAAAATAATAATAAACAAAAAAATCCAGATAATGTTTACCTCTGAGTGGAAATGAGGGTATAGTATCGGAGGAACTCAAAACTAATGAAACTGTTCTTTTTCTTTAAATGGGTAGGTGAGTACATAGTTGTTCATCGTGCTGCAATGCTTATGCTGTCCACAAAGTGTGTAACTGTTCTTTTATATCCATCCACTCATTATTTAATAAGAATAACTTAAACATGTACAGCTACTTGAATTGGACTTTTATGTGGTGTGAAATAGGGTTCTGATGTTATTTTATTCCAGGTGGATAGCTAGGTACCCCAACGTCATTTATCAAATGACTATCATGTACCCCATGCAGTAGCCACTCTTGTCATACATCGACTTTTCAGATACACAGGGATTTATTTCTGGATCCCCTCTTCTATTTTATTGTCACAACTACAGTCATTGATCTGTCTATTCCTCACTCGTTATCATATTGATTTGATCATAACAGCTTTCTGGTTTGATGTTCTGATATCTGGAAAGGCACATCCCCCTTCATTATTCTTTTTCTTATTTTTCTTGGTTATCTGGGACCAATATAGTCTTATCTTTTATAGTCTTATCATTATTATGAGTGGACTCTTTTCCCTTTCTCGTTTCTAATTATTTTGCTAGTGAAGAAAAGAATGGTTAATTTTGGCATATTTATCATCTGTCTAACCACCTCATAATAATTCTCTTAAAATTTTCATATCTTTGCACTAGAGCCCCTTAGTTTTCTAAGTATATAGATATACAATCAGCAAAAAGAGATAATTGTTAGTTGTCTTTTCCAAATTTTTACTAATATTTCATTTTCTTGTCTTACTACACTCCCTTTATGAATAAAAATGGTGATGACAAGTATCCCTGTCTGGCTACTGATTTTTGTTTGTTTTTGTTTTTGTTTTTTTCTGCGGTACGCGGGCCTCTCACTGTTGTGGCCTCTCTCCCGTTGCAGAGCACAGGCTCCGGACGCGCAGGCTCAGCGGCCATGGCTCACGGGCCCAGCCGCTCCGCGGCATGTGGGATCCTTCCGGACCGGGGCACAAACCCGTGTCCCCTGCATCGGCAGGCGGACTCTCAACCACTGTGCTACCAGAGAAGCCTGGCTCCTGATTTTTAATTGAAACAGTGGTTGGTCATTTAAAAGGACGTATTTGGAAATTGTCCTCCGTGCTTTTTTTCCTTAAAGTTTTTATTTAGAATGACTACTGTATTTTAGAGGTTTTTTTTCTATTTTTGCTCTGGGCTTTGAGATATGTACTCTACTTGATCTTGGAGGCCACTAATTTGAGTCCCAATACTGACCATTCTCTTTTTAAATTCCTCTGATTTTCTTTTTGGTTCAAAAATCACAACTCTCTTGAAAACCACCTCTGTGCTGTAGTCACTTCTCCTGGAGTTTTGATAGTTTGTTGTCTCTGTTGAAGTTGTTATCCAGCTCCAGAAGCTCTGATTCTGGTTGTTCCTCCTCCCCCTGGAGGCTGGACCCCCTAGTGTCCGTGGTTATGGTCCACTGCCTGCTCCCTGGAGCTCAAGTTCAGACGCTGAAGGACTCTAATGCAGTAGTGGTCTCCCAGATGGGCCCTGATAGGGGGCGGCTGGTCCTGAGGGCCTTTATGTGGGAGTAGACAGGTTGTCGAGCCCCTGCGGAGACACCTGGAAGAAGCCTCCTGCTCTCTGGTCAGCATGTGCTCTCCTGGTCTCGGGGGGAGACCCATTCAGCCAGGATAGCCAGCCTCCCTGAGCCCTTAGGCCCACCTGCCAGAGGCCTCAGCAGCCACTTGGTTCAGGCAAACCAGAGGAGAAATGGAATTACCTATTTGATACTATTACTAAGCTTTATTTTGATATTATCCAGCAAATATTTTTATGGCTGCTAATCCCAATGAGAGAAAAGGGCCGATCTTTGAGAGGAGAAACTGATACCCTTCTGATTGAAAGTACTAAATTTTTCTGTGCTAATATTAGATATTTTCATTGTGCTTCATTTTTTTTAAAAGAATGGTCAAGAAGTACATATTATTCTCTCTGTTTATAATATACATCACAAAGACCAGTGATCTACCAAGATAATGCGTTGAGCTGGGGGCAGCACTTGTACGGCAGGTAAAGGGCCCTGGAAGGATTTAGCATCCCCTCTGCGGTCATAGGTCTGAAGTGTTGGGGAACATCGTGGTGGCTCACGCTGAGCGTCTTTACAATAATCCTTGAAATAATTAGAGGCAGTCCGAGGTGTCATGGCCTTGAATCATTAGTTGGTGGAGAAGCAGGAACAAACCCACGTAATGAGGCATCAGGGAGAGAGTGAAGACCCACTGAGAGCAGCAGCAACTGGCCCTCTCAGCTGGAAGACACAGGGAGCCCCGAGGAGCTAGAGAAAGTGACAAGGGAGCTCGGTACCGGAGGAAAAATGAGGGCCCTGGTGACAGAGAATAAGACAGATGCGAACTGGAGAGGAACAGGAACTTGGGGATAGGAGTATATTTGGAGGAAGTACTCTAAAACAAAACCATTTTGTAAAAGAAACTCTCCCAAGGGCAAAAATCCTATGGTGCTTCACATTTTTACGCAGCTTTTCCTCCCAAGTTCGTCTCTGAAATAACCCTTCAGAGGCCAGTTGAAGTAGCTTGATAGGGCAAATAGAGGCAAAAAGAAAAAGGAGGGATTATTGTAGTTTTATTACAGCCAAAAGATGTGCAAGCTAGAACACAGGCTTTTATAGACACCCTAAATTCAGTCTCAAGGAATTTCTAGACACTGCCTCATGTTACCGATAAGGAAACTGCGGCTCGGGTGTGAAAGAGACTTGCTTTGGTAGAACCCGGACAGAACCCAGGTCTCTAGTCTCCCACCCAAATGCTGTCCACAGCCTCCACTCCTATTCCTCGTGGTGTCGCCATGTCTGTCTCTTTGGAACCATTGATTTCTGATTACTCAGATCTCTAGCAAGCCGTCTTGGGTCTCTGTAGTGTCCTAATCAGATTCTGTCTTTCACCTGGCGTTTTCCGCAGCCCACTCTGTGCCAGGCCCTGTGCCGAGCTCTGAACAGCAGAAGTGGAACCTGATCTTTGCCCTGAAGCCACAGGGACTACCGCATGCCCGCCCTGGAGCTCTGGGTGACTGTGAAGTCCGGCTGCGGAGGCCCTGCCCCAGGGCCTGCTCTTCTGTCAGGGGAGCCACAGGAGCAGGGGGTGAGAAGTGCTGAGCGCTGGCAAACAGCTAGAAAAAGCTCCAGGCCAGCAGCCTTGGAGCCCGTGTTAAGTGGAGTATGCCTGTGGGAGGCCCCAGGGAGAACGCTCTTAGAAATCCTGAGTCAGGTAGGTTTACTGTCATCATACAATATAGAGGGAGAGATGGCATAACAGTGCACAGGGCTCCCAGAGGGGAGAGATACACCAGGACTGAGTGAGGTAAGTGGGGCCTGCGACGTTCACAGGACCAGGGCCCGTGCCATGGCTACCTTTGAAACTGAGCTCTGGGCTCGCCTGGCAGGGACCCTGAGGTGTGGAGTGGAGCCTGCTGCGTTTGGGCTTCAGGCCAGTGCTGTTCACTGTGCCCTGAGAATGTGTGATTTCAGACTCCCTCAGAAGCTGGGCAGACTTTACTTGGGTCAAGCAAACTCCCAATGTAAGGGAAACCGCAAGGGAAGCATTTCTTCGAGATATTATGAAGCATGCTATTGTGAGTCTGCCTTTTTTTGTGTGTGTGTGAGTCTGCCTTTTAAAACCAGGCAATACTTTCCATATAAATATGCTTCCCTTTTCATTAAGGCAGTCCTCCTGAAGACTGTAACCAGCCCACGCTTGTATACACTTATATCAGTAAACCCAAATGGCTTTATTTTTCAGTCTTATTTATTCAACCTGTCAGTAATTCCAAATGTCTGAATTGAGCACTTACTATGTGCCAAGCCCTTCGCATGAATCAGCTCATTTAATCCTCAAAAAAAAAAAAAAGAAAAAATCCTGTAAAGGGCAAGCCATTGTTATCCTCATTTTTAAATTAGAGGGAAAAGAGGGTGGAGAACTTGCCTGGAATCACACAGCTAACAAGGCCAGGAGCCCAGGGCTGGGTCAATGTGAGGTTTAACCACGGGTTGCTTGAAACCCAGATGCGGTTCAGGGGTCACGTGAGCATAAGATGGGTTCACTCGCACCCGACCGGCTCCAGCTTGTTCTCACCCTCCCACACCAGGTGCCTTTCAGCACGTGAGAGTTCAGCAGAGCTGAGCTCAGTGGTTTGGGGTCTCATTTCCTCCCTCTGGGGTCTTTTGTGAGGCTGGGGGCTCCAGAAGAAGGAGCTGCCCCAGGTAGGAGGCAAGGGTGAAAGTCCTGGCAGCCGACTCAGATGACATCTGTAGGCACTTTGTGGCACTGGGAAAATTATCCAGCGCTTGGGAATAAGGACAAGGGAGGGTGGCAAGTTCTCCCCGTGTCATATGGGAACATGTTTTAGCAGTATAAAAATGATATACTGATCCATGCTACGGAGTTGTATCTTTGTTCAACTCACTATTTTGTGTTAATTAAAGGCCCAGACTATGCAGTTACATGTTAACTTACAGATTTGTTTCCAGTAAAGATGCAAACTATTTCTTTCTGGTGGAAAAAATAACCCCCAGACGGTATGGTGTTCTTGCCCTGTAGGTCATTACCTGGTGGTGTGCCTCTCCTGGCTATCTCATCCCACCTTCTCTCTCCAATACCTGTATACCTCCTCCAGCTCTCCTTTGAACCAGCTGCACCCTCCTGCAGGTCCCTCATTACTGAGTTGAGTATATCTTTAACACTTGCTTATTTTTTATTCTCATCAGAGTCCTGTTTTCAAGTTTTTGGAAAGTATACTTTGGCACTTCTGTTCTTCATCCGTGACTGGAAGTAACTGTCTTCAGAAGCCCTGCCCAGGGACCTTGGACAGTGTGTAGCATCCTAGTCTGTGTTTTGGCTTGATGCAGAATTGGTTAGAATCAAATTCCTCAGGCAGAACTGAGAGCCCGCTGAGGGTTAAAGGTCCTCCTTCCTCTGTCCGTGTGCCAGGCATTTCTGGCTTTGACTTAGTGGTGTGTTTTGAAGCCAATTTGTCAGACCTTAATTTAGTATCTGAGCCGTACACGGAACAGGTTAAGTTACCTTCCAGTGATGGGTAACCATATGGTGCTGTTAAGCTTTGGGAGCTGGAAAATTGGTCACGTGTTTCCGAGCTGGTCAAACTTCCACACAGTGCTCTCAACTTAGGCTGTGCTGTGTGGTCACTGAGAGAACATCACGTCTGCCCACTAGTCACCTGAACAATTTCAGGGGAAAAGCCCAGAGGAGGGGAGCAGGGGGCCACTGGAGCGGAAAGACATCATAACAGAGGGAGGGGGTCGCGGACCCGGTGTCCGTGCTTGAGGAGTGGGTTTGGGATTCGATGTTCGAAGATCCAAGCAGCGCTTCCTCCTGTGACTCTGTAAACCTCCAGCCCTCAGAGAATTTGCTAAATTGGCCTCCTAGCTGCATAATCAGCCGCAGAAAGCCTACCGGCCAGGGCTGCGGACATTTGTATGTGTCCTGATGTTGGAGAAGCTCAGACTATGGACATCTGAACCCTCCTGGCCTGAGTTCCTTGAGGCAGGGATCGTATTCCTGACTGAGCAGATTATCCCAAGTCCGAGGGATTTGAGGTGAGACTCATTCACATCTAGGCTGTACCACCTACAACCTGCTTGCTGTCTGACCATAGGCATGTCACTGCTTGACTCGTATTTCCCAGTCTGTAAAATGGGCACATATACAAATACATTCAGAGTGAGGCCTGTGTGTCTACTTCACAGGGCTGTTACGAGGATGAAATGAGGATTAGATGAGCTCATGTAAGTGTTAGGCATGGTGCCTGGCCATTGGCACGCCTCAGTAAACAGGAGTTTACCGTTTACTCCGTAACTAGGAGTTACTTTAAGCAACAGCCCTCGGGCTGGGTACTACTGGAAATGCACATCTCCCTGGGAGGAATTGCAGATTCTCTTTCCAACCCTTGAGCATGAATGAGACTTTGCAGGGCAGAGGTGGACCCAGGGCAGCCGCAGTACTCAGGTCACCCAGAGAATATGGAGGTTGCCACCAAGGGGGCCAGTGCTGAGAGACCAGGAGAGCTTTTCTCGTCCCCACCAGCAGCCTGTGAGGTGCTAAGAGCCTTGTGGCCTGTGAGGGTGTTTGAGGACGGACCCTTTCAGCCAGGCGTGGAGCTAGGAGTGCTGAACGCCAGGAGATGGGGCCTCCCTCCAACATTCAGTTCCCAAGAGCTGACTGCAAGCTTCCAGGGAACCAGAGTCACCCCACTTCCCCAGGGGTACAGCTGGGCAATGCGGCAAATTTGACTCTACAGACTGGTTCTGCCCCAGTGAGGTCTGCCTGGGAGCAATCCAGGCCTCTCCCTGTGCCGCCCCCTTGCTCTGTACACAGGGCTCCGGGCCCCCAGGCTGCTGTTCTCTCCCCGGCCCGGGGCTCTGCCCCCTGACTTTCAGGTCTCAGGTCAAATCTCACGTTCTCAAGGCAGAAGACCTAAATAGACATTTCTCCAAAGAAGATATACAGATTGCCAACAAACACATGAAAGGATGCTCAACATCACTAATCATTAGAGAAATGCAAATCAAAACTACAATGAGATATCACCTCACACCAGTCAGAATGGCCATCATCAAAAAATCTAGAAACAATAAATGCTGGAGAGGGTGTGGAGAAAAGGGAACCCTCTTGCACTGTTGGTGGGAATGTAAATTGATACAGCCACTATGGAGAACAGTATGGAGGTTCCTTAAAAAACTAAAAATAGAACTACCATACGACCCAGCAATCCCACTACTGGGCATATACCCAGAGAAAACCATAATTCAAAAAGACACATTACCACAATGTTCAGTGCAGCTCTATTTACAATAGCCAGGATATGGAAGCAACCTAAGTGTCCATCAACAGATGAAGGGATAAAGAAGATGTGGCACATATATACAATGGAATATTACTCAGCCATGAAAAGAAATGAAATTGAGTTATTTGTAGTGAGGTGGATGGACCTAGAGACTGTCATACAGAGTGAAGTCAGAAAGAGAAAAACAGATACTGTATGTTAACACATATATATGGAATCTAAAAAAAAAAAAAATGGTTCTGAAGAACCTAGGGGCAGGAGAGGAATAAAGATGCAGACATAGAGAATGGACTTGAGGACATGGGGAGGGGGAAGGGTAAGCTGGGACGAAGTGAGAGAGTGGCATGGACATATATACACTACCAAATGTAAAATAGATAGCTGGTGGGAAGCAGCCACATGGCACAGGGAGATCAGCTCGGTGCTTTGTGTCCACCTAGAGGGGTGGGATAGGAAGGGTGGGAGGGAGACGCAAGGGGGAGAGGATATGGGGATATATGTATATTTATAACTGATTCACTTTGTTATAAAGCAGAAACTAACACACCATTGTAAAGCAATTATACTCCAGTAAAGATGTTAAGAAATATAAATAAATAAATAAAGTAAAATGAAAGCCCCCCCCGCAAAAAAAAAAAAGGTTTCCCTGACCTCAGATGAAAGTCGGCCCACCACAGCGCCCTACTTAGCTCCTTCCTGGCCTTTTCCCCAACCCACATTTGTCTTGTGTGTGTGTTTGCCTGTTCACGCTCTCGTGTGTCTTCCTGCACTGTACTGTCAGTGCCCTGAGGACAGTGTCCCAGTCTGCCTTGTGTCCCCAGCACCTAGAATAGGGTCTGGCCCATGGGAGGTGCTCCGTAAGTATTTGTTGGATGAATAGGTGGTTGGAGGGCTGGCCGGCAGGCACTCCTGAAGCACCCTGTTGTTACCACCCACCGCATCTGGTGTGTAGAAACTGCACTGGCTGCAGACCTGGGTCTCTGCCTGGCTCTCGCATAAACCCAAATTCTGCAGCCACTTCCAAGGCACTTGTATGGTCTCTGCTAAACAGAGTCAAAGTTTACCAGACGCTCTGTCTCCAGACCCCCTTGGGCATGTCTGGGGCTATGAGGTAGGGACACGTACTGGGATCATCGCCTCCAGCCCCTGCCTGATACAGCCCACACAGCTACACCTCTGTACACACACCACTCTTCGCTCTAGGTCTTTAAAGAACCTGACCATGACACAGGAGATGGGCTGCAGCTCCCCGGCGGACCCATATCAATGCACAGAGAATAAAGCCTATAATCTGTGTGTAAGGGGCTATGTCTGCTGACAGGTGGGCCCCTCATTCCTGGACAAATACCTTCGGTCTGCAGCAGCTGGAGACCACTGCGATGCCAGACAGGGGTTCACGGCAGGCAGCAGTGAGACCATCAGAGTGCAGGGCGGCCGGTACTTGGGGCTGCACCTGTCGCCTCTCGTCTTCTGCATCCACGTCCCGCTCTTCTTGGCCTCGGGCCCTGCAGAGTGTGCAGCCACCGTAGAGCCAAGCCATCGCCTCACTGTGGCTTTGTGGAGGGGTGGGGCGAGGTAGTGGGCGTCTCAGCCCCAGCCCTTTGCTGGGACACTGAGGCCGGCCGGAGGGGGCCTAGGCAGCACCGCCCACAGAGACCTAGAATGACCTCCGCAGGCTGGGAAAGGGGAGGGGCTCCCCTCAGTAGGCAAGGACAAGTTCTCAGGTGAAATGCTGCCCTGGGCAAACATGCCCGAAGTGGAATTAGCATCCCAAAGAGGAACTCGAAGGGGTTTCCCCTTGTGTGCCACTCAGGGCATGATCCCTGAGAGGGGAGAGCTCACTGGTTTACTCTGTGTGAAGAACCAGTTTCAGAGACTGAGTCAGAGTTTGGGGGCAAAATAACTGAACTGTCTGTGCTCTGTGCTGTGGTCAGAGGTGAGAAACCAAGGAAGGAGCTTCCTGCTCTGGGCGAAGGAGGAAGGCTTCTCCCGCTGATCCCTCCCCTGGGGTCGGGCGGGCTTGACTCCACCACGGCTAACCTCCACCACCTGCAGATCCCTGGTCTGTGGCGGTCAAATTGAGAATCCTTATTTGAATTGCAGAGGGAGGCTTTAGCACCGACTGGTACAAATGGACTTGTTTCTTCTGCCACCATCACTTTCATGTAACAATTCCCATGTCTGACCATGTCAGGTACATTTAATTAGTGTTGAAAAGCAGCTTATTTGGTGAGATGATCAGTTTCTAACCCGGGTAAATGACTTTCTTTATGACTATAAATTAAGCACATTATATCTTTTTCAGGCATCATGGTCGTCCTCATAAATACTGTAGGCAGTTGCTGGCAGTCTCACTTGGTTACCTTTCCCATTACTGTTTTATCATCGTCCTGGTAGGAGGGGGGAATTCATTCTGTTTTCATAACAAGGAGGAAGTGGTGACAAGGGCCTCATTTAATGAAACCACGCTTGGCCGGCGTCCTCGGAGGCCGGGGTCGGGACCCCAGGCCACCCCCATGCACGGCATTCTCCGCTTGTTCAGGGGGCCTACTGGCCACAGACTGGGAAGGGCAGGTGCAGGGCTTTCAAGGTACTTTTGTCTTAATTGCAAATAATTAGGAATCAAATATTTGCCAACAGCCCATTTCCATGTCAGAGAGAACCTGAGTGTTCTTGGCCACTTGGATGAGCACAGGTTGGCACAACTGTTTTCTTAACACTGACCCCTCAGAGCACAGCGTGGGGGAGGCGCTCGGAGCCACACCTGCAGGATGATCAAACCTGGGCGTCGGAAGCGCCACGTGCAGCGCTGGTCCTCAGAGGTGTTGGATGCAGCCTGGGCATGTGGGCATCTCAGAGGGGATAGGATCAGGTAGAGAGGATTCTCCCCACCCCCGTCCACAGCTCACTGGCCTTCCTTTGATGCCTGCCCTGGATTAGGTGGTCTCTGAAGGGCCTCGCTGCACTGCCACTCCTGTTTCTAGTCCCCTTTACCCCAGAGGAGGCCCACCTCTACGGACAGTTGCCTCCCCTTCATGCCTCTATCCCTCCAGCTCCCCACGTGGAGGCGGCAAGGGAGGCACACCCCTGAACAGTCACTACATGCGGGGGCCCTTTCCACCTTCCCATCCCAGCTTCTAGCCTGGGGGTTAAGCACCGAAACAGTTAGGGAGAACAGCTTTGAAAACTATTGTGTTTTTTAAATTCTGAGTGAGGGGCAGGCTCAAGAAAACAAAGGCCCTGCACCCGTGGGGCATCCTGAGGCCAGAGAGTGGGGCAGACCCTCTCAGGGTCAGGGGGTTCAGAGAGGGGCCCTCGGACTGGAGGTGGCAGCAGGCACCTGGTGGAGGAAGTGGACCCCAAGGGTGCATTGGAGCTGATGTACCAGAGAGAGCCCAGTCTGGACAGGTAGCACAGCCGGGGCAAAAGCACCAAAGCAGGAACTGAAAGACCAGAGGCTCGGAAGGTTGGGCTTTGTTTCTTCAAAATGGGGTGGCTAGTGGGTATCCTTCTCATCCCACAAGGCAGTTTATTAAAATAGTGATACAGTGGCAGTACTTTGTGGGAAAGAACAAAGGCTGATATTTTTAGAGCTGGTTAGTTTCTTCCAATAGCCTCTGGTGCTCTCCAGGATAACCCATTTTCCAATAACCCAGGAGAATCATACTAATCAAACACACTCCGTGGCAAAGCAGCCATAAGCACCCTGGGTGAAGGGCCTCCGGCCCAGAGCCTCCCACTGCCGAGTGCCTTGGCTCCCTGCTGCCTGTCAGCCTTGACAGTAGGGTGCACGCTGGGGCCGGTGAATGCCACCTAGCCTTCGCGGTGACACGCCAACAGTTAGCCAGGTGGCTAAAGGAGATTCCCACGCCCACTTACAATCTGCACTTTTATACTGCTCAGAGATATTTTGACCTTCTAGTTTATTATGATTCAAGAAAAAGTCAATATTTCTCAGCTTGCCAAGGCTGGAGGAATTTAAATGAGTTATTGAATCAAGCAGTTAATCTACCGATAACTGACTTTTTCTTTTCAAATCTATAATGATGAAAAACAGACTCAACCAAAAACAAGGTTTTTTTTTTTTTCCTTAGGCATGTTAATCCCATGGGGTAGGACTTGAGGCTGAAAGTTCAGTCTTGACGGCCCAGGCCATTCTGTCTTGCCAATATTTTGAAGAAGATTTAATTAAAACTTAAAAGCAAAAACTTCTGTGGCCATAAAATCTGCATTCATGTTTTAATTATTTGCGTCTTGATAGCCCTTTATAATTCTCAAGTTGCTATCTGTTGCCATTAATGCCACGTGGCAATCATCCAGTTTTCTGGACTCTCTGGAGGAGTGTCACGTTGGTGGTAGATGCTTATTTGGCCCTCCATGTAAGTGTACCTTTTCAGCAATAAGCCACTCTACCAGCTGTCCTGCTGCTTTGCTGTGTGAGCTCTAGACATCACGGCCTGCGCTCACTATGGGCATGTGTTGGGTGCAGGAGATACACAACAACGTGGCAAGTGTGAGACCCGAAGGAACACAGCAGCTGCTGTTTCCATGGTCTCAGCCTTCTTGCCCGTGGCTGCAGGATTGTGCTAGAAAGGACTGAGCCGTGGACAAAGGCTGCTGGTGCCACCACTGCTGTTGTGTCCTAGAGAACTGTATTCTCCTCAGAGGAATAGGTCAACTTTTGGCCTTCCTGCCTTGGCTGCCCCCCGATCCTGAAACTTAAGAGTACCATTTTCGGGCTTCCCTGGTGGCGCAGTGGTTGAGAGTCCGCCTGCCGATGCAGGGGACACGGGTTCGTGCCCCGGTCTGGGAAGATCCCGCGTGCCGTGGAGCGGTTGGGCCCAGGAGCCATGGCCGCTGAGCCTGCGTGTCCGGAGCCTGTGCTCCACAACGGGAGAGGCCCCAACAGTGAGAGGCCCACGTACCGCAAAAAAAAAAAAAAAAAAAGAAGAGTACCATTTTCTCCTTACTTCCTAGACCCCACCACGGCTCCCCAGTCCCTAACATATCAGACCAAAATGCCTCTGCTTGGCTGTCTGAGTCTATAAGGCAGAACCACGCCTTGCTACCCTTATCCCCCCACCCCACACCATCTCCTCCCAGAGACAGGCAAGTGCTCCTTGCACTGTGGTTACGGGAGCCTTGGCTCAAGCCCTCTGTCCCTTGGAAAGCCCTCCTCCGCTCAGTCAGCAGGGTCCATCGGTACTTTGCCAGCTCCGTGTGGCCCTCTGTTTACTCCTCCCTTCCAGGATGGGCAGGGGTTGTGTCTGAGATGTTTGGCAAGAGCCAGCCAAAAAACCTGGGTTCTACATGGCAGGGCACTGCTGGTAGCACCCCCGCCAGAGAGGCAGGGGCTCCATGGGGCTCCCGAGCCCCCAGGCCTGAGCTTCACAGCCTCTGCTCACCACAGCCTGAAAGAGCCACCCAGGTGGGCCGTGCCACACACCCCCGCGTGCTCACGGCTGACCTTCTGTGTTTGTGTGCCGGCAGGGCTTTCCGGCCACCGTGGGCTGCCGGCCTCCTGCAGGAAGAAGTTCTGCAGCCACGGGAGCAGGTGCGCGCTCAGCAGGGAGACGGGGGAGCCCGAGTGCCGGTGCCTGGAGGCCTGCAGTCCCAGCTACGTGCCCGTGTGTGGCTCCGACGGGAGGGTTTACGAAAACCACTGTGAGCTCCACCGTGCTGCCTGCCTGCTGGGGAAGAAGATTGCCATCGTCCACAGCAAGGACTGTTTCCTTAAAGGTAGGAAGACGGCTCCCTGCTTCTATGCTCGTAGGTTGTGTCATGGATTTGCTAATGCCTTTCTGACAGATGACCTGGGTGCTGCGTCTTACAGGTTAAATGTGTTTTAAAAAAAAGAGAAAGAGGAAAGAGTCTTAACAACGTAGCAGCAGCAGCATTTCAGAGATGCGTGTTCATTTGTGTCCACCTCCAGAGGCCCCTGCCTTAGAGGAAGGCCCTGGGAGATCAGAAGCCAGGGAGGCCCACTAAGCCCTGGGCTGGTGCAGAGCATGTGTCCAGTAGGAACCAGGCCGAAAGGCACCGCCCAGGTCTCTTGCACAGGGTAGGCACTGCCCAGGTCTCTTGCGTAGGGTGGGCCCTGCCAGGTGGCGGCAGAGAGCGCGTTGGCCCCTCCGGACAGTGTCTCGTGAATCAGGAGACCATGCTGTGTGTAGAATGTGGCCGGATGGACCCCGCAGTCCAGTGGTTCCCAGTATGGTGGGCACTCCAGCTCTGGCCTAGAGCGGTCACCTGGCCTGTCCAGAACACCTCTGAGTAAGATGAGGAAGGCCCTGCAAGGACTTCAGAAGGTGTCCGTGGAGTTGGGGCCAAAGGGTTCATGCCCTCTGCTGGGCTTGAGTGAGAGGGGCAGTGCCAGCTCCCAGTGGATGGTAAGAGCCTCAAGGGCAGAGCCCGTGGCTCTTGGGGCACGAATATAGTCTCAGCACGTGGCTCAGGGCCTTGCACCAAGACATCAACAACTCACAGATGCTCAAGCATATGAGAGCTAGACCGCAAATTCCCGTGTTCACGTGGCCCCAATGAACGGTGCGTGCCACAGCCTGTAGGAATATTGGTGATGCTGAACCCAAATGGCCGCACGTGAATAAATCAGACGATGTGAGACGGGAGAAGCGGCACTTGGGCAGGTGGGGACAGGCCCACTGGCCCGAGCCGGGGGACGCTGGAGGTGGGGAGCCCACGTGGGGCTGCACGAGGTCCGAGACGTGCTGTGGGGCAGGGCCGGGAGGGGAGGAGAAAGCCTGGATGGAGCCCCGCTGCAGAGTGCTGGTGACACTGACAGAAAAGGGCTTCTGTGTGGTCACAGCTGGGAGCCTGGGTGCCCAGAGGGAAGGGCAGAGCTGTGGTCTCACTTGCACAGGCGCCAGGACCATGTGGCAGGAGGATTCACAGTGGAGGAGTCCAGGTCTGTGGGCCTTCTGCACCCTGAGAAAGGGCAGCTTTCCCACCTCGTCCACGGGCCCTGGCAGTGGGGTCCTGGAGCAGGCGGGTCTCTGGAAAGTTGAGTTTATCTTGTGATGGGAAGTCTTGGACCCTTTCATGGCCATGCTTATGACACGAATGCTGACGTGCTTTAGAAATCATGAGGCCCAATGTGGAATCAAGACAAAATGAGCCCAGGAAAAATGTCCGAGGCCTGGAAGCCCTGCCCAGCCCAGGCCTGCCGATGCCTCAGCAGCCGTGAGCGCTAAAACACTTGACCACTTGCTCCATCCAGCCTTATTGGCCATGTTGAATTTTATAGACTGATGTTCCATTCTTCGGTTTCCAGTATCCCCCAACTTGCATCTTTCTAAAGGTTTTTATTTCTGCATCAGAGCGTGCACAACCTCCCTCACCATCGGTTATTCAAACAGCATTTCTTATGTCACGTGAGGGAAAATCACCCACCACAAAACCTGCCACGGTGAGGGATGCTGGGGGAGAGCTGGAGAGCGTGCGGGAGGGGCAGGCAGATTAGGTCTTGCCTCTGCTTCGTGCTGATTGAATTTATTCACCAAATCCTTCTGATTCGTTGGGTTTTTCACCAATTTTGTGAATTCCCACCCACTTGAGAGGCAGACAGAGCCGCTCTGCAAAAGATCCCTTTTCGGTGGAAAGGGGTACCTACAAAGTCCCAGAGGGACCTGGGGTTGCAGCCCAGTTCTGTGACCTTGGGTGCATGACTCCGCCTCTCTGGGCCTTTTCCTCAGCTGTAAAAAGGGGCTGTTGGCAGTTCCCACCTGCTCCGTGGAGAAAAGTAAAGGAGATGCAGCAGAGAGACCACTTAGCGTGGGCCGGGTGTGTTACACGTTTCGGGTATTAATGACACCTGTTGTCATCATTTATCTAATTCAGTGTGGCCTCAGGCCTGGAGCAGAGAGGTGCACAAGCTGTGAGGGGAATGCAGAGGCAGGAACAAGGGCTCTGACCAGCAGGTCTTTGGCCCGGATGGCTTGCTGGTAGATGGAGAGTGGGAGAGGAACGTGCTGAGAGTCAGGCCCTCAGGCTATCCTGGAGATGCCCACCTGGGGCTAGGGCTCCCCCGTCTGCAGCCCTGGCCCCATGGGTCTGGACCCCATGGAGAAGCCTTCACTGCCTCTGGTTCAGCATCAGCTCCAGTTCCTAGGCAGGAGGCCAGCCAGCCTCTCCTTCTCTAGCGTTTCCATAGGGAATGCCCAGCAAGCAGTAGAGATCTGTTCACTGGTCCCAGGGCCTTGGAGGGCACGGAGGCAGCCAGGCCTAGGAGGGTGCTTTGGGAGCGCACTTCTTCACCTTCACCAGAACAATGGCTCCAACGGGGAGCAGGGCGTAATGGATTGACAGAGGGCTGGGGGGCAGGCAGGATGAGATTCTTGGGAAAAAGCCTGGTGGGTATAAAGGACAGCTTCCTTCAGTCCTCACCCCAAGATGGCAGCAGAGTATTTAATGCCATCTTGAGCTCCATTGATGATCCCGAATTTCCAGGGAGTTGTTGATCCAGGAAACTTAAAAACACCTTTTTCCCATGCAAACAAAAATTCTAAAATCATGATGTTTCACTGTCTTTTCCTTCCAGCTTTACAAAGAGAAGTTATGACTTTACTCTCTGGGGCTTTCTCTGCCCCCAGAAGTCACTATATTAGGACCGTCCTTATGGAGTTGGAGCACGTAGAGCAAGGGGGATGGGGACGTGGTGGTGGGTTCCTAGGCGAGGCCGCCGCAGTTCAGAGCACTCGCTCTGCCACCAGAGCCCCTGAGCCCTCACTGGGGTGCGGAGGGTGTTCTCAGGGGTACCGCCTGGGGACATGACACTAACCCCTCTGCCAGGGAGGAGACGCAGCATTCAAAGCCCATGTACAAGAAAACTTGTGGTATCACATTCCCGTTGCCATGGCAATGGGATACTGTGTGAATACAGAATGAAATACAACATCATTTAGGGATCATTAGCTGGTGAGAAAATCAAAACTGAACTCAGCAGCCTTGCTTCAGCGGGTGTTGGCAGCTTCCATACCAGCAGTCCTGACGTCCCAAGCAGGGTCTCACTCGCTGAAAGTCAGGGGGACAAGGGAGGTGGGATACTGTCTCTCCTTCTCCTTGGGGCAAAATTAGAGCCACATTTGTTCTCGGTACCAAATATTACCAGTGAACACCAAGATAGTAGGTGGATTTCTCTGTACCTTTAACTTCTTCTAGAGTTTGTGTCTTAAAAGTTATCTTGTGACATGGCATTCCTATTTGTATACTTTTAAAATGATTTTTCTGACTCAGTTCTGAATTCACGCTTTATCTCCTACACTGTTGGAGAAGACAGGCTTGCCACTCAGCTATCACTCACCACTCCTGGCTTGTATTATCCCAGATGATAGTGTCATAGTTGGGCAGTTTTCCCAACAAACCATGAAATTATGGAAGAAAGAAGCCTGTTAGGGTTTCAGTTCTAAACAGACCATTAAGCTTCCTTATCCTGCATGGAATTTGTAGGTACGCTTTGGTGCTTCTGAGGGGAGTTCCCAGGCTTATGAAATCAGAGAAAATAGTTGCCGCTTTTTATTTTAAAAATTAAACATGCTATAGGCTCACTAATAAACCTTTTCTTCTTAAGTGTTACTAAACACAGGAATAAAAACCCAAACATCTGTTACAAGTTAGCAGAGCAGATAGATCTTGCTGCCAAAGACTTCTTTTGGGTATTTAGTTGTTGTTGTTACTTCACATCTTACTGCTTTAGAAACATAAATTGAGTCCCATGCCTCCAGGGCATTCCCACACTTCGACAAGTCTCCTCTGCCCTGCCAGGGAGAGCTACTCACATTCCCAGCTGTATCGACCCAGCCCGAGAGGCTCAGCGTCCCACGGTGTGGGAGCAGCGGGCGCAGGGCCGTGTTGGTGGTGGCAGGCATCCTAGGGGATTTGGCTTCACGCTGCTGGAGCGGTCCCTACAGCAGGGAGGTGCTGGGGCCTGCGGAGAGGCCCATGCTGAGGGAGCAGGTGGCACAGGACCAAAGGCACCGGCTTTAAGTCAGCCGTGGGGCCGTTCCACACCGCCTTGGAGAAGACACATAAGCTCTGTCTCACTCACTGCGTCTGTAAGATGGGAATGATGATAGCGCCTACCTCATGGTGTCGTGAGCGTAAAATGAGCAGTGCCAGTCACATCATGAGCGCTCTTCTCTAAGCAGTATCACAGCACTCCAGAGGACGGTGTTGTCGTTGCAGACATCAGGGCACAGTCGAGAGGCAGACGCAGGAGGCTGTAAGAACCCTGCCCACATGTGACCACGCTGGATATGGGCTTAGAGGTCAGGCGTGTGGATGTTCTGTGAACAAGGGGAGAGAAGAACATTTGTCCTCCACGTGTATTTAACGAATGACTGGAATTTGACCTCCAAATGATCAAACTTCTATCAGCTTCTCCAACTACCTTGTTTTTTTTTTTTAATTAGAGTAAAACCGTTTTACAATGTTGTGTTAGTTTCTGCTGTACAATGAAGTAAACCAGCTATATGCACACCTACATCCCCTCCCTCTTCGACCTCCCTCGCCCACTTTACCCCCCATCTAGGTCATCCCAGAGCGCCGAGCTGAGCTCCCTGAGCTATACAGCAGGTTCTCAGTAGCTTTCTATTTTACATATGGTAGTGTATTTATGTCAAACCTAATCTCCCAGTTCATCCCGCCCTCCCCTCCCCTTCCCCACCCACCCCGTGTCCACATACCTGTTCTCTACACCTGCATCTCTATTCCTGCCCTATAAGTCGGCCTTGCTTTTTGAAAAGAGATGCAGTGAGTCATCCAAGTTCACCCCGTGAGCTAGTAGAGATGGAAGAGAAGAACCAAGAGCTCTTGATTCCAGGTCTAGAGGAAGTTTCTGGAATGCCTGAAAGGGCCTCAGGAACTGTCAGTTGAGCCTGAGGGAGGGATTGGTCCACCAGAGGATGAGAAGGGGAATGTCTGGGGAGGGAGCTGGAGAAGAGACATTTGAGGTGAATCTTGAAAGCTGAGTGAGGGCATCCTAGGGTGCAGACGGGACAGAGCAGGTGATTCAGATGCAGGTCCTGGGTGCGGGGGGCGGTGGGGTGGGGGATGGTGACGGAGACTACAAGTGAATGCAGACAAGTGGGTAAGAGTGAGGCTGTGTGCCAACCTAGGTAATTTGAACTCAAGCTGACTGAGTGTCAGATAAGATAGTCCAGCTTTCCCGTTTCCCAGATGGGAACCCGGAGGCCCGGAGAGGACGAGTACCTGCCCCAAGTTCCACAGGCTCTGTCGCTACAGCCCACCCTTCATAATCACCCCCAGCTTCAGGGCTCTTTTTAATTCGGTCCCAGCAAGGCATGTTCACAGCAGATGCGACTGCTTTATCCTTTGCCCCCAGGAGAATTTGTGGAGGGAGGACTCAGGAGCCATGGTCAGTGGGAAAGGCCTCTGCTGCTGGGCCGGGCCTCCCTGCTATGCAGGTCAGCAAGAGGCCCATCTGGGAGCTTCTCCGGGAGAGCTGGCTCAGTCACCCCGAACCCACAGGGCCTCTGCACACCAGAGCGCCAGACCACTTCCTCTCCCCTAAGGAAGGAGTGGGAAACGCAGCATCTCCCAGAGCTGCCAGAGGAGGCTGGAGACGAAGCCACAGAGCCTCTGGGGCATGCCCACTGCTAGCTTGCTCTGGCCTCTGGGCGTTGGCCTCTACTTTCTCTCCAGCCCCCCTACCTGTTTCCAGTTTCTTCCAATTGTCCTTCAACTCCTGGTCCCACCTGCATTCTGTCCAAAGGATGCTGCTGCTTCCCCAGCCCTTGCAAAGGAATCTCTCTGTACCCTTCCTGTCCTTCACTTTGAGCTCCACACAGGGGGATGTGGCCATTTGCCACCAAGCTGTCTCTCTTCAGAGATATTGGTTTTTTTTTTAATTTTATTGAAGTTTAGTTGATTTACAATGTTATGTGTACAGCAAAGTGACTCAGTTATACATCTGTATATTCTTTTTCATATTCTTTTCCATTATGGTTTATCAGAGGATATTTAATATAGTTCCCTGTGCTATACAGTAGGACCTTGTTGTTCATCCATCATGTATATACTAGTTTGCATCTGCTAATCCCAAACTCCCAGTCCTTCCCTCCCCTACCCCCACGCCCCCTTGGCAACCACAAGTCTGTTCTCTATATTTGTGGATCTGTTTCTGTTTCATAGATACTCATTTGTGTAGTATTTTAGATTCCACATATAAGTGAAATACGGTATTTGTCTTTCTCTTTCTGACTTATTTCACTTAGTGTGATGATCTCTAGTTGCATCCATGTCGCTGCAAATGGCATTATTTCATTCCTTTTTATGGCTGAGTAGTATTCCATTGTATATATGTACCACATCTTCTTTATACATTCACCTGTCAATGGACATTTAGGTTGTTTCCATGTCTTGGCTATTGTAAATAGTGCTGCTATGAACATAGGGGTGCATGTATCTTTTTGAATTATAGTTTTGCCTGGATACGTGCCCAGGAATGGGATTGCTGGATCATATGACAATTCTATTTTCAGTTTTTGAGGAACCTCCATACTGTTCTCCATAGTGGCTACACCAATTTACATTCCCACCAACAGTGCAGGAGGGTCCCCTTTTCTCCACACCCTCTCCAGCATTTGTTATTTGTAGGCTTTTTAATGACGGCCATTCTGACTTGTGTGAGGTGGTACCTCACTGTAGTTTTGATTTGCATTTCTCTAATAATTAGAGATGATGAGCATCTTTTCATGTGCCTATTGAATATCTATATGTCTTTTTTGGAGAAATGACTATTTAGGTCTTCTGCCCATTTTTCAACTGGATTGTTTGTTTTTTCATTATTGAATTGTAGGAGCTGTTTGTATACTTTGGAAATTAAACCGTTGTCGGTCGCATCATTTGCAAATATTTCCTCCCAGTCCATAGGTTGTCTTTTCATTTTGTTTATGGTTTCCTTTGCTGTGCAAAAGCTTATAAGTTTGATTAGGTCCCATTTGTTTATTTTTGTTTTTATTTCTATTGCCTTGGGAGACTGACCAAAGAAAACATTGATGCAGTTTATGTCAGAGAATGTTTTGTCTGTGTTCTCTTCTAGGAGCTTTATGGTGTCATGTCTTATATTTCAGTCTTTAAGCCATTTTGAGTTTATTTTTATATATGATGTGAGGGTGTGTTCTAGCTTCATTGATTTACATGCAGCTGTCCAGCCTTCCCAACACCACTTGCTGAAGAGATAGACATTGTTGGATGTCCACTGGGTGCCAAGGCTGTGCAGGACCTGAGGGTACCAGTATGATCAGGATGCCAGACCTGACATCATGGAATTAACAGCCAAAAGAAGGTCGGGGTCTAGTCCCCAGTACCCCCACTGTCTGGGCCACTGTGTGGGGCTGCTGTAGCCAGAGACACCCCAAGATCTCAAGGACCAATGGAAGTCTTCACGGACCGTCTCCTTCTTGCAGCCTCCTCCATAGGTTCTGCCGGCATCAGTCCATCACCAAGAGCTTTCCAGCACAGTGGCCCTCGGGTCGCAGTCATCCCATTTATAGTATCTGCTTCCAGGATCAAGAAACATGACTTAAACATGTGTCCCCTCTGGGTATTTCCTCTAGGTTTTATGCAAGACAGTGTCCTGACATGAGCACCCTGCAAGTACACAAGAGTGCTGTCAGTTCAGCACGTGTGGTGTGCTTCACAGAACCACCACACTCTAAATACATTCCAGTAATTAAAAATTGCTAATAAGTTACTGAGCTGAGAAAGTCTCCCACTGCACTGATTTCAGTTATGGAAACAGGTTGCAGTCTCCGAGGCCCCCCACAATGTTCCCTGTTGTTTCCCAGCACCCACTCCCTCTCATTCCAGCCCCTCCTTCTCTGTGTCCACTGATAGGCTCACACTCTTTCACCCTACAGCCTAAAGAGCTGGCTTCGTCCCAGCATCCCTCAAGGTACCATTTCACCTCTCCCCTCCTTCTCTCCCAGGCACCTGAAGCCTTGCCTGCGCTGGCTGCCTCCACTTTCCCAGTTCCCTGGAGCTCTGCCCACCAAGGCCTGCGCCTGGCTCTTGTCCCCATTAAGAACACCGTATCCTTGTAAATGCCAAGTCCAGGTGGCACTTTCCAGGCTGGTCTTACTACATCCCTCCTACATGGGTATCCATCAGTCTTCCTGGTCCAGCCCCTGTCCCTCTGACTCTTCACAGGCCCCCTAGTTGTTCTCCCAGCTCCTGGTCAGATATTTCTTCAAACCCACCTTCCATGTGGCTTTAAGAGTGAACCCTCCAAGAGGGTTGTAACTCTGACCACGTGCTCTCCTGCTTGAACCCTTTCATCCATTCATCCAAAGAACATACACTTCCTATGAGTCGGGTCTGCTCTGGGCACTGGGGATACAGCAGTGCACAAACAGACAGGGTTCCTGCCCTCGTGGAGCATACAGACTTATGGGGGAGACAGTAAACAGGAGGTGAGGTGTCTTAGGTGGTGACAAGTGCCAGAGAAGAGGAAGACAGGGAAAGAAGTTAGTGAGAACATCTAACATGATAAGTGACTTTTGAGCAAAGGCCTGAAGGAGGCTGGGAGGTCAGGGAGGGAGGCATTTGAATATCCGGGGCACGAGCATCCCAGCGGAATAAATAGCAGATGCAAAGACCCTGGTGTGAGAGGTCTCCTGGCACTTTTGGGGATCAAAAAGGGGACTGGGGTTGTTGGAGCAGAGTGCAGAAGGGGAGAGACATCCAAGAGGTGTAGGGACAGATCATCCAGGTAGGGCCTTGTCCACACTGAAAGCCCAAACTCTTAGCCACTGTGCTATGTTTTCTTTCTAATTTCTACCACCCTCACCCAGGGATGGCCTTGAAGGGACCTCCTTCTTCATCACCACCCCACAAAGCTTGAGGGGTGTGCTGTGGGCTGGAAAAGACGACCTGGCCAGGAGCTCATCACCAAGGATTTCTAGGTTCACACTTTAACTGACATAAACCTATAGGGCCCAGGGGATTTCCGGCATAAGCCCCAAGGTGCCATCAGAACTTCTAGCAGGAGCAGCATCCTCCCTCTGTTACAACTTCTTGTTAGCTTGCGTGTCCTCCCACTGTCTTGGACGTCCTTATGAGTGGGGAAATGCGATCTGTCTTTCTATTCTTTGCTTATTGGAGGTGTTCCGTTCATTTCTTAGAGGAACGCACAAATTGATGATTATGTGTTTTAGGGCTCACACAGTCCCACAGAGGGCCCCACATGAGAGGATGGGAAGCCCTAGCTGGAGGCCCACCACGCAACACAAATCACAGGGTCCCGGCAAAGGAGGTGATAGATTCATAAGTAGGACCCTGCTCCAAGGGGCAGTGGGGGGAGCGCGTCAGTGGGTGTTGAGGGAGCACGAGGAAGGAGGGAAGGAGAAGGAGGTGGGGTGAGGGGGTGACGTGGAACCTTCTGCCCGCCGTGGAGAGGAGGGAGGCCCTTGGTTCAGCCTGCTTCGCGCCATGTAATGGAACTCAGGCCAAAACTTGGGAGGCTTTGAATGACGATCAGGAGTCAAATGTTTAATTACTAGAGCGAGAAGTTGATTTGGGACTTCTTTAAGGTTCTCCCCTATTGCACCTTCAATTAAGATCAAGGCCCCCGTGGAGCAGCCGCTAAATGTCACCACATACTGAATCTCTGTGCTCAAGCCGTTTATTTAATTATCTGGGTGACAAACTCAGCAGCTGTCAGGCCAGCCACAACTCAAACATGTTGACTCTGGGTCCCTGCCTGAAAGTGTTCCCTGCTTACTGACAGGCTGACGGCAAGGCCTTTCTCTCTCTTCTGTACACAGGGAGTCCCTTTCAGGTTCTTCTGTTCCCTGATGACATAGGTGTCAAAGGGGCCAGTGGCTGGGGAGACAGTGGGTACATGAGTCCAGCAAGGCCTGCAGGTCAGCCTGCAGTTCTTGGTTCTCAACCCCCTGACTCACCTGCAGCCCCTGCGGCTGGCATGGGTGCCCAGACTCCCTGCCTGCTTTTCTGGACAGGGAAGCAATGTACCAGTTTGGGCCATCTTTTTTCTCCAAAGAGAGGGAGATGCACTTATCACTGTGCCAAATTAACTGAAATAAAGCAGGGAAGTTTGGGGGTGGAACAGACACACAGAGTGACCCAGGGAGAGGTAGGTGATGGCTAATCTCCCCCAGCAGAGCAGCCTCATCAAATGCATGAATAAGGAGATCCAACTCTCAGCCAAGAGAGTGGAGGTGAGTCCCCACCTGGGACAACCAAGGGGCAGAGCTACAGAAAGCTGGGGCCCAGCCCCCTGCAGCATCCTGGGGCTCAGGAACCGCCCGTTTTCCTATTGTGGGTGGACTTGTGCCTGGCCCAGAACATGGGGTGTCTTGAAGCTAATGAGAGCAGAGCTTCACAGTGACTCCCAGACTCGGGCACCCGGTCCCTGCAAGCCCTGCCCTCTGCCTTGATTCTTCCTGTGCTCACTTCTGCTTTGATGTGTTCCAATCCCTCATTAATGAAGGGAAGCAGAGTGAAGCTACTTTCAGAAAGCTCCCCTAAATGAAAGTAGTAGCATCACTCTGCTTGCAGGTAATTAAAATCACCAGATGCAGGGGACTCTGTCCACTTGTTATACGCAGGGTGTGTGTGTTGTGTGTTTCTCTCTGCAGCTGGAGGAAGGAGCTCATCCAGTGACCTGGCAGACATGTCTGTTTACTTGTCTTCCTTAGGGAATTGTGTTCCACTGTCTGTCCCTTAGTCCTCTCCTGCCCACTTTGGTCAGCTGAGGTGTGGCCCACAGGCCTGTCTCCGGTGGACCAGCAAATGCCTCTGTGAGCCCCACATGCCCCTTACATTCTGCCTGGCTGAGTTCTCTGATCCTGTGCCCATACCTCTCTCTCTCTCCCTGTCTCTTGTGTGTGTAGCTCACTTAATCATTCCTGTTTCCATTAAAATATAGCAAGTTCAAGGTCTTTTTTATGGGCTTTGCAGAGACCTTCGCTTCACCCAGTCAGGTGGAGCTTGTGCACGCCCAGCTCTGCATGGGCCCTCGTAGCTGAGGTTGTAAATTTCTCCCCCACCTGAGCCTGTCCAGTGATTTCAGGAACCCAGGGGATGTTGGGTCTGATAGCAGAAGTTTTCCTGGTAGGGGGTAATGGGCAGGTAAAAGGGACTGAGGATGAGGTCTTTGCCAAGCTGCAGAAGGAAGAAAACCCCAGAGTGAGGAAGGCGTTTCGAAGTGGGACACCCAGGGACACCAGGATAGCAGTGGCGGTGGTGGCAGGAAGGGTCAGTGAGGCCTCATCCCAATTACTTAGAGAGTGAGCTTGTGAGTTCTCCTTTCCCCCCCGCCCATGAACAAAACCAGATTTTCAAGGGTCCTCTCAACTATGTGGCCACAAGTGTTGGTTACAGGGAAGTTACAACCCTTCAGTGGTATTTAGTGGCAGTGACATGCAAGTAGCCGTAATTCCACAGTCTGGACCATCTCGCCAGGGCCGGGATGCGAGTCAAGGGCAGTGAAGCCTGCACAGACCTGTTTGAACGTGAAAGAGAGGTTGGCATATTCACACACACTCTGTTTTACACCCACGTCTGTCTCCACGTGGATGTGTGCCATGACCAGTGAGGTGAGCGTGCTGCACAGAAAGGAAGTCCCGCTCCCTGCCACGGAGCCACCGTGGGCTCTGCTCAACAGGAGAAGGGGACGCTCGTATCTCCCATGCTTCCCTGCATCTCCCCTTCACCTGTGTGCCTGCTCACCCCCACAACACCCCACCCTTGCCAAACTATAGCAGTGTGAAGGTCTTGTTTACATGCCAGGCTGCTCTCAGGAAACACTCTACTCACAGGTTTGTTTTTCTTTAATTGAAGTATAGTTGATTTACGATGTTGTGTTAGTTTCAGGTGTACAGCAAAGTGATTCAGATATATATATAAGTGTGTGTGTGTTCTGTTTTAAATTCTTTTCCATTATAGGTTATTACAAGATACTGAATATAGTTCCCTGTGCTATATAGTAAATCATTGTTGTTTATCTGTTTTATATATGGAAGTGTGCATCTATTAATCCCATACTCCCAGTATATTCCTCCCCCCTCTCCACTTTGGTTAACCATAAATTTGTTTTCGGTGTCTGTCTGCTCATGGTTTTAAAGGAACACACTTTGCATTTTAAACTGTTTTGTGGCTCTCAGGGCAAACAGTTGTGGGTATCAGGAAGACCTAATGAGAATGGGCATCTGTAGAGAAAGAAGGCAGAGTCCGCTGCTGGGAAATGTGGTTTCTCTCCCTTGAGAAACGCCAACAGGAGCCCATGTACTCATTTAGAGAAACAGTTGGTGGGAAACAAGATGCACCCTTGAACGTGCCTGTCTAGAAGGCTGGGGAAGAAGTAACTCGAAGTGAAGGCTCCGCCGGCCTTCCTTTGGGTGCAGCTCCACAGGGACTCAGTTGGCTGCGATTACAATCATGAAAATTTTCAGCAAATTATTGTGATTTCACGCTTCTCACCCTTTTGAAGAGATCAGAGATTTGGCTGGGAATGCAAGACAGGGTAATGGCTAATGCAAGAAGCTCATGCCGTGTTCCGGGCCCAAGGCTGGGTACTTTATTCCCTCTTTCTCATCAACCCCACACGGCCCTCCCGGATACGGACTATTAGTATTCCTACTAGGCAGATGAGGAAACTGAGGCTCAGAGAGGTTTAGTGACTTGCCCAAGACCACCCAGCCGGTGAGGGGGAGAGCTGCACTTCAGAGTCACGTCTCTCTGTCTTTTTGATTTTAAATGTTACATGTTGTCCTAGCGCCTACTGCTGTACTGCATCTCTTATACCTATAGTGATTTTTACAATTAACGAAAGGAAATAAGCTCTGGAAATCATTGGACTTTGAAAGCACACAGTGACTGTTGCTCACCATTGTAGCAGATGGTGCCTGTGTCCACGTTCTGTTCTGAAGGAGGGATTTTTCACACATGCAGCTGACGGGCACCTTGCTGTTAGCCACTCTTGTCTCAACAAAGAAATGGTGATTTTTTTTTTTAAACATTTCTTCCTCTGTAGTCTTTGCTTCTCCTCCTATGCCTTCTGCATATGTGCTGATTTTTATAAATAAAAAAGGACAGAGACTTTGCCATGAGCCCCACCCAGTCTAACCGTGGGTCAGGATGAGCTGGGAACCGTGTGTGTTCTCCTCAGAGGTGCCGGTGGACAGAGTGGGCTTGGGGCCAAGCCGCCGACCAGGCCTGCTGACTTGGCCTCCCACGGCGGCCCCAGGCGGGGTCCTGGGAGGACCAGGAACCTGTGGGATGGCCCGAGATGGTGTCCATGGAGAAGGGGATGGGAGCGGGTGTGATCAGGGAAAGCGCAGCATCACGCAGGACTTACAAGCAGCACCGAGGTGTGCCCTGACTTCATTCCACCTGTTCGCTCTCGTTCCTGGGGCAAGTAAAGCAGTGGGCCTGTTTTCAACATTACGTGGACCAAGGTTCACTCGTAGGCTTCAGGATTGTTTTAAAAAAATCTGTGGTTCTTACATCTGGCCATTCGTGACTTGGCAGGTCTCAACAACTCAGCGTTTCATTTATCTCACAAGCACTGTGTGCCTGGCCCAGTGTAGGGGCTGGGGACTCAAGAGGAGTGTGAAGTGGCCCCTGCCTGTGGGGAGCTCCTAGTGGAGATGCATGTAAACCAGGGCAGGGAGCACCTCCAGTCTCTCATGGAAGGAACCGGGAGGCCTCCTGGAGGAGGTGCCACCTGGGCTGAGTACTGAACGATGGGTAGAAATGGGTTAGTCAAAGAGGAAGGGAAAGGGCCTTTTGGGTCAAGGGTTGGGGTGTGAAGCCAGTATGGGGAGCCACAAGCCACCTGCTGTTTCTCCAAATATGAAGTTCAAGGTGGGAGAAAGCGGCGAGAGCTGAATCTGGGGAGGGGCTTTGGCCAGTTCTGGGCTAGACCTTGAACTTCAGGTTAAGGGGATGGGGGCTTTCTTCTGCAGGCAGGATTTGGGGGTTTGAAACAGTCTGGCTGGTGTTTAGAAAGATCGCCCAGCATTGCCATGGGGAGCAGCTTGGGGCAGAGCCCAGCGAGGAGGCAGAGAGATGTGGGAGCCTGAATGAAGGGAGTGGACAGACTGGGGAACTCTTCAGGAAAAATCAGTCTGGCGGGACCAGGGACTGGTTGAACACCCTGGGAGAAGGAGGTGGGAGCGACGTCGAGGCTCGTGGCCTGGATGGAGCGCGTGCCTTTTCCACCGAGATGGGGACGCAGGAGCGGAAGCTTTGTGAGTGGTAGACTCACCCCGTCTGCTGTGGATGTGGGGAGTCTAAGGCCCTGCAGGAAGGCTGGGGGAAGAGGGACTCAGTTTCTATAAAAGCCTGCCCTCCAGACTTCAGCCATTCCTGCCTAAAGAGACTTTCAAACATTTTGGGGATGGCAGAGTCAGCCCTGCCTCCTACCCTTACAGCATTCGTCAGGGCTATCCAGAGACACAGAACCAAGTAGGATGTGTTTAGAGAGAGAAAGAGATTTTTTTATCTGGAATTAGCTCATGTGATTATGGAGGCTGAGAAGTCCCAAATCTGCGGGATGGGCCAGCAGGCTGGAGACCCAGAAGGAGCCAGTGTTCCATTGCGAATCTGAAGGTCGTCTGCTGGAGAATTCTGTCTTACTTGAGGGAGAGTTGGTCTTTTTGTTCTATTCAGGCCTTCAGCTGATTAGATGAAGCCCACCCCTGTTGTGGAAGGCCATCTGCTTTGCTCAAAGTTCACTGGTTTAAATTTTAATCACATCCAGAACACCTTTACAGAAATACCCAGAATAATGGTTGCTCACCTATCAGGGTGCCGTTGACACATAAAACTAAGCACTATCTACTCACCCCAGGGTTGTTCTAACTGCCTTCATCAGACCTTCGCCAGTCCTCATCTAACTGTAAGTATAGGCCATCGCTGAGTAGGTCTGCATGAGGTTCTTCGATCCATCTGGACCAGGCCCTGAACAGCCGTGCGGACATGCTGGCCCTTTGTCAGGGGTGCACCTCATTAACACATTAACACTCCATCTAGAGAGCAGGAACTGAGTCAGGAAGGAGGCACTGCTTACACATCCAGTGAGAGGTGTGCTTCCCCCACCCTGGGGCTCAGTCCCTGACCCTGGGCTGCAGATGGAGTGTTGACTCTCGGGGTCATTGCACCTGCTTCCCCTGAATTGCAACCCAGCCCTCACCCCCACCCAGCACCCAGGAGGTCCACAGAAGGGGGGGAGTGGCACTCACCCCAGAAGGCCCCACCATCCTGCATCCACCAACCTTAGAGGTGCTTTCTGCCAATGGCTGTTTTCCTAGTAAAGTTCTTCTCTCCCACAAGCTTAATAGTTTAAACAATAACTGTCTGAAATTATACTTAAACACTCAAATGATATAAGATGCAAATTTGAGAGGAGAAAAATCAAAGGGGAACAAAGGCATCAAATTTCTCCAAACACAAGGAAGATGTACACGTGGCAGGAGATGGTGGCAGGGCAGAAAGACTGCTGATTAAATCCTAATGTGGCTCCGTTCCAAGGATACCTTTGTCTGCAACCGCACACCTCAGCTGGCAAGCTGCCAGGTTCAGAGAAACAGAAATCAAAGTATTTAATCAGCTGCCTTGGTTGACGGGAGCGTTGCGGGGAGAACAGGGAGCTACAGTACCTCCTGGATATGAAGGCGGCAGCAGGAGACCCGCCTCTTAATAAGGCAGTGACCAATTAACAGAGCAAATGTTTGAGGTGTCCCCGCCGAGTGATGGGAAGCCTTTTCTTCTCCCAGAGTCCCCTGGGGGCCAGGCAGTCAGACAGGCAGGTACATGACTTGAGTTAATTGGAGAAAAACTCCTTCCAGGGGAGTGAGCACTGGCTTATCATTTACTGGGACTGAAGTTTGTTTTTGACAAGTACCTTTGCCTGGCCTGGAACAAGACATGTCCTTCAGATAGGCTCCCCGTCCCTACCACCCACCACCATGGAGACTGTGTAGCTGGGTTTCTCACCAGGGAATCACAGAGCCAGAGGGCAAGGCTACGAATCTGGGAAGCCAGGAGAATTTTGCAGTAGAGGTGCCCAGTGCACCCGGTTCGTGGTCCGTGAGAGGGTAGCTCTCCTCCCCTGTCCAGGCCGAGTCTGGAGAGCCCCTGCCAGGACCCCACTGGGGTCTGGGATCCCGGGATGACCAGGAAGGGGTGCAGGATGCGGGCCACTGGAGAGGCTGGGACGCAGGACGTTGGAAGCTCAGGGGAGGGCAAAGTCAGGGTGGGCTAGGCATGCTCTGACGGGGAGGAGGTGGTCATGCCGAGGGAGAGAGAGGCTGACTTCCGAATGGGCCGAGTAGATTTCAGTAACGGCCCCATGGGCACACGGGCCCCCGCCAGCTGAAGTTGGAGGCCATTTAAGGGGGGCGGGTGGAGCTGACTGCACATCCACCAGGCAGGCACAGTCCCCGCTTCTCTCTGTCCTCTCCCCTGCCCCCTCCCCTATCTTCTCACCTCCCCCTTTCTGCTTTCCCTCTCCGCCCCTCTCCCCAGGAAATCTGGCTTGAGTGTGCCCACACATACCTAAAACAAGCGGCTGGAAAATTACCTGTTTCTCAGTGAACTGGGTGGCACAAGTAGTTTTAATGACTTAAGCAGTTTCACTGGCGTTTAGACACAGTTGAAATACGGAATTGTCCACCCGCCCCTGGACGTCATCCCCCAGCGTTGGGTAGGGGATGGAACCCCTTCCGTCTGACTCTCCTGGTGTGTGAATGGCGGTGACTCCATATGAGCCAGCAAGGTTGTCTTTTGTTAGAGGAATCCTTCTCTCCAGCTTTTCCATCACAGTCTAGATTATAAATAAGTGACTAACTCAACAAACAAAGGAGTAATTTCTCAGGGTTCTTGCCTCCAGTTTAAAGAGGGAGGAGGAGGGGATGATGGGAACTAACAGTCAGGCTGGTGGGTGGGAATTATTCCCCCTTGTGAAGCGGAGACCAAGGCTCTGAGGTGTACTTCACACCGCACCCCACAGCCAGTCAGCACAGCAAGTCACACGGAACCCCCCCAGCGCCGGCGCCCCCATCATTGCTGATGGGGAAGGGGGTATGGTGAGTGGGCACTGCTCCGGCTGGGCTGTTCTCTGGAGTCCTCTCACTCACATGTCAGCTGAAGTCGTGTGTGAGACCACATCTACAAGCAGACATGTATCCTTCCGTGAGAACGCGTTCCCAGATGGGAGTGCGTTGGAGAAAATTAAACAGCGTTCCCCTTCACGTCTTGGTCCCACTCTACTACTAGGGAAAATCCAATGGAGGCTGTAAATCCTGAAAACAGAACATAAGGGCTGATGGGCTTAAGGCTAAAATTCATCTCTCCGTAGCCTCAGAAGGAAACAATCTCCTTACACGTCATTTCAGTACCTCCTGGTTATTATATCTAGGTTTCACTTTTGCCCACCAGGTATCCTGCACACGCAAACAGAAATGTTGAAGCCACGAAAAGAAGCTGTCCTTTTAAGTTTCGTGTCAGAGCAGTGTGAAACTTCTAGCATAACAAAAGCAATTACATTAATCATACACAAATGGCTTCCTAGTGACCAAATTTTACATCCCGGAAACCTTCAAGTGTTTAAGAATATCCACAAAATTAACATTTTAGGGACAGGACTAAAAGACTTCACAAGGTCTTCCCAGGTTTCTGCCCTTGGCCTGGGTATGGGCCTGGTTTAACAAGCGTGAGTATATAAAGCCTAAATGTTCCTCTTTAGCTGTTGGCACAATAGTGATCAATTAATTAGGAGATAATAGGTAACATCACCCCTCCGCTGAACTGTAGAGACCAGATCCGCCTTGCTCAGTGCCGTATCCTGGGCACCTGGCATGGACTAAGCATGCCATAAACACGTGCTCAGGAGAGGGAGGGAAAGCAGGGGAGGGACTGGACGGAAGCAAGCCTGGTTTTCACCTTGGTCAGTAGAACAGCAAGCAGTTGATGATTGCAAAGCTGAGAAGGACAGAGGAAACCTCGATGAACAGCACTCAGTCTGTTACTCACATGGCAGCGTCACCTACAACAGGATGTGCTCAGGCCAGAGGAGTGTTCCAAGGCCATGCCCACTCCTACAGACACACCTCTTCCACCAAGGTCGGGCTCCATGAGCCTTGGCGATCCCCTGCACGTAGATGTGCCCATGTGCAGTGCTGACCTGCCGGCACATTCAAAGGAGTGGAAGGGAAGCCACTTGTTGAAAACGGAATGGTTTTCTTCATGTTTTATGATGAAATATGACATGCAGACAGAAGAGGATACAAAATGTATATTTGCAATTTAAGAAAACCTTGAGAAGAGCCATGTTTTAGGAATTAGGCTGTGCTTTAGAAACACCCCTTCTCTCCTGCCCCCCACCAAACTCACATCTTCTTCCCTGCCCTGGAGTTGTGTGCTGTCCTCCCCGCCTTCTGTGATCATCGCGTTCTGGATTTTCTTTATAGTTGTCTCACCTAAATATGTGTTGAGACATGGTTTGCTTTTTCCCAGTTTTGAACCTCATATAAGCAGAACTGCGTTGTAGATGTTCTGTTTTGATTTGCCGCCCTCACGTGACATCGTTATCTGCAAGACTTATCCATGTTGAGTACAGCGGTAGCTTGTTTGTTTGTGTTGCTGAAAACCCCTTATATGAACGTATCACCATTTATCCATCCTACTGCTGACAGCCAGCATCAGTTCCCACTCGGGGCTATTCTAGGCAGTGCCACTGGAATCATTCTCATAAATGTCTTCCACTGTGCACATGCAAGAGCTTCTCTAGGGCATATCCCTGGGCAGTATGCTTCTTTAGCCTTACTAGATATTGTCATACTGTCTTCCAAAATTGTTGACCAGTCTACCCTGAAAACAGCAGGGTATGAGAGCTCCTGCCCTTCCCACTGATACTTGTGACAGCTAAACATGTTTAATTTTTGCTAGTCTGGGGGGTATGAAATGCTATCTCATTGTGGTTTGTTTTTTTTTTTTTTCATTGTGGTTTTAACTGAGACTTTTTTCTAATCACCAATAAGACTAAGCATCATTTCATTTGTTTATTATCTATTTTGATTTCCTCTTCTCTCAAGGACCTGCCCAAGTTTTCTGTTCATTTTTCCATTCAGTTGTTTGTCTTTTTAAAAAATTGATTTGTAAGAGTTCTTCCTATACTCTGGATACTTATTCTTTGTTGATTATGTTTATTACAAACATATTCTTCCAATGGTGGCTTGACTTTTCACTCTGTCTTGTTTTCTTCTTAAGGATGGAAGTTCTTCATGTTAATATAGTTGAATTTATCAAACTTTTCCTTCATATTGCAATATATAAATGTATCAAGTCAACGTGTACCATTTAAACATACACAATGTTATATGTCAGTTATATCTCAATTAAAAAAAAAACTTTTCCATCATGGTTAGCGGATTTTATGCTTTTTTAAATAAATCCTTCCCTGCCCCCCTACGTTATTCTATATCATTATTATAGTGTTGCTTTTTACATTTAGTTTTTTAATATAATAGTTTTATTGAGATATAATTCACATACCATTCAATTCACTTATTTAAAGTATATAATTCAATAATTTTTAAAATATCCCAAGAGTTATGCAAACATCACTATAAACAATTTTAAAACATCTTCCTCCCCTCCAAAAAGAAACCCTGAACCACTAGCGGTCAGTCCTCATTTCTCCCATCCCACCTGTAACCCTCCCAGCCCTAGCAAACATGGTAATCTACTTTCCGCCTCTACATACTTGCCTATTCTAGACATTTGAGGGAATGTGTGGTCTTTCATGATTGGCTTCTTTCACTTAGTATCGTGTTTTCAAGATTCACCCACATTGTAGCATATATAAGTACCTCATTCCTTTTTATTGCCAAATAAAATTCCATTGCATGGATGCACTAAATTTTATTCATTTATCAGTTGAGAAACATTTGGGTCATTTCCCCTTTGGGGCTGTTATAAATATGCTGCTATAAAGATTTGTGTACAAGTTTTTGTGTGGACATATATATGTTATCATTTCTCTTGGGTATTTACATAGGAGTAGAGTTGCTGGGTCATATCTGAATTCTGTGTTCAACATTTTGAGGAACTGCCAAAATGTTTTCCAAAGTGACTACACCATGTTACATGCCCACCAGTAGTGCATGAGGGTTCCAATTTCTCCATATCTTTGCCAATGCTTGTTATTATCTGTCTTTTTAATTACAGTCTTCTAAGCAGGTATGAAGTGGTATCTCATGTGTCTTGATTTGCATTTCCTTGGTGGGTAATGATTTTGAGCTTTTCATGTGATTATTGGTTATCTGTATATCTTCTTTGGAAAACTGTCTATTTATATCCTTTACCTATTTTTAATTGGACAATTTGTCTTTTTCTTATCGAGTTACAAGAGTTCTTTATGTATTCCTGATACATGTCTCTTATAGTATATATGCTTTGCAAATATTCTCTCTTATTCTATAGGTTCTTCTTTTCACTTTCTTTATGTTATCCTTTGAAGAATGAAAGTTATTAATTTTGATGAAGTTAAATTTACCTATTTATTATTTTGTCAGTTGTACTTTTGGTGTCATATTTAAGATAGCTTTGCCTAACCCAAGATTACAAAGATTTACCATAGTTTTTTTTTCTGAGTCTTACAGTTGTAACATTTACATCTTACATTTTAGCATTTACATTTAGATCTTATATTAAGGTCTTAAGTCCATTTTGAGTTAATTTTTGCATACATTGTGATACAAGGGTCCAGTGTCACATTTTTACATGTGGATATCCAGTTGTCCCAGCACCGTTTGTTTTAAAGAGTACTCTTTCACTTTGAATTGTCTTGGGACTCTTATTGAAAATCAATTAACCGTAATTGTGACAGTTTATTTCTAGACTCTTAATTCCATTCTGTTGATCTGTATGTCTATCCTTAGGCTGGTACCACATTGTCTTGATTACTGCAGCCTTGTAGTAAGTTTTGAAATCAGGAAATGTGAATCCTCTGGCTTTGTTATTCTTTTGTAAGATCATTTTGGCTATTCTGGGTCCTTTACATTTCCATATGAAGTTTTGAATCAGCTTGTTAATTTCTGCCAAGTCAGCTGAGATTCTAATAGGTGTTGTATTGAATGAGTCAATCAGTTTGGGAAGTGTTGCTGTCTTAACAGTATTAAGTCTTCTGATCCATGACCACGGGATGTCTTTCCATTTATTTTGGTCTTCTTTAGTTTCTTTCAACTTTTTTTTTGCAGTTCTGGAGTATAACTTTTATACTTCTTTTGTTAAATTTATTCCTAAGTATTTTATTCTGTTTGAATTTGCTGTAAATAGAATTGTTTTCGTATTTTCACTTTCGGAGTGCTTATTGTTCATATATAGAAATACAACTGATTTTTTGTGTATTGGTCTTGTACCCTGTAAACTTGCCAAACTCATTTAGTAGTTTTAATAGGTTTTTTTTGGTATGACTTAGAATTATCTATATATGATAATGTGAGCATAAATATAGTTTTACTTCTTCCTTTCTAATCTGGGTGCCTTATATTTCATTTTCTTGCCTAATTGCCGTAGGCAGAACCCCCAGTGCAGTGCTGAATAGAAGTGGCAAAAGCAGACATCTTTGTCTTGTTCCTGATCTTAGGGGAAAGCATTCAGTCTTTCGCTGTTAAGTATGATATTAACTGTGAGTTTTCCATAGATGTTCATTATCACGTTGAGAAGCTCACTTCTATTCCTACTTTGTTGAGTGTTTTTTTAATCAAAAAAAGGAATTTTACACTTTATCAAACATTTTTTTCTGCAACCCTTGAGATGATCATGTCGTTTTGTTGTTTTTTCTATTTATATTGTATATTACATAGGTTGATTTCATATGCTAAGCCAGCCTTACATTACTTGGATAAATCCTATTTGGCCATGGTATATAATCCTTTTTATGTGTTGCTGGATTTGGTTTGTTAGTATTTTGTTGAGGATGATTTTTTTTTGTACCTATAATCATAAGAGATGTTGGTCAGTAGTTTTATTTTCCCTGTAATGCCTTCTCTAGCTCTAGTATCAGTGTGATACTGGCCTCATAGAATGAATTGGAAAGTGTTCCCATATCTTCTATTTTATGGATGACTTTATGAAGAATTGGTATTAAATCTTTTTAAATGTTTGGTAGACTTCACCAATAAATCCATCTGGCCCTGCACTTCTTTGTGGTAAATTTTTAAATAGTTAATTAAATATCTTTACTTGTATAGATTTTCTGTTTCTTCTTGAGTCAATTTCAGTAGTTTGTGTGTTTCTACAAGTTTATCCAATTCATCAAAGTTATCTAGTTTGTTGGCATACAGTAGTTCATGTTATTACCTTATCCTTTTATTCTGTAAAATCAGTAGTAATGTACCCTCTTTCATTCCTCTTTTTAGGAATTTGAGCCATCTGTATTTTTTTCTTATCAGTCTAGCTAAAATTTTGTCAATTTTTTTTTAAGGAGACAACTTTTGGTTCTGTTGATTTTATTTTTCTATTCTTTATTTCACTAATTTCTACTCTAATCTTTACTATTTCTATCCCCTGCTTACTTTAGGTTTAGTTTGCTCTACTTTTCTAGTGTGTTAAGGTAGACGGTTAGGTTATTGATTTGAGATTTGTTTTTCTTTTAATGAGGAATTTACAGCTATAAATTCATTCCCCTCTGAGCACTCCTTTAGCTGCATACCTGAAGTTTTGTTATATTGCATCTTCATTTTCATCCATCTCAAAACAGTTTCTAATTTGCCTTGTTATCTCTTCTGTGATTGAGTGGTTATTTAGGAGTATGTTGTTTAATTTCCACATATCTGTGAACTTCCCAAATTTTATTTTTGATATTGATTTCTAATTTCATTCTATTGTGGTAGGAGAACATATTTTATATTATTTCAGTCCTTTTAAGTGTATTAAGCCTTGCTTTATGGTATAGAATATGGTCTATCCTAGAGAATGTTCTGTGTACACTTGAGAAAAATGTGTATTCTACTCTTGTTAGATGGAGAATTCTATAGAGGTCTAGTTGTTTTATGGTGTTGTCCAGGTCTTCTATTTCTTTGTTTATCTTCTGCCTAGTTGTTTTCTCCAGTATTAAAAGTGGGTATTGAATCCTCCAACTATTATTATTGAATTGTCTATTTCTCCCTTAAATTCTGTCATGTTTTTGCTTCATGTATTTTTGGGTTCTATTGTTAGTTGCATATGTGTTTATAATTGTTAAATATTTCAGATGAATTGATCCTTTTATCATTATAAAATATTCCTTTCTATTGCTAGTAACATTTTTTTGTTTTAAAGTCTATTTTGTCTGATATTACTATAATCACTTTAGCTTTCTATAGTTCCTTTTTCCATCCTTTTTCTTTTAACCTGTTTACATCTTTAATTCTGAAGTATATCTCCTATAGACAGCATATATCTGGATCTTGTTTTTTTTATACATCCAGACAATCACTGTCTTTTGGTTGGATTGCTTAATCCTTTCACATTGAATATTATTACTGACATAGTTGTATTCACATTTGATATTTTACTTTGTTTTCTATATGTCTTACGTCACTTTGTTCCTCTATTCTTCCTTTATTGGTTTCTTTTGCAGTAGTTGAATGTTTTCTAGTGTAATATTTTAAGTCTTTTAATGCAATTTCACTATATTTTGTACTTGTTTTCTTAATGATTGCTCTAAGCCTAATCATATACATCTTAAATCAGAATCTCCTTCAGATTCATACCAAATTCCAGTGAAATATAGAAACGTTACTCCTATATACCTGTATTTCCTCTTCCCATTTTTCTGCTATTATGGTTATACATATTACATCTATGTATGTTACAAACCCAACAATACATTGTTATAATTATTACTTTATGTAATTTTATGTCATTTAAAGAAGATGATTGAAAAAAAGGAGGGCAAGTATAAATTTATAGAATTTGTTATATTAACCTTATTTACCATTTCTGGTTCTCTTCATTGTTTCTGGGGATTCAAGTTGCCATTTGGTATCATTTCCTTACTCGAATACAATTTTGCATCCACTCGCCTCCCTTGTGCTGTTATTCTCAAATATGTTACATTTCTATATGTTATAGGCACAACAATACAATTATTTACATGTTGTTTTATACAGTTGCTTTTTAAATCAGCTAAGACAAGAAAGGAGAAGAAAAATATATTTATATTGTCTTGAATAATTACTTTCACCAGTGTTCTTTGTTTTTATGTGTGTGTGGATTTGAATTACCATCTGGGGTCACTTGCTTTCAGCCTGAAGAGCTTCCTTAGTATTTCTTGTAAGGTGGATATGCTAGCAACAAATTATGTAAGTTTTTGTTTGCCTGGGAATGTCCTTATTTTCCCTGCATTTTTGAAAAACAGTTTTGTTGGCAATAACGTTCATTGCTGTCAGTTTATTTTTTCTTTTACCATCCCACTGCCTTCTGGCCTCCATTGTTTCTGATAAGAAGTCAGTTGTTAACCATACAGAAGTTTCCTTTGTACCTGATGAGTTGTTTTTTTTTGTTTGTTTGTTTTTCCTGCTGCTTTCAAATTTTTCTCTTTGTCTTTCAACATCTTTACTATATGGCCGAGTGTGGATCTTTTTGTGTTTCTCCTACTTGGAATTTGTTGAGTTTCTTGGATGTGTAGATTAATGTTTTTCCTCCAGTTTGGGAAGTTTTCAGCCATTGGTCCTTTAACTATTTTTTCTGCATCTTCTTCTCTCTCCCCTCCTTCTGGTACTCCCATTATACATATGTTGGTGTGCTTAATGGTATGCCATATGTCTTTGAAGCTTTGTTCATTTTTGTTTTGTTTATTTCCTTCCCTGGTAAATTGGCCAGCCTATAGTCTAGTTTGTAGAGCTAACAGCCTCCTCTTATTTGCTTACCACCAAAATCTCCTTGTTGTAAGAGCACTCTTAGGCTTGAACTTCTCCATACTCTGTTCCAAATAAAATCACATCCTCTTAGTCACAGCTCTCCATTTTTTTGTGTGGGCTCCCTCTCCCCTTGGGCAAAATCTCCAAGCCAGTGCTCCAGAGCTTGAGGCGGGGGTAGTGGCCCGATTCTCTCAGAGTGACACCCCTGGTTTAGGCTTGAGGTGCTAGCTAGGTGGCAATTGTAGCCTCTGGTCTTCTTGGCTTGCCTCTCCCATCATGGGACCTGTGTCCTGTGAGAGAGCTGGAGTGAGAGTAGTTGGGGCCTCGTATCCTTGGCCTGCCTTGCCAGCAGTAGAATTTCCATCCTATGAGTCAGGGCTGGATATAAGAAGGAAGCCCCGTATCCCTCAGCTGCCCTTCACTTGAATTTAGCTTGAGCAAAATGGAGGAAGGAAGGATGAGAAATGCTGGTGTCCTGCCCTCCCAGGAAGGTACTATAAGCCTTGACTGAGAGCTGGAAGAGAAGGAGCTCTATCTCCTGGGCCACTCCCATCCAGAGTAGAGAGGGGAAAGTAAACAGGTCATGGCTCAAGTAAGAGTCTCACTGTTCTTACTGAGAGTTATTAGGTTTTCTTTTTAAAAAAAGTTTCTTCATGTGTCATATGCCCTTAAGACAATTTCCAGACACTTTAAAAAATGGTTTTAAAAATCATTTTACCAGTTATGGTTGTTTCTCTGGGAAGCATGTCTCCAGAGCTCCTTATGCCATCATTCCAGAAGTAGAATCTCATATTTATTTTTTCTTCTACATGGAAGTAATTTTTTACGAATAGTGTCCAACAGAGGCCGTTTTTTCCCACATTGTGCTTGCATCATTTCTTAAGAGGTCCATCTGTTCCCCTGGAGATCTACAATAAGATCTCTGTCCTATAGCAAATGCTCATATTTTCAGGGGCCTATTGTGGAACCCTTTCTTCTGTTCATTTGATCTATTTGTACACCAATACCACACTGTCTCAATTAGTAGAGTTTTATAATAAGTTTTGATATCTCATAGGGCAGGCCCTTGTTGTTCCTCTTTGGGAGCGCTGCAGCTGTCCTTGGTCCTTTATACCTATCAATAAATTGTAGAAGGAGCTTGTTCACTGCACGCACCCAAGTGCACATGCACACATGCGTGTGTGCACATACCCTGTTGGAAATTTAATTTGTATTGAATTGAATCTATGGGTCAGTTTAGGAGATTTGACATATTTACACAACTGTATCTTTTAATCCCCAAACATACCATATCCCTCCATTTGTTTAGGTCTGAATATCAACTGATACAAGCAGTATGTTTGCTCTCCAGGCCATGGATCTTTCAGTGACTTGTAACATTTTTTCCTGTCTCCACTCCTTTGTCACAAGGGTTGATCTCACTTTAAATTGTGTCAGTTGGAGAGAAACAAATTAACCTTAGAGTTTATTACTGATCCGGATGTGACAGAAAGCCAGATTTCCAGACAGGTAGTTATTTGGGGAGCTGCCTCTAATGGATCAACTATACTCAATGGGAGCAAGAATAGAGGAAAGTACATTTCAAAGTAGCACCTACTTTGAAGCTCCTATACCACTTTTAACTAACCAGTTTGTTTCCTTTCATGCTTTCATCAACGTTCCAGCCATTTTCTGACAATGGGGAACTAGCATCAGGCTCTGCTACTTCAATCAAGGCAGCAAAACCTTGATTGAGGTTTTTTAAAGTAACCACTGTTGCTTTCTTTTTATTGTTGTTTTTCTGATTACAAAGGTATTACGTATTATTTGCAGAAAATTTAGGAAGTACAGGAAAGCACAAAAGAGAAAAATAAAATGTATTTGCCATCAGAGAGAACCGCGGATAATATTTTGGCATATAACTTTAGAGTTTTTTTCTTTATGTGTATATATGCACCCATGTGCACACCTTTTTTTTTTCCAAAATAACACTTTAATTGTTATTGTAAGTCAGGCCATCACTCTTTTGGGAGAAGGGCCTCCAACCCAGGCAGGGCAGGTGGTGGGGATACAGAGGTGCATTGCAGGTTAAGTGGGCAGAGAATTCCTTCAGGAGAGGCAGAAGAGTCCAAATTGAAAGAGCCCCTGCAGTTCTGCATCATATAAACATTTTTAAAATCATGTACTTGGTTAGGTTATGTGCCAGCTCACTCATGGTGCTCAGCCCACTCATTTTTTAGATGGTTAACTTACGATTTTCACGACCTTTAGGTTCCTTCCAACTCCAAAATGTTGGGATTCCAAGATCTCCCTGTCATAGGGCTGAATGGTTGCCATGACGATGTTTTGTTTGGCTTTTCACCAAGAACATGATTGGAAGGGTCCATATTTAACCAGGACGTAGTTCTGTCCCTATTTCCATCTAGAAGGGAAATGTTACAAGGTCGTTCCATCTGCACAACTTACTCGTACAGAGAAGAGACGGTGTTTCAGAGCTTGTCTCTGGTGAAGTGTCTGTGTGCCCTGGGCTCAGGCCCCTTGCTGAGACCCCGCCCTTCTCCCTTCAGCTCTGCCACTGACATGAACCCTCCCCTGAAAGGACCTTAGTGTGAACGAACTTGTCTCTGTAGTGACTGGATAGGAGAAATTTGTACAACTGCCTTTAATTATAAAATAAACTCCTTGTGCCCAGGGCAGTAAGCCTGAGTGTGGGGCAAGTGGGGTAGCGGTGGGCAGGAGGACCTCCCCAGAGCTTGTGAAATCACCCTAAATGACCACACGGGGTGGGCTCAGGGCTCCCTTACCCGACGGCCTCCATTTCAGGTCCGGCGGAGGGAAGTGACTTGGCTCTTCTACCTGTGCTGCTCAGGAGGGAGGCAGAGCTTTAGGGGAGAAACGTCCTGTGCTCCCCGAAGGGTGGGGGTGGATAACTGTGAAGCGCCGTTTAAGCCAGCGTGGAGAAGAGCGTCACACTGCACGCCAGATGATGCTTCATGCTGAAATTTAAGGGACTATCCACCGCCACCCACGTCCGTACCCCACCCAGGGGGACCAAGGGGCACTGCGGCCCCATCCCAGACTGCACGGCCTAGGTTGCGGTCGGGGCTTCCCATGCGGAGAGTGTGGGAGTTGTGGGATCTGCCCCAGATGGTCACTCAGTGCGGGGCCAGCATCCCAGACTCACAGCCAACCTGCTTAAGGACTGTGCCAACCTGTGCCAAGTCATTAAGGCCAGGGGATATTTGTCCCCCCGTAACACTCAGCCGCCTCTGTGGAGACCAGCGGGGAGGCCAGTGCAGTGGGCTGTTACTGAGTAGATTGGCTTGGCTCCAGAAGCAGAATATTCCAGCTCACACGTTCTCACACTGGTACTGTCGCTTGTTGACGCCAGTTCCCTCTCACGTGCACACAGTGCCTCTCTTCTTCTGTAGACACCTCGTTACACAGCCCTCCCGCGCCGTTGCCCGTGGAGTTCACATTATCACTCTTGAGATGTGTTTCAAGGAGGAGTTAACACACTGGAACAAACCCTCCCAATCCCCAGCACTTCCCGAGGCCTAGGATTTAAGGTGCAGACAGTCCCCTACAGGGTCCCCATAAATGCAACAGGGAGGTTGCTGGCCTCAGAGCCCCAGCCTCTTCCTCAGTGTGGAAGGTTGACCACACAGTTCCCACCAGGGGGCAGCTGGTAGGAGAGCCTGGCACAAGGAGCTGCCCTTCCTCTGGGCACAATTAGAGGCAGTGCCCTCCTGGTCAGTGTCATGAATTTCTACTTCTCCCCCCTGGAAGCCCAGTTTGCACCATAACACGCCACATTTGAAATGCAGATTCTTGGCACCCTCCAGAGGTCTAGAGAGAGTGTCCCCATCCGCCCCAGGTACGTGATGTTTATACTACAACACCTGACTTTCATTCTGGCTTATTCTCACTGCAAGTGTCACTTGAAACTGGTCCAAAGTGAAGCAGCATCTCTGTAATTGCCCTCATTGGCTTTTTCCCACCTCCATGGAAGCCTGGAGGTGGGGTTCCTGCTGGCTCCAGGAGTGGTTGTTGGACTCTCTGGCTGGGTGGCGACCAGGAGGCCTGAGCAATGACCCAGTCCTCAAAGGGACCTCGAGGGAGGGAAGGGACACCCCACTGAGCACTGGCTGGACCGGGCTGTGTTGCATGTTCTCTCCTTGGCTTTGCGTGTTGAAGGGGATTCTGACAAGTAGGTGGCCTCCAAGGAGGGAAGACTAGAGTAGCACTCAGTCTAGACATTTCATCCCACAGGACAGTAAAAACAACACTGTAGGTTTTCCGCAACAGTCCCCCAAATCTCAGCCTAAAGCACTGTCTCCCTAGTAAGAAAAACAAGAGGACTCTCTCCAAGTGTGAAGGGCCTTCACCTGGGAGTTTGATGTGGGATGTTTGGGCCCCATGGCAGGTGGACGTTGGGCCTGTGGGTCGGAGGCAGATTTCAAAGTCTGCTTCTCAGTATCGTGAATCTCATCTCCTCCCCTCTGGAAGCAGCCTCTACCATAAAATGGTGAGCCTTCCAACAGCTGGTGTTTTTTATGCGCAACAGAATATGGGGCCTCCCATCCTGGGATGCAAGGCTGGTGGAGGAGAGGGAGAGCTTCCTGCCCTGGGAGGGAAGGTCACCTGGAGAGCCCTCGAGCCTGGAGGTATCCACTCCAGTAGACACTGCTGGACCTTAGCAGTATTTTTCAAGCCCAGATCAGTTTATTTAAATGATGCGGCCATAACAAACAGCACCCAGCAATCAGTGTGACCATCTTTTTTCCGTCGCACTTCAAAGGGGTCTGAGGACAAAGGAGAAGACGACATGTCCTTGTCTTCCAGTGGGTGTTTACGCACATGAGTCAGCTGCCACTTTCTGTGTTATTCTGCAGGCTCTTCAAACGGAGAGGAGGCTTCTCCCCACTCCGAGAATTCTTGGGCTGTACAGGCAAGTGACAGCCCTGCCTTAGGGACACCCAGGCAGCTCCTCACCCTCCAGACAGGCCTCAGCCTGCCACCAGGCATCCCACGCTCTCCCCAGACCTCTTCAGTCATGCTGCTTTTTCACTCACGGGGGCCTTGGGGACACTAACCAGCTCCAGCTTTAAATTCCATGAGACCCACATTGGAGAAAGGCTTCAGGAACGGGTGTGTTCAACGTCAGGAACGTCCCCTGCTGTGGAGGTGTGAGAGAGCAGAGCCGGCTTCCGGGCAACCCCAAAATGTGGGCAGAGCTTACCCAGTCCGTGGAAGCCGAGGTGCAGGCTGGGAGGCTCATCTCACTCAGTCCCCCAAGGCTGTCCTCTATTGATGACCTGGGAGCGGCCCCCTTCTCAGTGCCTTGGGGCAGTCAGGCCACTGTGCCCCTTCCTCCATGGGCCCATCTTGCCAACGTCACCTGACACTGCCCAAGAGCCAGGCCTGGAGCTGGGAGGGGAAGCAGCCGAGGTCTCTGTAATCACAGGCCCGATGTATAAGCCCACGGCTGTGCTGGGGCCCAGGTTGCACCCCGTCATCTCCTCTGAGACAGAGCAGCCTCTTAACCCCGGGTCGACACCAGCATCGCTTCATCTCCCATCCTCCACCTCGAGCGGGTGAAACTACGGAGTCCAAACCCTGATGCCCCCTATGGACCAGGCTTCCTAGGCCCATGCGGCTCTCTCCCCGACCCGTCCTCAGGTCCCGCACCACCCTGGCTTGCCCTGGATACATCCCCGTCGTGTCTCTCTTCCGGGCTGGGACAGGCCCTCCATCTCTTCCTTTAGGTATCGTCTGCTTCCTGCAGGGCCCGTGGCTAATGCTTTTAAAAATGAAAACTGCCCCAAGGATAGACTCCTTAAATGATCGAGATGATTCACGCTAGTGGGATTGCCCTCAGGGTCAGATGCCAATGATGGACCCATCTCTGGCAAAGAAGCAGGGCTGAAGCAGTCTGTCTCAGCCCATGTCTGGCTGCCCACTGCCCAGCCTGCCAACCACGGCTGCAGTATCCAAGTTGCCGTGTCATTCCCTCGGCCGTGAGCTGAGCGCTCTTGGAGGCAACCAGTTCTCTCCTCTGCCCTGGAGAGCTCAGAGTCTCATAAGGACAGACTGAAAATAATTAGGACATGATTCAAGAGGATACTCGCCAGGAGAGGGTGTGGGGCACTCACCATACACATGGCAAGACTTCAAAGGAGAGGGACCCGTGAGCACTGGGGGGACTGGGGGACCTTCCTGGAGGAGGTGGGATTGGAACCCAGCACGATGGTCTTGGGTCAGAGAGGGACCAGCCTCAACAAAGGGCACTGACCAGCAGGCCCTCACTGTCACCTGGCAGACAAGTGCCAGTCGTCCACCTCTGTCCTGTGTCCTTGCCACCCAGGGCTCTGCCCTCAGCTCTGAGGCTCTTGGACTTTGGAAGGGGGGAGGGGAGTCGAGTGAATTCATGGGGTCCTGCTGATGACAGGTGACGGGGTGACTAGGAGTCCACCCAGGAAATAAAATGACACAAGTGCCATTTAACAATGTTATTTCAGGCTCTACATGCCAGATGGAGTCTCCAGAGTGTCACCACGTAGGAGACGCCCACCTGTCAGAATGGGGCCTGCCTGAGCTGAGCTTTTGCGGAGAATGAGAAAGCAGGCACCAGGGTGGAGGGAGCAAGGCCGGCGCTAGGCTGGGGTGTGCTGGGCTGGCCTGGCATTTCAACCTTCTGGGGTCGTGACTTTGAACAAACCTGGTCCCCGCCCTGCCTCCTGGCAGGTGGCCTCACTCTCTGCTTTTGTACAACGAGGGGTTGATCTGATTCTCTGTCGCCTTCCCGCCGTGATATTCCATGACTCCTCCATGAGCTGTGTTACATGTCTCAGTGGGGGGCTCAGTCCGGGTCCTGCTGAGGACCCACAGGAGCGAGGAGCCCCAGGGAGGCGGCTGACGGAGGGACGGCGCTTGCGGTGCATTAGCTAGATGCCGGTTGTCAAATGCAGCAACTTGCATAATTGGCTTCTTGTTTTAAGAGGCATGATTCTCTTCAACCAATTCTCAAATGCCAGATGGGCACTGAGCTTTGAAAGATATAAAGAGATTAACATTATCAAGGAAAAGGCAGACTTGGGTGGCTTGGAGGCTGGTGGCTTTCAGCATGCCCCGTGCAGGCATGCCTGACAGACCCCGTGTGGATCCCAAGTAGACCTGGAAGCTGGCGTCTGCTGCTTTTCCATCTACTGGGATGGCTTCTCCGCCTATTGGGAGGGTCACCTATATTTGGCTCAAGACTGGCTTTTCCCACTGAAGTGCTGTTGGCCAGAAAATCTTTTGCAGGAAAAGCCAGTTGGCATTAGGAGAAAAATCCTGGCCTGCTAGCTGATCTTCATTTGGTGATTAGTTGGGCCAGATGACAAGCCAGCAACGTGTCCACAGTTAGGGCACCAGGAAAGGACCTAGTAGACTTTGGCTTGAAGGATCCAGGTGCATCTGACAGCAAGGTCAAGAGCACAGGTGCCTGTGGGACCCGATTGCAGGGTCCCCGCGTATAGTTCTGTTCTAGCACGTTTGTTTCCTAGCTCAGGGCATCTGTGTGCCGTTCCCCTGGGGCGCTAGGGATCTGAACTGGCCATCAGGAGGCCTGAGTTCTCTTCTGGGTCTCCCTTCTCCTCTTTGGACCTCAATCTCTACAGAGTTAGATAGGCCCCAAGACCTCCCTAATTTCATATACCAACTGCAAGTTTAGGAGTCCCCAACACCACCCTCATGTTTGATAATTTGCTACAAGGGCTCACAGAACTCAGAAAAGCCAGTATACTAGTTGTTATGTTTATTGCAGTAAAAGGATAGAGATTAAAAACAGCAGAAAGAAGAGCCACGTAGGGCAGGGTCCAGGAGGCTCCAAGTACAGAGCTTCTAATGGTCCTCCCCCAGCAGTTGTGCATACACGCTTGTTTCTCCTAGCAATGACGTGTGACAACACACGGAGTAACGCCAACAGAGGACACTCACCTGAGCCTTGGTGTCCAAAGATTTTATTGGGACTCAGTCCCATAGAGATGGCTGACTGCCCACATGGCCAATTAGTCTCCAGCCCTTGCAGAGGTGGAGCTGACACCATGTGGACCTTGGCCCCCATCATAAATTGCACTGTGGAGACCTCCCTGGTGGTGCAGTGGTTGGGAATCCACCTGCCAACATGGGAGACACAGGTTCGAGCCCTGGTCCAGGAAGATCCCACATGCCGCACAGCAAATAAGCCCATGTGCCACAAATACCAAGCCTGCGCTCTAGAGCCCACAAGCCACAACTACCATGCCCAAGCACCGCAACTACCGAAGCCCGCACACTTTAGGGACCACATGCCACAACTAGGGAGCCTGTGTGCTGCAACTACTGAAGCCGGCGCACCTAGAGCCCGTGCTCCGCAGCAAGAGAAGCCACCGCAATGAGAAGCCCATGCACCGCAACGAAGAGTAGCCCCCCGCCCGCTGCAACTTAGAGAAAGCCCATATGCAGCCACAAAGACCCAACGCTGCATAAATAAATAAATAGATAAATAGATAGATAAATAGATAGCTGGCTGGCTGGCTAGCTAGCAAGCTAGCATAGACTGTCTGATGCAGCCCAAAGCTCACAGGTCAGCAAAGACCTCTATCAGGCCAGACATTCCAAGGGCTTAGCGATCACCTCCCAGGAGCCAGGGGGCAGAGGCCAGACTCTCCCTGGACAAGGTTAATCCTTCACTGCAGTGTCCATCTGCACACAATGAAGGGGTCAGATAAGAGCCCGGTCTCCTGGCTTCTTCAAGGTCTCAGGCTCTGGGGTCTTGATCCTGCCTCTTGGGCCTCGGTTTATCAGCAGCAGAGCATGGAGAACAAAGTTCCAGCCAAATGCAATGAGAAACTGTTAGACTTCTGTTCAGGTACATCCCGTATTACCTGTGCAATTGCGTTTGATTGTCCTCTCCCAGAGATGAGAGCTGGCAGACCCTTTAAAACCATTAGCTTTAATTCTCCACTCTCCTGATCTTTGAATCCAAACTCCTGGCGTGGCCTACTGCGGAAAACCCCACGGTGGCAGGCACACCTACTTCCTTGCACTTCTGAACACCTTTCAGCCTCAAGGTGAGGAAGGGCTGAGGGGAGGAAGTGCAGCTAAGCCAGGGCTGTGCCGTGGCTCTGCTCGCTGCCAACCGGCATCCGGTGTGAAAGTGCTCACGGAAAAACGCCCGTGCCGTGGCGCTGAGGCCTCTTCGCAGCGTGATCCTAAACCCCTGGGGGCTGTCTGGAACGGGATTAAAGCAGCACAGGCCTTTCTGCGATGCTTTGGTTGGATTCCTAAAAAACATCTAAGAATCAAGTATGCCATATGGCTGCTTCTTTGTTTACCTTAGGGCTGAAGGGAGACTTTCTGGGCCAGAATCTTAAACATTGTTTCGGAGACAACATTTCCAACCGCACACATTTTTAGATCATGCTAAAAATAGTGGCTCCCACTGTGTGACGATGTGAAACACATATCTCAGGCCTTTGGAATTGGCATTGCTGGCTGAATGGAGGCTTCACTCACTGTAGGGCGAGTGATTCTGGGTGTCTTGGTATCCACCCCTCTGTGCTGCCTTAAGCAGGTATGCAGGCAGGTCTGCTCATCCCTCACCAGCCCTGAGCTGAGCTCTCCCAGGAAAGAAGGACTGCTGTCCTCCACCTGCATCTACTACAAAGATGCTGTAACAGAGTCACTCTCAGGACAGACCTGCAAGGGGAGGGTGCTGAAGCACAGGAGTGGGTCCCTATCGTCTCATGGAGTGGATACTGTTTAGCTGCAACATTCAATACAAATCCAAGTTGAGATGGATCAGTGGTCAGCGTCAAAGTGCCCTGCACCAAAAAATTAAGCAAAGGGTTTTTCTTTTTTTTACCTTCTCAAGCTAGGGTGAGTGCTTTAAGTAGGCCTAATTTCAAACCTTCGATTTTGAAAATGGTTTCATTGCTGCAAATGATACTGCTGCTTTGTGCTTTTATAAGAAACTTCTATTTTAGATCTATCACTTGCTGATTTTTTGAGCGAGTAACTGCAGTGGGTTAAAATCCTGGGTACTGGGTTTCACCTGGCCTCGGTGTCACAGGAACATGTGCTTTGGAACCTCCCAAGAAGGGGTGAGAAAGGGGGCACAGGGAAGCAGGTGGAACAAAGCTTTCAGTGGCCATTGTGGAGTCTGAATTACGGAATTATGTTTTAGTAAACTACTGTTGCTTTCATTCTGTCTTCCTTTAGGCTGCTATAACAAATTACCATAGATAAGGTGGCTTAAGCAACAAACATTTATTTCTCACAGTTCTAGAGTCTGGGAAGTCCGAGATCAAGGTGTCAGCAGATCTGGTGTCTGGTGAAGGCCTGCCTTCACCTGGTTTGTAGATGATGCCTTCTCATTGTATCCTCACGTGGTGGAGAGCAGAGGGAGAAGCAAGATCTCCTGACTCTGCCTGTAAAGGCACTAATCTCATTCACAAGGGCTCCACGCTCATAACCTAATAATCTCCCAAAGACCCCCACTTCTAGATACTGTCACATTAGGGGGGTTAGGATTTCAAAATATGAAATTTGAGGGGACACATTCAAACCATAACAGTAATCATTTACTGAGGACCTGCTGTATCCTTGTGATTATGCCAAGCACTGGGGATATGGTGGTGACCATGACAGACAGCATCCTTGCCTTTGAGCTGCCTACATTCAAGTAGAGTGAGACAGAGGATAAACACATGAACAGATGAGTGTGATAAATGACTCTGAAAAGAAGTAAATAGGGTGGTGTTTCAATGGGGAGTCTCATAGCTAGGGTCTCTGTCAGGGAGGCCTGTGTGAGGTGACACTTGAGTTGAGAGCTGAGTGTTCAGGAGGAGGCTGCCATGCAAAAACCTGGGAAAAGAGAGACCCAAGCTGGGGCTCAGCCCATGCAAACGCCCTGAGACCGGATGGAGCTAGGGCTACTCAAGGCACAGAGAGGTCACTGTGGCTGGAGCCTCAAAAGTGAAGTGAAGGCTGGTAGGAGAGAAGGTCAGGGAAGGAGCCAGAAACCCAGGCAGAGGGAGCCTTGTAGATTTGTCTGCTAGAGATAGGAGAGGATCTGCAGGCTGAACCTCATCCCTTTGTCTGGTCCCACCAGAGACCTTGGGATGTGAGATTTGCAGGCTGCGGGATGCTAATGCAGACGGTGTATTAATACCCTTGGTCCTGGTCTGAACTTTTCAGCATTGGGTGTTCTGATTAACTGGCCATCCTCCCACTTCAGCACACGTGGAAGACACTTTGTTCAGGAGGAAGTTGAAATGGCCAGCCCATCTAATAACAGAATATTAAAAAGGTCATAGCAGTACAGCTGAGTCCTCCAACCTACAAATCACAGAGAGTGTCTGCTCAAATAACTCATTCTCCTGACAAATCAAGGAACAAGGACTGAGCTGCACAGCTGATTAGGCTCATTGGAAATCGGAGGGCCAGGGAGAAATCGATGGGAGAACACCACTGCCCCGTGCAGGGAGTCAGGGCAGCACAGTGCTGATTAGCAGATCAGCAGGTGGTGGGCATGCTGCCCCCTGGTGGCTGCTCAAATAACAGCAGGGTCTGGAGGTGAGCTGGAGGGCCCAGGGGAGCCTGGTCCAGGTCCAGGTCCTGCCTGGGGAGAGAGGCCCTGTCTAGGGGTCCTGCCAAGCCAGTGGTTTAGCCTTTTCTGTTTTACCACAGAAGTATTAAAAAAACACTTTTCCCTAAACCATGGCTAAATAAAACACTTGCCACTAAAATCCCTAAAGTTGTAATTTTTTTTTTTCTACTAAGGTTTTTTAGAAATTAGCTTTTGCCATGAACAGCCTTTGGAAGAAGAGTGAGTTAGAACAGTCAAAACTCAGACTCCTCATAAAATGAGTATAGGTTTATGGCTTCATTTATTATGGAGTTCCACAAACAACGTTCAAGAAAAATGACTGATTTAATTAAAGACTGGGCAATTAACCTTCTGCGTGCTAAAACAGAGGGCTTTGTGAGGGCTTTCCACAGAAGCGTGTCTTCATCTATGAGGCAGCAGCTGCAGAGAATCTTAATAGATCGGCGAAGCCAGATTGAAGTGGAAAGCTCACCTTAAAAAGAAATCTAAGAAGATTAAGAGAGGGTTGAACATCAAAATTGACTCTGATTAAACCACGATAAAGGATGCTAGAAACTGAAAGGGAGAAACAGGATACACAGAATATATTTTTTAAACCAAAGGCACAAAGATTTCAGTGGGCTTCGGAGATAAGGGGGACTGACATTTTCAGAACAGTTGATTAAAAGCTTTTCGGCACAAATGCTCATTTTCACTGGGGGTTGAGCACAAAAATCCATGGAGTAAATTGAAATTCTAAATACTAAGAGAAGACTAAAAGATTTACTGCCACAGATTCAATTAAGTGACTAAAAAAATGTACCACCTCCTTCAGGATTCATTTCGGCGCCTGCCTCATAACTGCACAATTTCCCAAACGCTGTTTGCTAATGTGCGTCGGGAGGGGTGACTTGTGCAGGAGGCCAAGGTGTCTTGGTTATGGGGCCTTAAATCAGGACTCAGCAGAAGCAGGAGGCGCCTGGCACAGGGCAAGCCTGCTGATTGTCTCCTTCACAGCCCCCCTGCATCATGGGGCCGGAGGCTCCCGGTCCCCTGGAAGCATGATGACGCTTACTCTAGAGACACAGGCCAGGGGACAGCAGGCCCACCCTCGCCCCCCATGACAGAACCTGGCTTTAGAGCTTGAGAGTGGTCTGGAGTCTCTCAGAAATAGAGCCTAGCTCAAGATGTGCTTTGAACATGTCCCCGCTGGGCAATGATTGGAACCGTCCACCCCACGGGCACCCTCGGTCCTGTGTTTCTGAGCTGTCAATCTGCCTGCTGATGCTGGAATTCAGTATGTGCTGCCTTAGCCAGTGTGTTCAGTAGGCAGGGGCTATTTAAAGATCTGTTCCTGGCAGCACATTTAAGGCCCAGAGGGGGGCTGTAATCAGCAAGAAGTCTGGTGGGTTATTGCAAAGTGGCAAGTATTCATAATTTAATGCCCTCTGTACCACCACCTCTGAATTAACCCAGCCACAGAAAACCATCGTTAGCTCAGTGTGAGGTGTTCTCCGTGCCGAGAGGCCTGCACACAGCTTTAACACTGATGGAAGGACAGGACGTGGAGCAGGGTGTGGGCGGCCTTCATTTTACGCCACCCTTGGTGTGGGAAATTGCAGCAGAATCAAGCGAGTGAGTGGGAGCTGGTTCCTCGGGTCTCCAGCCTCCCAGCTCTGAGATGCCCCTCACCCTGCAGCCCAAGTATCATCCTATAGCACCAAGTGTACTGCCTGTAGGTTCAAGAACAACCTTGCTTGGCCTCCTACATCGAGGCTACGTGCTGTTGTTTTTAAAAGAAAGAGCAAAGGAGGCAAAATGAAAAGGTAGCTGATAGAGTTATTAAAGACTTGAGTTGTGGCTGGTGATATAGGCATTCAGGGCTGCCAGGTTCCTGCAGGCTTCAGCGGTCGGAGAGGGCTTCCCCGGGGGGCTGAGCTCTGGGGAAGGCAAGGTTGGGGGCAGGAAGAAAAAGGGGAGTCATCTTGGGTGGGAGTTTCCAGGATTCCTGATGGGGGCTGCAGTAGATGACCCCCACTGCAGGGCTGGAGCTGGAGGTCGGGGACCTCCCAGCACACCCCCACCCTGTATGACACCCCACCCATGGAAGCACGGGAGACCTCCTCCTGTGAGAGACTGGCGCCTGGCTATCACTGTCAGCTATGTCCCCACCAGCACTGCACCATGAGTTTATCTCTACACCTGGTTTTTCCCTCTGTGGATCGTCCAGATTATTTGCAAAGAGAAAAAAATAAAAAGAGGTTATTTTTTTCTTCAAGGATGATAGAGCAGACATAAAACCCCAAAATGGAAATAAACCAGGCATAAGTTAGAAGAGAGGAGAATCAATAAAACAGATGAAGTTTAAGACAAGAGGTTTGGAAAGCTGACAGCTACACGAGACAGGAGAAAAGGAATTAGAAGACTAGAATTGAAATCCCAGTTATTAACCTTGAGATAAAATAGAAAAGAAAGGTATAAAAAAAATCAGAATGAATCTTGAAATTAAGTATTAAAAAGGAGATAGGTTAAAAACATAGAAATTTAGTGAAGATCAAATAAAAGTAGGAGATAAATAAGTGTTATAAGGTAGGGCTTTAAAATATAAGGTTAAAATGTTAAATATAAGATAGGGCTTCCCTGGTGGCGCAGTGGTTAAGGATCTGCCTGCCAATGCAGGGGACATGGGTTTGAGCCCTGGTCCAGGAAGATCCCACATGCCACAGAGCAACTAAGCCCATGTGCCACAACTACTGAGCCTGCGCTCTGGAGCCCATGAGCCACAGCTACTGAGCCCGTGTGCCACAGCTACTGAAGCCCGTACACCTAGAGCCCATGCTCCGCAACAAGAGAAGCCACCGCAATGAGAAGCCTGTGCACCGCAACGAAGAGTAGCCCCTGCTCACCACAACTAGGGAAAGCCTGCATGCAGCAATGAAGACCCAACGCAGACAAAAATAAATAAATTAAATAAATTTTTAAAAATTACATATATATATACATATATATATATGGTAACTAGGGTGAAGAAATAGCTGCTGAGCAAAAGAGAAGCAGAGGCGGCGGGAGGTGTCCAGGCAGGTGAGCCTGAGGAGAAGGTCCCAGAGCGGGCGCAGCCCTGACATCTCCTGCTCACAGCCCCCCAGCCCTCGTCCTTTCTTCCCATGCCAGAGGGACAGCGTTTTTCAGTTTGAGTGGGAGAGGGCTGTCCTTCCTTTACACACAAGCAGGCCCAGAGGCCTCAGGGCCTGGACCCATCAGAGAAACCCTGAGTGTGCAGGTAGCAAGCCCCTTGTGACCCCCTAGAAGGCTGGGGAGTGAGAACTAAGAAACCAATACACAAGCAAATGCACAAACAAAGGCTTCCCCTGCCCTCTCTGGGGAGGGGTGGCTGGGTTCCACAGGTAAATCTTCAAGCCCTGGGTCTCAACTCTATCAGACCCAGTGCCTGTTTTTTATAACAAATTATTTGTAATGCCCTCTTTATTACCCCAAAATGGAAATTATAGGTAATATAATGTACTTATACATGTAATTTCAAAGGAGGATGCCCTGATTGAAATATAAATGAAAAGTACAAAGAAGGTAATTTGTAGTAAAAAACTACATATTTCAATATGTGGGTGCTCATGTGAGAGCACAACAGAATTCCTAATGAGGAAGCCAGATGTTGGCGTGAAAGCAACCTGCATAAACGCAGCTGATTCAGGTGTATTCAGTTGGCAGCTCATACCATGAACAATGCGTTGTCATGGGCAATGAGGTCATAGTGAACAGCATTTGATAAAGTTCCGAACAAAACAATGTATGCTCTTCACTTGGTTTTCATAGCAGTTGTATCCCAGGAAAATTCCAAATATATTAAAACCATGCACAAGTTAGCTTGTGTTTATGTATAATCAGAGTTAGGTTTTAGGCTTAAATCATTATTTTCACCTACATGAATACCCAATGACACATTCCCCCAAAATGGGGACATGTGACAATTCACTGTTGTGAAGAACAACCCTGTGCATTGCAGGATGGCTGGCATCCCTGGTCCTTTTCCATTCAATACTAACAGCGACCCTCCCCCACCAACCACACCCCCAGTCATTGTGGCAATCCAAAATGCTCCAGTGATATCCAGAAAATCTGCTGGGAGGCAGTTCTGCCTGACTTAGAACGAGCGTCCTAGAGGGGGAAACATGGCTGATCAAGAAAGCTTTTGATCTTCCGCCCATTTTTTGATTGGGTTGTTTGGTGTTTTGATATTGAGCTGCATGAGTTGTTTGTATATTCTGAAGATTAATCCCTTGTTGGTTGCTTCGTTTGCAAATATTTTCTCCCATTCTGAGGGTTGCTTTTTGTTTTGTTTATGGTTTCCTTTGCTGTGCAAAAGCTTTTAAGTTTAACTAGGTCCCATTTGTTTATTTTTGTTTTATTTTCACTACTCTAGAAGGTGGATCAAAAAAGATCTTGCTGCAGTTTGTGTCAAAGAGTGTTCTGCCTCTGTTTGTCTCTAAGAGTTTTATAGTGTCTGGCCTTACATTTAGGTCTTTAATCCATTTTGAGTTTATTTTTGTATATAGTGTTAGGGAGTGTTCTAATTTCATTATTTTACATGTAGCTCTCCAGTTTTCCCAGCACCACTTATTGAAGAGACTGTCCTTTCTACATTGTATATTCTTGCCTCCTTTGTCATAGATTAATTGACCATAAGTGGGTGTGTTTATCTTTGGACTTTCTGTCCTGTTCCACTGATCTCTAGTTCTGTTTTGTGCCAGTACCATACTGTTTTGATGACTGTATCTTTGTAGTATAGTCTGAAGTCAGAGGGCCTGATTCCTCCAGCTCTGTTTTTCCTCAAGATTGCTTTGGCTATTCGGGGTCTTTTGTGTTTACAACAAATTGTAAAATTTTTGGTTCTAGTTCTATGAAAAATGCCATCGGTAATTTGGTAGGGATTGCATTGAATCTGTAGATTGGGAGATTAGGATTGATGTATACACACTACTATATATAAAATAGATAACTAATTGTATAGCACAATAGATATATCTATTGTATAGCACAATAGATAACTAATTGTATAACCCATTGTATAGCACAGGGAACTCAATACGCTGTAATGGCTTATATGGGAAAAGAATCTAACAAAAGAGTGGATATATGTATATGTGTAATTGATTCACTTTGCCATACACCTGAAACTAACACAGCGTTGTAAGTCAACTATACTCCAATAAAAATTTTAAAATTGAAAAAAAAAAGCATTTGACAGCCCCTTGGACCTCCTCATGGCTATCTGGGTACACATTCCAAGCCTCAAAAATGGCAGGGAGCTTTTTTTTTTTTTTTTTGCAAAAGAAGATATTTAGGAATAAGAGCAGGAAACCCTACAAGAGAGGCCTTTGAGCTTTGGCCAAGGTGAATGAGTGTGATGCTGTGGGGAGCTCTGTAGATTCTCAGGCAGGGAACAGTGAAATGGGTCTCATGGAGACAGAAGACAACTGCTGGAGAAAAGGAGAGGTGTGAGCTCAAGCAGGGCCAAAGAACCCACGAGAGAGCCTGCTGCTTGTTGTCGAAGGAACAGCGGCTGACGGAAGAGAGGATGCTTCTCAGTTAGAGTAGTAGATATATATAAAGAATTATTGTAATTGACTGTAACATCTCAAGATAACAGATAAAGAGTCAGAGGTAAGGGGCTCCCACTCCTGGCATGGTGTTCATCTAGACACAATGCTTTTCATCTAGTTATTAGAAAGCTCTGGAAAGAAGCCAACACTGCACAGTTGGAATGTGAACCCCTCCTTGGAAAATTTATTAGAGCAAGAAGTCAGGAGTCGTGTTTCAGACTCAGTCTCAGCTGGAAGGGCCCAGAAAAAAAGGTAATCGGATATTCTTCTTGCTCTGGGTCATATAACTCACTTCTAAAATTGGCTTCTTGCTCAGAGCAGAATTTTGAGGTTTATAAACTCCAAGGAGAGGAGAAAGTTAATACACAGTTGTGTTATTGTGATTGAACTGTTTTATTCTCAAAGATTTAATTCCCTAAATTTTGCTTTAGGAAAAAAAAATAAATGCTACACATGGTAAGATGGCAATTAAACTCCCTGTGTGAGGGAGTATTACTCATGGTGATAACTGGGAAACATGACAGAGAATGGGACATGCCATCTCAGAAGAGATGAAGAGTCTTTGCAATTACTCTGGAACTTTATTTATTATTTTTGAAGGGTAAATGCATTGCTGCTCTTAAGTGCCTGAATTTTGAAAACATAGCCTCTTCTTTGAGCATATTTTTATTTTTACTTAGCATAATTGGGTGATGTGAAGAGAAGTTTCCTTTTTAAATGTGTCATCTCTTATTTCCCTCAAGCTGTAATCACATCAATAGGAACCTTCCTGTGGGGATTTTATTGCCTTGTCTAGTTTCCTTTTCCAGCCTATCAAACTTAGTGAGTTTAAAGATTGTTCACGAAGAATGAAAGCTGGTTTATTGCAAAAAGTTTTCATTACCTGAAAACCAAACTCTGACACTAATGATAATGTTTATGTTTTTTAACTTCAGATTGGAAGTGAGAATATTTTCAGATTTAGATTCTACAAAATGGTCATTGGACCACAACACATTTCCATGCATTAAGGTCAGATCACCGGAGCCAGCTTTGCATTAAACAATGGGTTCTTCCTTTCTCACCATAAAAGAGGTTTTAAAAGGTCAGAGAACAGCTAGGTGTACGTAGCAGAGGAGTCACCCAAAGTCCTCCTTCACAGTTTGGAAAAAAAATTTAGGAGAAAATTGTACTTGGACTGTATAATGCAGCTAAATGATTGGCGGTGGAGAGGAGAGGGGGTGTGTTGCCCCCAAGCGCCTGCACGTGGTAGAGGGGGAAGCCCCGAGCCTCCGTCCACCGTCGGGACTGTTGTTTCCCAGGAGCGCTGTAGCAAATCTGCTCTGCTTGGAACCCACCTTGTGGGGTTTAGAAAGTAGAAGGCATAGGAGCCTGCAGGCAGGCTGGAGCTCTAGACACCTGGCTCTGTTCTGTCAGGGTGGTTTTGAATCTAAGACCCAGCAGCGCAGAGGGTCAGGGAGAGTGCTTGCACACCTGCCCCACCCTCTCTGGTTCTTCCGGAATGCTCCCATGAGGGATGCTGAGACCACAGTCAGCAGAGGAACAGAGAGAGAGGGTTCCAGATAAGAGTTTCCATCAAGCCAAAGAATAGTAAAGAAATGCTGTTAAAAACAGAAAAGAGGATGGAGAGAGGGTGGATGTTAGTTAATTAAAACACTCTCTAAATCTGTAAGAACAAAACACTAATATTACTCTTAATAAGGAGCTCAACTCAGGAATTTTGACAAACGCATCACACCTGCATAACTACTACGCCAACGAAGATATAGAACGTTACCATCGCCCCCCAAAATTCCCTCATGGTCCTTTCTCAGTCTGTCGCCTCACCCACCAGGGCACTTGCCTGATTTCTATCATTATAGATTAATTTTGCCTGTTCTAAAATGTCTACTAAGAGTAATCATGTAGCATGTGCTCTCTGGCATCTGGCGTCTTTTGCTCAGCTGAAGTTTTGAGGTTCATCACATTTATTCATCAGTGCCCCAGTCAGTCATTAAATATCCATAGATTTCACACTGTGGACACACCATGGAAAAGATAGTCGTGGTACCAGCGTTCTTAGAGTTTACTCTGCACCTTCTGATCCAGCTTTTCCATGGCCAGGGGTGTTTCCCAAACCCTCAAAACAGTGCAAAAGACTTGGATGGCAGCACTGCTTAGTGAGGAAAGCTTACAGAATGGCCACCAGGGGCTAAGTATTATATGGTAGAGGGAAGGGCAGAGTCCGACTGTGTTGTCACAGATCATGTTCTAGCTCAGAGAACATCCAGTGACACCAGAAAATGTTGACAACAGGTTAAGAGCAAAAAGGTTACAGAACAGCGTGTATGGTTGCTCCCCCCCACCACCATAAGAATTTCCTTATATGTAACTGTAGCTAGACGCTCATTCCGGGGGTTGGGATCACAGGAGACTTATTTCCTTTTTGGTGCCTTTCTTTACATTCCAGTTTGTCTTAAGGGAGTGTGTGTTATTTTGTAATATTTCATTAAAAAGAATGATCCCAGGAAAATTCTTTTTTTATGAAAAAAAAGCCCTTGAAAGCATTTGCAAATCCCTCACCTGCTGCAGGTTTGTCCTCAGAGAAGAGGAGCCAGGTCAGACCAAATCCTGAGAAGGGCCGAAACCCCAGCTGGACAGGCACTGTCACCCCAGTGAACCCAGGGTGTCTGGGCACGGCCTCAGGGGGCATCGGGGGAGGGCCTGGGCCCCCTCATCATCCCCACAGTGCCCCTCCATTGTGGGGACTCCTTTGCTGTCAGAGTCCAGGCCCTGCTGTTTGAGCCTTTGGGAACGTGACATGTGAAGCCTAATTTCTGTAATGCAATTTTATTGGTTAGTGTTGGAGCTGACGGGTTGAGTTGGGCAGTGTGGTAGGCAGAGTGATGCCTGTTCCCAAAGGTACCCACACCCTAATCCCGAAATCTGTGACTCTGTTCCTCACGTGGCAGAGGGAACTTTGCAGGTGGGATTAAATTAAGGCCTTTGAGATTGGGAGGCTATCCAGGTAAGCCCAAAGTCATCACGAGGGTCCTTGCAGACAAAAGAGGAAGGAGGAAGTGCTAACACCTTAATTTTAGCCCCACTGAGACCCATTTTGGATTTCCAGCCTCCAGATCTATATGGTAACAAATCTGTGTTGGTTTAAGTCACTAAGTCCATGGCAGTCTGTCCAGGCAGCCACAGGAGATGACTACAGGCCAACAGTTGCCCTGAGAGAGAAGGACCAAGGGAGAGCAGTGGGTGGGGCCGTGCCCCAGGGGAGGTGCGGGCAGGCCCTGCAGATGCAGGTGGGTCCAGGCCAGCTGCACACTTCGCCAGGCTGAGCTGGCACCATGACCGGCTGACCGGTCGTCCTGAGCGGAGCTGGCCCCGCCTGGGCTACTCCACCACATGCAGCCAGCAGTGGGGAGGGCCGGAGAAGACGAGGTGGGAGCATTCTCGGGAAGGGCCTGGGGCGAGGTTGACCCCAGCATACTTTTCCTTTGGGGGCCTCAGTGTGTGTGTCTCAGAGCCCAAGTCACCTGCTCCTGCCTCATTCTAGGGAAGGGGATTATAGAGAGGGAGCCTGGAGGAGGCAAATCTTCGGGCATGAATCAGGCAGGAAACCCCGTGAAGGCAGCCGAGTCTGTGAAGCCTGTAGGAAGCAATGAGGCAGCGAGAGGGCTCTGTAGCTTGGGGTGCAGGGGTGCACTTCTTATGTGGGGAGGCAGCATCCCAAGGAAGAATTCACTTTTGCTTAACAAGGGATGATGTCAGACAGAGCCTGACGCCTTCGCTGAAATCAGCACCTTCTAAACTGCATTCTATAAAATGGCGAAAGCCCAAACCCAGCCAGAAATTGGTTCCCTGGCTCCCAACCCGGTCCACGTGCCTTTGTTACTTCCTGCCAGTTGGTTATTTGTATGATTACTCACTGGCATATCCTGGGAGCGGACACTGAGGATCCAGCCAGGACAGAGGGGAGAGAGCCCAGTCTGGAGGAGACAGACGGCAAACAGGGACTTCTGACAGGGGAGGGGCAGGGGTCCAGGAGAGCACAGACAGGAAGGAAGTGAAAAACTACCCAAACCATCACATTTGCTCCTCTTAGCCCTGGTCTGAGGCCACAGTGGCCATCTCAGATGCTCTCTTTCCTCCATTACCTGCCAGCGGTCTGATCTGGCCCCGCTGACCAGCAGCTTGCCAGTTCCGGCCCGAGGGGTGCCTACTGGTCTCTATGTGCCCCAGCTCCACACTCGGACCCCCTGGGCTCTCGAACTCCAGGGCTGATGCAGCTTTAACTGGGCTCTGCACCCCTTCTTGCCCTGGATCATAAAACTTACCTCAGATTTACAACGGGCATGGGGAAGTGCCCCTTTATTCGCTCAGCTGTGAGTAAGTGCACTTTGGGATGAACTGTTCCAGACCAAGGGCTGTGCGATGTGGCCTAGAGGCTCTCGCGTGCATGTCCAGCATCCTCATTAAAGTCCCAGAGGAAGCTTCAGGAGGCCCCTTTTTGAAAAGACTGCATAGGCCCGAGGTTCCCTGCAAGGCAGGGCAGAAGGCAGACTTGGGCAGCTGTGCCTGGAACCAAGACGGTGGGCTCTTCACTCCTTTTACGGTTTAAGTTTCTAGTCTCACGGCGTCCCCTGCAGTTGCTACCCTCAAAGTGGTTTCTGGTCTCCTGCTGCCCAATTGCCACCATTTACCCATCAGTAGATGCCCTATTGGCCACTCTGGCACCTGTTCCCACCCGGAGAAGGTTGGAGAGTCCCCTGAAATTTGCTGAGAGGCCTCCAACCTGTCCTCTCTGGCCTGCCCTCTCCCCACTGGACGTGGCCAGACCTCGGGTCGGGGGCCTGGCCTTGGCCACCCAGGCTTGCCGTGACATGCTTCTTTCTCTCAGTGCACCCTCCAGGTACCTCCTCCACATGGCCCTCCAGACCCCATCCCCAAATCCAGGTTCAGCCCCCACCTGGGAATACCCGAAGTGCCCAGAGGGGCTGAGGCTGGCGGTGCCGCAGCTGTGTCCCTGGGGTCTAGCGCAAAATAGACACAAAGTACGTGTTTGTGATTGCGTCTTTGGTAAATAAGAATTACTTTGCAATGTAAATAACGCACCCCAACGTTTCTGCTTTGTGGGAGGAGGAGGATAAAAGACTATCTTTTAATCATGAAGACTTCTTATAGCAGGACCCCCTCGGCTCTCGGCTGGAGAGAGGATTTGGGTAGTGAGTCATACCTGGCCTCCATATCCCTGAGGGCCCCTTGGGACCCAGGCCCCATGCCTCTGTGAAAGGCCTTGAGAGTCTTCCTCTTAAAAGGTACAACGCCACCCAGACTGGGCTGCCCAGGAGGCCTAGACACCCGCCCTCACTGAGCATCAGACGATGCCTCCTCCCACAGACCAGGCTGCAGCCACTGGTGTTGGTTTCAAGTCCCCGGGAGTGCAAAGGGGATCTCAGACCAGCACAAAAAAGGGAATGCTGAGTCTGAAATAAAGGATTAGAAACCACTTCTTGGCCATTATAACCTAAATAGCTGAAGAATTTGATTTTGATCCTCTTTTACAACTGAATTTGTCATTGTTAATGCTGGTTCTCAGTTTCCACTAGAGCTTGGCATGTCTTCTGAGCCGGGAGAAAGATTCAGTCACATTCAGTTTAATTCCACGCTAAGTATTGCTTATCTGTTTTCTCTCTTCGAAACTTGATGAGCCATCTGGGAATACCTGTGAACTAGAATGCTCAGGCATCTAGAACACTGTTCCCTCAACCAGTCTGGTTAAATGTCTAGCACCGGCTGCTGCCACCTGTGACTAGTATTCTGTATTTCCTGTCTTTTCACATGCAGACTACTGACTAACAGCTGCTCAGGACCGGCAAAGTCTATACCACAGCTGGAGCCTGACTGCCGCTCACAGTGGGGCTTCCTAAATTCAATTAGCAGTGGACAGAGTCCACGGTCGATGTGACAGGAGCCAGCAGGCACAGAGCGGGCATGAAGCTCACACCAGCGTGGGCAGTGACATTTCCCCACACCTGTGCACGCACACCCATTGCTGCCATCAGTCTGTTCATTTGGTGCAAAAATAATGTTCCTGGGGCTGTAGGTTTGATGTAAGGCACATGAGATCTGCATGGGCACAGACACGACCTTTGGATTATAAGATTGTCACAAAGCCATCAACTAGAGGGCTGGTGCCGTGCCCACTTAGTTATACTAATTCCTGTGGGTGGTCTCATTGATTACCGGCCCAGTGCCCAGCCGTTAGCTGTACCACTCTCTGCAGCTCCATTTTAGGCCATAGCATGGATGAGTCCAGTCTCTGTGCACAAGGAGTTTATGTGGTCTCACTGCGAAGGTAACAATGAATCCATACCCAGTGGTAATGGGCATGGCCAGGGGCTGGGTGACCACAGGGCTGCTGGGAGCAGAAGGCAGAGAGACCTGGGCCTGGGTCACCAAGGCTCTCCATGACGTCCTCTCCATCTCACAGCTCCCATGCTGAGCTGGGAAACTCCCACAGCTACTCCACAATCCCCATCCTGCTCCGAACACATGCGCGAGGACCCTTTTTAGGAACTTCCGATCGCGTTCCCGTTTCAACAGCAGGGATGTTGCCCTCCTTTGTTCCAAGGCGAGCTGGGGCCGGCTTATCGTGTGTTGTTCTAGCTCCTTCTCTCTTTCCACCCTGGTAAGAGCTGCCCATCACTTCAGGGTGGCATTACAAACTTTCCATGCTTTGCTTTGCTTTGTTTTGCTGATATCATTTCTCTCAATCCTTAGGATAGTCCTGCATAACTGGGGTTATTTTGCAGGAGCTGCCTGAGGCCACCCAGCAGGAGCAAAGTCCAGACCACACCAGCCCCCTGAGCCTACACACAGTGCAGAGCGGCAGAGCCACCTGTTTTCTAAAGCCTCCCCCACCCCCGCCTTGTTCCTTTGCCCCTGTTGATCGTAGCTCTGGCCCTGACTCATCCTCAGCAGGGGAGGTGACAAGGTGGACAGTGCCCCCTGCACTGCCCAGCATGTTTGGGGTTCCTGCTGCCACTGGAAGGAACTGAACTCTAGGAATGTGGTGTACACCTGAGGCCAACAGAGTCCTGGCAGGCAGCATGCTTCCTTCCTGCTTCTGAAATTGTTATTTCAGGGGTGCGTGTACGCGCGTACGGCTCCTCAGTCTCCGCTGTAACACTGTCAGGAAGCAACTTTCTAAAGAAAGCCTTCCAGAAAGTGTTAACCTGTCATTTTGTGGCTCCAGCTGCCCCCCCATCAGCTATTGGCCCCTCAAGGTATCTGTGCAGCCCTCCCATTCTCCCTCCACACTGTTGCCATCTGAGAAAGGATGCCCCACACACCCTCCCACCAAACCCCAGGGAGGCCGGAGCACACCCTTACCTCTTTTGGGGTGTGGAAGGGACCCCTCGTGCACCCTTCCGCCTGGGGGCGCAGCCTGGTTCCAGCCCACCTGCAGACCTTTGTTTCCTCCTCTGCAGAGGGGTTGTTTGTTTGTCACCAAAAATTATCTCCAGAGTAAAAAAAACCTCAAGGAAAGTTCCCAGTACCTCCTCCCATGGGTCAGGATACCATCATAGTGCACTTCATGGCTCGGCTGTGAATAGCCTTTATAAAGCCTAGTAACATAAACACCAAACATTGAGCTAACTGGAAGAGAGCATATTTCTACTGGGAGGAAGGGTAGACAGGAGGGTGCCTGTTTCTAGTGGGGATGGCGGGAAGAATTATGCAAAAGGTAGCTAAATTCTCATCTTCCATACTGGGAAGTTAATGGAGAATGCCTAACACTAAAAAGAAAAAAAAAAGAGAAGTTGAGTGTTGTTTAGGTTAATTCTAAAATAACCAAGTAAAACTGCTGAAAGGGATTGACTCTAGGGAAGGGAAATGGAAGGAAGGGGCAAAGACTTGCTGTTTTTCATAAAAAGCCTTAAGTAACTATTGGGCTCTTTAAATTATGGGCTTATGTAACATGTTTAAAATATAACTTTTTAAAGTATATTAAATTTTTTAAGATATCAGAAAGATTAGATCATCCTGAGAGAACTAAATACTCTAAAAAAGAGCCAAATGGAACTTGTAGGAAAAAGTTTTTAATTGCCGCTATGACTAAGGATTTAAAATATAGTTTAGACAGATGAAGAGAGAATTAATGATTTGGAAGACAGCTGAAGAAATAACCCAGAATGCAGCATCGAGAGATAAAGAGAAGGGAAATGGAAAACAGCGGCTAAAATATGGATGACAGAATAAGAAGGTCCAATACACATCTAGTAAGAGTTATAGAAGGTGAAAATAACGAGAATGAAAGAGAAGCAATGTTTGAAGATAATGGCTGGGAATTTTCCAGGATTGAAGCAATACTTTAATCTTCAGATTGAGAAAGTACAGCAGGTTCCAGACAAGATAAAAAAGGAGATCCAAAATTAAACAAATAATGGTAAAATTGTAGATCACCAGAGACAATGAGAAAAGTTTAAGAGCAACCAGAGATTAAAAAAAAAATGTATTACCTACAAAGGGGACATGTTTAGACTGGCAGAAGACAACAATAGGTGCTAGAACACAACGAAATAATACTAGGAACGGCAAGGTGGCCTCGGAGACAGGGAGTGGAAAAGCAGTGTGGAGGCAGCGGGGAGATCTGTGCCCGGTTCCCTTTGCTCGTCAAAATAAAAAATTTATGTAGGGCAGGTACTGCTAGTTGCCTTCCAATATCCTCTCCTCACCTCCCTCTTCAGTAATAAATTCTCAAAATTACCTGGACACATTGCCATTCAGACAAAAGACTATGTCCCCAGCCTTCCTCATCACTCAGTTGGCCTTGCAAATAAGTTCTGCCCAATGGGATGAAGCAGAAGTGCTATGTGACATTTCCAGAAAGCTGCTTTACAGTAGAGGGGGCATGCCCTCCCCTTCCTTTCCCCCATATTGCTGCCGGGAAGGAGGAACTCTGGCTGAGGCTCTAGCTCGATCTGGGACCATGAAGCCAAGGGCCACACCAAAAGGATGGCGGAGGGTGAACGAGGATGACTCCAGGTCTATGACAAGCTAGTGGAGACGGCACCCCAGCTCTGAAATTCCTGCCTCTGGATTCTTTTATTTACATGAAAAAGATGACAAAAACTTATAACATGTTTAAGTCACCCTTTGGGGATTCCTGTTACTGCAAATTTAATCTTTTTAAAAAAATGTTATTGAAGTATAATTGATTTACAATGTTGTGTTCATTTCTGCTGTAGCAAATTTAATCTTAACTGATGCTGAAAAGCTTTTGACAGCAGAAACTAAAACAGGGACCCAAACCTTGGGATAAACCTTGAGAACGAGGGGTGCGGGGGAAACCAAGGGAGGTGGTCAAGTCTGAGAGCCTGGGCCTGGAGGGAAGACCCTCCTGCGTTCACAGAGCATGGGCCCTTCCTGCAACAGCGAGTCCTCAGCGGGCAGGAGGCCAAGAGAGGCTGACTATCGCTCCCGCACAGCTGTGCTGGCCCCCGAGGGTCCTACTTCAGTGCTTCCAATAACTGTCACCCTTGGGAGATGTATGACACTCTCTCCAAGGATGAACAAAACTACAGCCCACCCCATCAAGTGGGTCCTTTATGGTATGACCCCTCACAGCTGGCATCGCAGACTTACAAATTTCAAAGTGCTGAGCTGTGCTGGCTGGGCTCTTAGATTCTTTGGTGCAGTGGGGTTGTGTCCCGTCGGTCAGGGGTTTCTGTACTATGTGAAGCTCCTCAGAGAGCTGGGGCTGCAGGGAGGAGGAGGACACACAGAGAAAGCCACGTGCATGTGTGCACACGCACACACCCACACGCACACACGCGCACACATACACATGCACGTTGGCTTCCAAGAGGAGGAGCAGCCTTGCACTCAGTTTTCTCGCAATTAGAAGAACACTGTTTCTTTTCCCCTCGGGACTGCCCATTGCTCCTCGCTCGGTTCATGATTGTCACACAGAGGCAGGGTCTACACCCCAGCCTCTCCTCTGCAAAGAGGAGTGAGGTTGTCACAAGATGTGTTTCGTTTTTGGCCTGTGAACTTGAGAGAACTATTCTGAGTTTTCACTGAACGTGATTACAGACCCCAGAAGCCCTTGCGGCCTGACTCTAACCGGCAGTTATTGAGGAGATGATGATGACTTAGATGTTTTAATTAGCCTGCTTGCAGGAGTTCCCTGGTTCTGCTTGTTTAAGTGAGTTGATTTCAAAGCCAGCATGTCGTTGTTAGCAATGATAATAAAAGCCGCGTTTTTCGGGTACTTTCTCTGTGGCAGGCTCCGTGCTACGGACTTTGCATGCATCATCTCAATCCTCACGAATACGCAGTGAGGTCACAGGCCTATTACTGTCCCCACTTTTCCGATGGGGACACTGGTCAGCTACTAGTCCGTCCACAAGGAAGTGGAGGACGCAGACCAGGGGTGAGTTCAGATCTGTTGGACTTGAAAGTCATGGGAGGCGAGGTGGGGACACCCAGCTGAGAGAGGGTCCTGCCCCTGCCCAGGGACTCACCCTGAGGGACAGCCCGCAGCCCTTCTGCCCTCCAGCTCCCACACCTGGCTAGACTCAGGGCCTGTCTAATCTAGCAGGCTCAGAGCCCCTCATGGCACAGGCCTCCTCTCTCCTGGGACCCCCACCAGCTTTTATGGGGTTTTGATCATCTCCTCCAACGAAAGGGGCCATAAAGGCCCCCTCTAGAAGAGGGAAACCAGGGATGACCTTTACTGATCTCATCGCCCAGCCCCTCTTCCCTCCTCTCCCAGCCCAGTAACTTGATCTCCTACTGGGAGAGAAAACAAGCTCTTAAATTCCCACACATTCTCCCCAACTCAGCTGCGTATGCTCTGCGTTTTATGGACTCCACAGCTTTATTTCTTGATTATTAAAAGCCAAGCCTTTAGAGCTTTAGAAATAAATTATTTTTCAAAAACCCTGTCTTCTGCAAATTGAAAGCCATGTTTCCAGAAAATCGTCTCTGCTATGAGCTTCAAGAGCCAGGAATTTGACACCTTTGTGTTCTGTGCACCGTACCCTCCCCTGAGGCCATAATGCTCAGCCTTGGGTCTAGTTTTAATGGCGAAAGAACGTAGGAGAAAAAATAATTTGCTGAAAATGAAAAACCACCAGCTATCATTTTGAAAGACTGTCCTGCTCCCCTGACTTTGGCTTTGGGTAACACCCAGACTTGGGTTCCTTGTCTTTTGAGGGAGGAGTTGAACTTGCTGGTCTCTCCATCCTTACTGGCTGTGACGACCCATGATTCCTGCATTCCAGCAGGATAGCTGGGACCCATTCAAAATGGACGTGGGCGAGGAAGGGTCTCTCTCCTCTGCAATTTGAGACAGTTGGGGAAATTCAGGATCAGTCTGAGCCTTCCACACTGCATGAATAAGATTAGGCCCAAGACAAATGGTCTCGCCAGAAATGAGAAGCTGGCCATCTCCGTCTGCAGGGATGTGGAATTGGGGTTGTTATGGGCCTGATTTGTGAACTTGAATGAGGGCTTCTAGAAAGCTATTTGTAAAACTCATTGCTGTCTCCGGCTGCAGCTAACACATTCCATCTTCCATCTTCCGACTGGGTGATTTCACATTCCATGCATTCATAAAATAGAGTGGGCTGTGGAGTAAGTGTGGGAAGCAGGGTGAAGGGGAGGGGACGGGACAGTGGGGTGGGCATGGGGAGAGTGGCACTGGGCAGGAGAACCACAGGTGCCACACTGCTGAGTGGGGATTCAATTATGGGGCACTTCTCATCAGCTCCCACTGCCTAGCACCAGGGGCTGCCCTTGTCTGCTTTCTCCTGGGGAAATCCTCAGACCCTGCAGGGCTTTTGCCCCAGTTTGCGGAGATTTGAAAGCAAAGCGAGCTTTGCAGCTGAACGCGGGTCTGCACTTCTGCCCTCCTCTGCCTGTCTTGGTGTGTCCTCTGTTTCCAGGCCTGGTGGGGGACAGGTCTTCTGAAGGGGTCCAGGTCCTGTGAGCAGGACGTGTTGGGAAGAGGCCCGGAATGCTGGTGCAGCTGGAGTTGGGCCTCCTCAGCCCCTGAGGAGGGACAGGGAAGATTTGAGACCAGCAAAGAGGAACTGGCAAGCTTGACCAGACTCAACTCAAGCCCCAGCACGCTTTGAGAGAGTTGAAGCCACCTTAGATCCTTCTGGAACAAGGTTTCCTCTGTCAAACAACCATTACACTTCTGGGGGCACATAGGGCAACGTTCTGGATCAAAGTGTAATTTTAATTTAAAAATGGAATTAGTGGAGAAAATTAATTTCCTAAGCTATTCTTTTATGCCCTTAGAGGAATTTGACTAATATACTCTGCCAAGCCTCAGTTTGCCTATCTGTAAGATGGGGGTAATGCCCCATGCTCTGCTTGCCTCCCAAGGCTGCTGTGATTCTCAGTATGTCAATGCATGAACTGATTTTACAGTATTCACATGACCACAGGGGTTATTTTCAGCAGCTCCAAGTCCATGATAAAGCCCTCCAAGCCCTCTGAGCCCTCTTTTGTGTCCTGCATTAACTCTTAGGGCCACAACTTGCTGCTTGTTGCTGGGCAGGAAGTCCCTGGAACTGTGGCTCGGAAGTTTCACAGCAGAGATGGGGTTTGTGGGGTTTGTCCCTAGGAGGGTTGGGGATGACTGGTCTGGATGTGTTTTGGCCTCTTGATGGCTGGTTTTCTCCAGGAGCTCCAGGGCCTTTGAGCAAAGGGCTGAATCAGGCTTGGTGCTCTAGGAGGCTGGTGGGCAGCCCACCTGAGACCAGCCTCTCTGAGCCAGGACGACTGCCGGGAACAGTGCTGCTGCTGCCGACTTTCGTGACAGCTCTGACCTGGGTCATCAGAGCAAGCCCAGCTGTTTACTGTGCGGTGTGTATTTTTGCCCTCTTGCGTTTGGAGAACCAGAAGTCCCCATGGGGTAGACAAGGCGCGACTCTGAAGCTGGAGTCTCTTTATGAGTGGCTCACGAGAGGGGTCTCAGTACTTTCTAATACGTCTTTCCTGGGAGCTCTTTACTAACCAGAACACCTGCCTCCCCAGCTGTGTTATAACGGAGGCTTTGTTACATGACTGCTCATCTGCTCAAGCTCAGACCTGGAGATTATATTGAATGTAATTCCCTACACCATGAATTTATAAAGCACACAGCACGGAGGTGATAAGGTGAGGGCCGTTTGTAGTGACCGTAGATTTCTGGAAGTTATAATGGTTGGTCTGTTGGCCTCAAACAAATGTGGAAGCAGTACTGGAAAGAACAATGTTCTGGGGTCACTGAGAACTGTGTTCTTCTGGCTCTGCCACTTCCCACGTGTGTGAACTTGAGCAGGTGTCCTACACTCCTTGAGTCTTTCTCCTTGCCTCCAAAATGGAAAAATAGGGTGGTTTGGGGAATTAAATAAGATAAATGGATATAAAGCAGCTATAAAACATCTGGCTCAAGTAGGCCCTTAATGAACAGTAAGAACTTTTTTGTTTGTTTTTGTTTTTATTAGTTAATAATTGTCTTGTTCAAAGTCTTCTTGAGGGCTAAGAAGAGGAAACTACATGGGGCAGATCTGACCTCAAGCATTTGGAAGTCCTGGAGGTTTGGGCAGGGTAGCTTGTCTGTGCATCCTGAAGTGAGCTGCTGGGTGCCCCTCTCTTTCTCTTTCTCTTTCTCTTTCTCTCTCTCTCTCTCTCTCTCTCTCACACACACACACACACACACACACGCATACATACACTCACACACACACACCATTGTGCACAGAATTCACAGCCAGCCCTCCCAGGGTAAGACACCTATACAACCACAGAGGAAACTAGTGTCAGCTGAGTGCACTAAACATACAGATAGATTGGACAAACAGGGGTCATGAGACATTTGAAGCAAATCAACAACATAAAAGAGAAGAACCAAGATGAACAACAACATAAAAACCCACAACTAACCCTGGAGGATATGGAACAAAAGAAAATTTTTAAAATCTAATAAAAACCCTTAGACAGACTTGAGAATATGTTTTTATATAATCAGAAAGCACTGTTATGAGAAAGAAGAATAGAGCAAGAAATAGTTCTTGGAAATTAAAAATATAGTTGCTAAAGTTAAAAATTCAGTAGGAGTCAAAGAAAGAGTTGAGGAATTATCCTATAATATAGGTTAAAAACTGAAGAGATGGAAAAGGTGAGAGAAAAACAGAGAGATATGGACGATCAACCTAGGGGAATGAACATCCGTCTACTCAGATGAGTTGACTGACTTACAACCAAGAAATCTGAGAGGAGGAAATTATCAAGAGAGGAACAGAAGAACACTCCTCAGATACAGACCTTCAGGTGGAAAGACCAGATTAGAACTGAGAAGGGGGAAATGAAAAAGATCCACAGCTGCATATCCCTTTGAGATTTCAGAACACCAAGGACAAAGAGAAGACTGTAAAAGCTTCCAGAGAGAAAAGACGTGTCATCAACAAAGAGTCAGGAGATCATTGTTATCAGATAGGAGTTATCAACACTGGAAGGCAGTGGAGCAGTTACCTTCAAATGTCTGAGGGAAAACAATTTTTACCTAGAATCCTATACCAAATAAAGACATTTTCAGACATGCAAGGACACAGAAATTTACCTTCTTTCTTAATTTAAAAAAAAATGGGTGGACGAGGGGTGGTATACTCCAGTAAAGCAGGAAAGGTATTTAATAAGAAGAGCTGGTCCAAGAAACAGCAGAACTAACCCAGGCGTGTAATGAAGGGGATCCCAGCATGACAGGTGGGACCAACTGGGAACCTGGGAGATGATCCAGTCAGGTTAGAAGAGGAAGTCAGAAGGTTCTGAGAAGAAAGTCCTCAAGAAAAAAGCAGATTCCATTTCACAAAAATAAGATTAAGAAGCTCTAAACCTTACTGATAAAGAAAGAAAGAAATCTTTTAATACATTTTTTGAAACCTAAGGAGACTTTATTTTTTAATTTTTTTTTTTACATCTTTATTGGAGTATAATTGCTTTACAGTGGTGTGTTAGTTTCTGCTTTATAACAAAGTGAATCAGTTATACATATGTTCCCATATCTCTTCCCTCTTGCAACTCCCTCCCCCCCCCCCTCCCTATCCCACTCCTCTAGGTGGTCACAAAGCACCAAGCTGATCTCCCTGTGCTATGCAGCTGCTTCCCACTAGCTATCTACCTTACGTTTGGTAGTGTATATATGTCCATGCCTCTCTCTCGCTTTGTCACAGCTTACCCTTCCCCATCCCCATATCCTCAGGTCTGTTCTCTAGTAGGTCTGCGTCTTTATCCCTGTCTTACCCCTAGGTTCTTCATGACATTTTTTTTTCTTAAATTCCATATATATATGTTAGCATATGGTATTTGTCTTTCTCTTTCTGACTTACTTCACTCTATATGACAGACTCTAGGTCCATCCACCTCATTACAAATAGCTCAATTTCGTTTCTTTTAATGGCTGAGTAATATTCCATTGTATATATGTGCCACATCTTCCTTATCCATTCATATGATGATGGACACTTAGGTTGTTTCCATCTCCGGGCTCTTGTAAATAGAGCTGCAATGAACATTTTGGTACATGACTCTTTTTGAATTATGGTTTTCTCAGGGTATATGCCCAGTAGTGGGATTACTGGGTCATATGGTAGTTCTATTTTAGTTTTTTAATCCTACAGCACATTAAAAGGATCATACACCAGGATCAAGTGGGGTTTATCCCAGGAATGCAAGGATTCTTCAATATACACAAATCAATCAACGTGATACACCATATTAACAAACTGAAGGAGAAAAACCATATGATCATTTCAATACATGCAGAGAAAGCTTTTGACAAAATTCAACACCCATTTATGATAAAAACCCTGCAGAAAGTAGGCATAGAGGAAACTTTCCTCAACATAATAAAGGCCATATATGACAAACCCACCACCAACATCGTCCTCAGTGGTGAAAAACTGAAAGCATTTCCACTAAGATCAGGAACAAGACAAGGTTGCCCACCCTCACCACTCTTATTCAGCATAGTTTTGGAAGTTTTAGCCACAGCAATCAGAGAAGAAAAGGAAATAAAAGGAATCCAAATCGGAAAAGAAGTAAAACTGTCACTTTTTGCAGATGACATGATACTATACATAGAGAATCCTAAAGATGTTACCAGAAAACTACTAGAGCTACTCAATGAATTTGGTAAAGTAGCAGGATTCAAAATTAATGCACAGAAATCTCTGGTATTCCTATACACTAATGATGAAAAATCTGAAAATGAAATCAAGAAAACACTCCCATTTACCACTGCAACAAAAAGAATAAAATACCTAGGAATAAATCTACCTAGGGAGACAAAAGACATGTGTGCAGAAAATTATAAGACACTGATGAAAGAAATTAAAGATGGTACAAATAGATGGAGAGATATACCATGTTCTTGGATTGGAAGAATCAACACTGTGAAAATGACTCTACTACCCAAAGCAATCTACAGATTCAATGCAATCCCTATCAAACTACCACTGGCATTTTTCACAGAACTAGAACAAAAAATTTCACAATTTGTATGGAAACACAAAAGACCCCGAATAGCCAAAGCAATCTTGAGAACAAAAAATGGAGCTGGAGGAATCAGGTTCCCTGACTTCAGACCATACTACAAAGCTACAGTCATCAAGACAGTATGGTACTGGCACAAAAACAGAAAGCTAGATCAATGGAACAGGATAGAAAGCCCAGAGATAAACCCGCGCACATATGGTCACCTTATCTTTGATAAAGGAGGCAGGAATATACAGTGGAGAAAGGAGAGCCTCTTCAGTAAGTGGTGCTGGGGAAACTGGACAGGTGCATGTAAAAGTATGAGATTAGATCACTCCCTAACACCATACACAAAAATAAGCTCATAATGGATTAAAGACCTAAATGTAAGGCCAGAAACTATCAAACTCTTAGAGAAAAACATAGGCAGAACACTCTATGATATAAATCACAGCAAGATTCTTTTTGACCCACCTCCTAGAGAAATGGAAATAAAAACAAAAATAACCAAATGGGACCTAATGAAACTTCAAAGCTTTTGCACAGCAAAGGAAACCATAAACAAGACCAAAAGACAAACCTCAGAATGGGAGAAGATATTTGCAAATGAAGCAACTGACAAAGGATTAATCTCCAAAATTTATAAGCAGCTCATGCAGCTCAATAACAAATAAACAAACAACTCAATCCAAAAATGGGCAGAAGACCTAAATAGACATTTCTCCAAAGAAGATATACAGACTGCCAACAAACACATGAAAGAATGCTCAATACCATTAATCATTAGAGAAATGCAAATCAAAACTACAATGAGATATCATCTCACACCAGTCGGAATGGCCATCATCAAAAAATCTAGAAACAATAAATGCTGGAGAGGGTGTGGAGAAAAGGGAACACTCTTGCACTGCTGGTGGGAATGTGAATTGGTACAGCCACTATGGAGAACAGTATGGAGGTTCCTTAATACATTTTTAAGGCAGTTAAAAATTCTGGGAATAACAAATTACTGAACAAGAAAGACATGGTCCCATATTAAGCAAACTCAAATATGTCACATATTTGAGTAACTGAAGGAAGGTGAAGAAACAGAACTTTTTGACTGAGGCCTGAAACAGCACAGGTGAGTCAGTGGAGCTGCCACCTCCTTCCCCGAAGGGAGGGTCACTATGTCTTTCTGCTGAGAATGATGGACCAGAATGTTCGTAATGCTCTTTATTCATTTTCACTTTTAGGTTCAATGAATAGAAACTGGCACTTATTACATAGAGTTACAGAGTGTAACAAGGTAAAATTAACGTAGATCATTTAAATCAGAAGTTAAGAGGGAAGGATCGGGGATTGGATTTCTTCCCCAGTGAAGGGGCAAGAAAGACTGCCTAATTGATCGTAATGTGTTAAAGTTTAGGGTTTTGTTTTTATGGAGTGTGTATTTTGCTTTCAAAATGTTTTAAAAAGTGGCACCGTATTGAATATTTGAAGAGCTTCTACCCAACTCATTGTCACAGGCTATCTCGTGCTTATAACAGGTCCCTGCATTTTCTATTCTGTGCCTTTTACTGTATTTTTATTTATTTGCTGTTCTCCAAAAGCTGCCATTTTGAATTGCTCAATATATTTTCTCAGCTAAAAATGTCAGTGTAGTTATGCAATGAAAGCTCCACTATATATGTATATATCTGGGATTAGCAAAGAGATGATTAAGGCAGTTCAGTGTTGATCAATAATCATATTTGATTTGGGCTTTTTACTTTGCTTCCTTAACCATCCTGTACTTTGATATTTATTACGACCCACTGAGATTCTGGCCTTGACTAAATAGAAGTTGCTTGAGGAAATTTACAATCTAGTGATTGGATTCCAGTGGTGCTGCTCTTGGAATGACGATACAGAATTAGGTCTCGCAGAGTAAATAGAAACCCAGTGATGGGAACTGTGCCGTTAATAAAAATGTCTCCTAGTGCTTTGAACACAACAAAGCAAATATCAGCGAATGCAGCCCCTAGTCATAAAAACTTTATGTCACAAGTGTAGGGTCAGAGTCCTTTTTCAGATGTGCTAAGCAATTTGAGCAAAAAGTGTATTTTTGACTCGTGTGATTTTAGATCTGAGATTCTCAAATCCCAGGGTTCAGAAGGATGACACAGTGTTTTGAAAAGTTCCCTGTATTCCCTTGTGAAGCTCCAGGCCTGCTCAGATGTTTCCAGGACAGAGAGGTAGCCCTGGGCCGACCTCCCAGGGAGCCCAGATACGGGCTGGCTGTGGGCTGTCTCTGTATCTGTGCTGAGCATCCAGGCCTCTGTTGACACAGCCGGCGGCCCACAGGAGAACTTCCATATCAGAGCCAGCCTCGGCCCTCTCTCTGTCCTCCTCACGGAGGGCTCAGAGGATGGGTCCAGAAACCTTCTTTTTCCAGAGTTGCTAAGGAAATCTCTGTCCTGCTTTACTTCTTGCTAATTAAAATAAAATGGATTTATCCAGGGCAGGTGGGCCCTCATTATAATACATAATAATAACACACATGACAGGAGCATCTTTCATCCTGATGAGCTAGCAGGGGTGCTCCCAGGCCTGCTTCTCCTCAGAAGGAAGGAATTGCCTCAGGGCCCACAGTCACTTTGAGAAGCACTGGGGTGTTCCAGGGATGGCAGGAAGTGGCTCCCCTTGCAGTGAAAAGATCCGTGAGCAAATGCAAACAGGACTCTTCCCGGAGATGGTTACCAAGGCAGAACTCTGGGTGCCACGAGTGTTGTCATTGCCATAACGCAAACATGTGCAGCATGAAGGCAGACAGCAAAAGGGACCATGCGGAAACAGAGGTGGCCTTGCTGTTAGAGGTTCAAGAATCACTGGCGATTATTTTTTCCTTTTTCAAAATTTTCTCCTAATCCCCGTGAAAGGGGAACTTTTAGGGCTACCACTTAGTTATTTGCATTGAACAGAAGTTTGCCCAGTGCCTTGGGCTCTTCATAATTTTACAAACAAGTGAGCCACAGTACAGCACAGGGGTAAGGGTGTAGGGTTGAGACGCAGCCACACTGCCTGGGTCTCAACCCCCTCCTTCTCTCTCCTGTTGTCAGCAAGGGGAGAACACCCCGACTACCAAAAGATCCAGGCTCAGAGAAAAGAACTCCTTTCTGTGTCAGAGATGGAGCTCTCCCAGGGATACCTTCAGTTTGGGAGGGGGCTGAAATCAGACACACATGCAAGTCTCCAAAGACCTACTCAGGTGGGTACCCATAAAGTAACAAGTCTAGGCAGCCTTGGGGCCCCATCAGCTACCCCAGTCCCTGCCCCGGAGAAGCCCTGCCTAACGTCCCATTTGACCACCTGCTCCTAGTGTCGAGGCTGCCGGAAAACCACCCGTCCTCTCCCCACCCCGCCTGACCAGGGTGCACGCATGTCATCTCTGTGTCACTGCATCCTCTTATCCTGGGCGTGTGCGCATGCACGTATTGTGGAAGTGCAGAGGCCCCGTGTGCCCGCGGCTCACCCAGGAGTCCAGAGCAGCCCTCACTAAAGATCCGTGCACTTCCTGTGCACCTGGACCCACTGAGATGCATGGCCCCCGCCAGAGCCAATAGACAGAAACCGTCTCCAAATGTTCGTCCTGCCTCTGCCATTTGGGGTAAAAATGTAGCAAATGAGCAAGTCAACAGCTCGCCTCCTCACTAAAGCATTGGTAGGTGGAAGACGAGCAATGCTTCTCGTTCAGGGATGAATGACACAAGGTTTCCACATTCATCTTGCCAGCGTGCCTTGCTCTATCGAAGACACGGTTTTGTTTTCTCTGCTTCTGAGCTGTCTTCACTCCTGCCCCTCCCCTGTGCAGCCCCCTGACCCTCACAGCCTCTCCTCACACACCTCCTCCTGTCCCTCTCTGGCCACATGAGGGCCCAGCGCCTTTTCCCCTTCTGTTCCCACACCCGCCACTCCCTGAGCTTCGAGTGACGCTGCCTTAGGCTCTCCAGCCCCACCTTCCCCTGAGCCGGTCCTTCCCAGCTCTCCTTCCTGTCCACTTATCATCTGGTCCCAGCTCTCTAACAAGTCCCCTCTGTGCGAGCACTATGTGAGCTGCCAGAGCCAGATATGAGGTGACTCGGGCCCTGAGGAAGCTGTGGGTGCCTGAGAGGCAGTGCTAGAGCAGGTACCAGGCACTCTCACACACCTGGGGCAGATACCCACACTCTCGCGGGCCTGGGGGCGAGGGGCATAGACGACAAAGCAATGGAGGCCTCAGACATGTCAATAAGGTAGGTTCTCGTACAGTTCTTGCTTTGCGAATAGGATTCAGAGAGGTGAAATGACTTACCTGAGGTCACACAACTTGTAAGTGGCATATCCAGTGTCCATACCTAGGGTTTCCTAGAGGAAGACTGCTTCAAGATGGGTCTGGAAGGACAGATGGGATATGAGCAGGGCATGGGGGCAGTGGTACAGAGTGACAGGGTCTGGAGTTTGTACAGAGGTGTCGGTGGCTGGATGTTCTCCACTGGAAGATGAGAACAGGGAAGAAAGGAAGACGTTTTCCTCCCTGAAAGGACTTCATGACACTTCTCTTACCCGCTCCCTTCTCCTACACACACACACACGCACACGCACACACTTTCACACAGCAGCTTGGCAGAGAGTCCTGGGACCACCAGAAGAGGCTGGTGAACGTTCTTTGGCTGTGTTCTGGGGTCCGGGAGTCAGTGGCAGCGCCTGCCTAATGTCCAGTAAGAAGCCAACGCATGGTTAGGGATAGTCATCTCGGCCTTGGCTGAGATCTTAGGTAGTTAATGCAAATGTGATTGACTTCCTGCACATATTTTCTACATTCCCTTTTAGTGGTTTAGGAGAGAGATGATAGTTAAAGACGCTGTCATCAGAGCGGGGCTGTCTCTCCCTGGCTGGGTGACAGGAATGTAAGTGGGCTGGTGGTTCCCTGGACAGTAACTTCGTAGGACCTTTGGGGGTCACATACCTGGACTCAATCAGTGGTTCTGAAGCCTGGCCATGCTTCCCTCTACCCCAAGAACTTTTGAAAACAGAGGCCCGGGCCACAACCCATGAGGGCTCGTGAGACTGAGACCCGAACAACCCTTGCTGAGGGGCATTCTGTACACTTTCGTTGAGTGATCTGAATGAATTATTTTATTTCTGTTTTACGTCCCGAACAAACCCACATCATCATTTTATTAATGTATCTGCAATTACTGCATAACGATTTCCAATTTAATGTGGTCTATGCCATGGGTGTGCTTAATCAAATATCTGCATGATGGACCTTTAAGTTCTCTGGGGCCAGAAGCTTTTCCCATCAATTAAGCTTCAACAAAATGAGTTTTTAGCTCATCTGCAACTGTATTTTTATGTTTCTTTTATGGCTCCCCTGCCTTCTCCTTGTGTCCTTAGAGATTCCTGAAAACGTGGTGTGGGGCTGAGATATTTATTAGCAGTGTACAGAGAACAGGTTTATAATGGTCGTTATGAAATATTCAAGTACCTGCTTTGAAGTAGGATAATTTATATTTCCATTACAGTCATTTCTTGGGGGTCCTCCCCCCTCGACTACCAGTGCCACCAGAGAGAGGGGTGTCCATCCTGGGCCCTGGGGCCTCCCTGGGATCAAGGTCCTGGAGGTGTTTCCTCTGGAAAGAGATTGAATTCCCAGTAACTTCCCTAGAGCCCACACTCCCCCCAAACCCGGAGGTCTTGGCAATCTGACCCACTAAATGCAGAAAGGATTTCCTGGCCATCCAGAGTCCTTTTCCTCTGTGCCAGGTGAGGGGCCGTCCAGGACCCTGACTCAGACAGCTCCGGGGGACACAGGTGGTCAGCCCCCTCATGCACAAGAGGAAACACGGCTCAGGGAGAGAAGATCTAAGTTTCTAGCAAGCAGGCGCTGCTTGGCTCACACACATACCCAGAGAAGGAGCACACAGAGATGTGGGCACACCCAGCCCTCCAGCCTGTCCTGTGAATACACGTGAGGGAAAATAAAGTGAAAGAGAGAGCTGGAAGGAAGGACTGTCAAGCCACTCTGACCCCAGTGCCCGTACGTTCATGCAGTGAGCAAAGCTCCCTCCGCCATCAGTGAAAGGGACAGCAGACCCCAGATGGCCCAGGCCAGCTTCCGGACACGGGCAGGGCTCACGGCCGGAGTGCCTCATGCTCACTCGGGCCTACTTGCCACCGTTCCTCTTCTCCTGCCCCCACTCATGTGAAGGTTTGACTGGAGGAAGGTTCCAGGTGGAGGTGGAAGGAAGGCCTGTGAGCATGGAATATCCATGTTTAGCTAACCCAGCGGCTCTTCTATGGCATCCTGGGTCAGAAGGAAACTTAGAGGCCATGTGTGTCTCAGTAGAAGGGACTCTGGACAGGAGGCATTTATTTGCCTGTTCATTCGGTCACTCCTTCGTTTCTTTGGCGTGTGCTTGCTGAACACTAATCACGTGCCAGGACCCCCACTGGCTCTCAGGCCACGACGGGAGGGGCGTGATGAACAAGCTGAGGAAGCAGAGAGAATAAATGCTCTGAAGGGGGTGCCCAGGGCACTCTGAGGACACATAGGAGGAGTGTGAACCCAGCCAGAGCGCTCAGGGCAGTGATATGCAGGGGCAGCTGTGTGCCAGCTAAGACCCAGAGATGGTGAGGAGTCTGCAAAGACGGGCACGATGTGGCGATGGTGCCACGGCCCGAGGGTGGTGCCAGGCTGGTTTGTGGTACCGGGGGTGGCTCAGGTTCCCTGGGGTGAGTGTGCACAGTGGGAAGAGGTGAGCCTGGAGAAGGGGCCAGGCCAGCTGAAGAAGCTGTTTCAGGCCAAGGGGGACAGCTTGGCTCTACCCTGAGGACGTGGGGTGCCCCCCACAGATTCCTCCAGCCGCTGAGTGGATGGGGTCAGTGGGAGCGAGATTGGAGCCATGGGCTAACCAGGGCAGAGGGGTCATCCAAGTCATGTTCGTGGTTTCCTTGAACTAGAGTGGAGGCTTTAGGAGTGGGGAAAACTGGCACCGTGAAGAAACACTTAGGAGGCAGGAGTGGCCTGAGCCAGGACTGATGGGCTGGGATGGCGGGGTGTCGTGGGCAACCTCAGGAGTGCAGTTGGGCAGCTGAGGGCTTTGGTGGAGGGGCCACTGGCTGGGGTTAGGAGGTAAAAGAAGGAGCAGTCTCGATGGCAAGTTCACTTTGGGCCGTGATGAGGCAGGAGCCTGCGGGACAACATGGAGAGATGTCAGGCCAGCAGTGGGGTGTGAGGTCTGGAGCTCAGGAGAGGGTCTGGGCTTGACAGTGAGTGGAGACCTCTGCAGCCTTCCCCAGCTCCAGCCCTTGATCAAAGGGACTGAGCGTCTACTGGGGAGCAGCCAGAGGCTCCACCCAGCTCATGTCAGTCCAGTCCCCAAAGAACCAAAGCTTCTGGAAACCTGGAAGGCACTGGAGCAGGAGAAACAGTCCAAATACCCCAGTGATGATCACGTGTGGAAGGGCCTGCAGAGACCAGGGCGGGAAGATGGAGCACAGAGAGAGGCCAGAGCCGGGGGCCACGCTCACGCCCTGCTCAGAGGAGCTGATCCCGATAAGGGCACTGGCATGAGCAGGTCAGCACACCCCACTGGGGCCTCCAAGAGCCGAGTGTGGTGTGGGCAGGGCCAGTGAATAGCCCAAGCTGCCCCACCCCTGGGCAGATAGCGGCTTCCAGCGCACACAGGGTGGTCTGGGCCAGAGCAGAGGTAGTAAGGATAAACCAGGCCCCTCCAGAAACATGGCTCAACCAGTACTCGCTCATGACCTGCCAGAGGTGACCGGCTCCATCCAGCCCCCTCTCTCAAGCTCACCTCCTGGGTGAGCCAGGAGACCAACACACCCAGAGACCCAGCCTCACACTTGTACACACCTGTGATACACAACACTCCCAGAAGTCCACTGCCAGGTGCCCTCCACACACATACGAACCACCGCAACACCGTCATCTGGAGCCGCACAGGTACAAGTGACTTGTAGGCGAGAGGCATGACTGTTTTCAATACTAAATCTCCATTTCTGCAAGCAGTGTCCCCCAGGAGGCTCACTACATATCACTTAAAAGCTAAATCAACTCCACTGAGCTAGCTGACCTTGGGAAGAATGCTTCTCCAGCTCTTAGGTTTGCTTTCTGATGAATAGGATGATGATCCCTCACTCTTTGCTGCATCTTTAAAGCTCTGACAGGGGTGCAGCTCTAACATGCAGCCTGAAACTTGGAGACAGGAGCCGGGAGAAGAATCTCCCAAGACAGGGGCGGCATTTTAAATGTAATTATTGCTGGTGTTCCGACGCCACAGTCCCAGCGTTCAAGCCAGCAGACTCCCTCCTTTCATATTTACTTTTAGTCCCACACTCTTTCCTGTGATCCATTACTTCTACTAAGTCATTTAAAAGCTAGGGGCATGGCCATTTGCTCAGGTGGATGTGATCCAGATAAGGGGATCCAGATCCCCTCTTCGAAGATGCCCTAGGCTCCAGTTCCTCACTAAAGCACCCCAAATTAGCAGGCAGAGCCGGCCACTGCCAGTTTGCCTCATCTCCTTTTTTTTTTTAAAAACATCTTTATTGGAGTATAATTGCTTTACAATGGTGTCTTAGTTTCTGCTTTATAACAAAGTGAATCAGTTATACATATACATATGTCCCCATATCTCTTCCCTCTTGCATCTCCCTCCCTCCCACCCTCCCTATCCCACCCTTCTAGGTGGTCACAAAGCACCGAGCTGGCCTCCCTGTGCTATGCGGCTGCTTCCCACTAGCTATCTATTTTATGTTTCCCAGTGTATATATGTCCATGCCACTCTCTCACTTTGTCACAGCTTACCCTTCCCCCTCCCCATATCCTCAAGTCCATTCTCTACTAGGTCTTTGTCTTTATTCCAGTCTTGCCCCTGGGTTCTTAAGAACTTTTTTTTTATTCCATATATGTGTTAGCATACGGTATTTGTTTTTCTCTTTCTGACTTACTTCACTCTGTATGACAGACTCTAGGTCCATCCACCTCACTACAAATAACTCAATTTCGTTTCTTTTTATGGCTGAGTAATATTCCATTGTATATATGTGGCACTCTTCTTTATCCATTCATCTGTCGATGGACACTTAGGTTGCTTCCATGTCCTGGCTATTATAAATAGAGCTGCAATGAACATTGTGGTACATGACTCTTTTTGAATTATGGTTTTCTCATGGTATATGCCCAGTAGTGGGATTGCTGGGTCATATGGTAGCTCGATATTTAGTTTTTTAAGGAACCTCCATACTGTTCTCCATAGTAGCTGTATCAATTTACATTTCCACCAACAGTGCAAGAGGGTTCCCTTTTCTCCACACACCCTCCAGTATTTATTGTTTGTAGATTTTTTGATGATGGCCATTCTGACCAGTGTGAGATGATGTCTCATTGTAGTTTTGATTTCCATTTCTCTAATGATTAATGATGTTGAGCATTCTTTCATGTGTTTGTTGGCAGTCTGTATATCTTCTTTGGAGAAATGTCCATTTAGGCCTTCTGCCCATTTTTGGATTGTGTTGTTTGTTTTTTTGATATTGAGCTGCATGAGCTGCTTGTAAATTCTGGAGATTAATCCTTTGTCAGTTGCTTCATTTGCAAATATTTTCTCCCATTCTGAGGGCTGTCTTTTCGTCTTGTTTATAGTTGCCTTTGCTTTTAATTTTCATTAGGTCTCATTTGTTTACTTTTGTTTTTATTTCCATTTCTCTAGGAGGTGGGTCAAAAAGGATCTTGCTGTGATTTATGTCATAGAGTGTTCTGCCTATGTTTTCCTCTAAAAGTTTGATAGTGTCTGGGCTTACATTTAGGTCTTTAATCCATTTTGAGTGTATTTTTGTGTATGGTGTTAGGGAGTGTTCTAATTTCATTCTTTTACATGTAGCTCTCCAGTTTTCCCAGCACCACTTATCAAAGAGGCTGTCTTTTCTCCACTGTATATTCCTGCCTCCTTTATCAGAGATAAGGTGACCATATGTGTGTGGGTTTATCTCTGGGCTTTCTATCCTGTTCCATTGATCTATCTTTCTGTTTTTGTGCCAGTACCATACTGTCTTGATGACTGTAGCTTTGTAGTATGGTCTGAAGTCAGGGAACCTGATTCCTCCAGCTCCATTTTTTGTTCTCAAGATTGCTTTGGCTATTCGGGATCTTTTGTGTTTCCATACAAATTGTGAAAGTTTTTGTTCTAGTTCTGTGAAAAATGCCAGTGGTAGTTTGATAGAGATTGCATTGAATCTGTAGATTGCTTTGGGTAGTAGAGTCATTTTCACAGTGTTGATTCTTCCAATCCAAGAACATGGTATATCTCTCCATCTATTTGTACCATCTTTAATTTCTTTCATCAGTGTCTTATAATTTTCTGCATACAGGTCTTTTGTCTCCCTAGGTAGATTTATTCCTAGGTATTTTATTCTTTTTGTTGCAATGGTAAATGGGAGTGTTTTCTTAATTTCATTTTGAGATTTTTCATCATTAGTGTATAGGAATGAAAAGAGTTTTCTGTCCACTAATTTTGTACGCTGCTACTTTACCAAATTCATTGATTAGCTAGTTTTCTGGTGGCATCTTTAGGATTCTCTATGTATAGTATCATGTCATCTGCAAACAGTGACAGCTTTACTTCTTTTCTGATTTGGATTCCTTTTATTTCCTTTTCTTCTCTGATTGTTGTGGCTAAAACTTCCAAAACTATGTTGAATGATAGTGGTGAGAGTGGGCAACCTTGTCTTGTTCCTGATCTTACTGGAAATGGTTTCCGTTTTTCACCACTGAGGACGATGTTGGTGGTGGGTTTGTCATATATGGCCTTTATTATGTTGAGGAAAGTTCCCTCTATGCCTACTTTCTGCAGGGTTTTTATCATAAATGGGTGTTGAATTTTGTCGAAAGCTTTCTCTGCATCTATTGAGATGATCATATGGTTTTTCTCCTTCAATTTGTTAATACGGTGTATCACATTGATTGATTTGCATATATTGAAGAATCCTTGCATTGCTGGGATAAATGCCACTTGATCATGGTGTATGATCCTTTTAATGTGCTGTTGGATTCTGTTTGCTAGTACTTTGTAGAGGATTTTTGCATCTATGTTCATCAGTAATATTCGCCTGTAGTTTTCTTTCTTTGTGACGTCTTTGTTTGATTTTGGTATCAGGGTGATGGTGGCCTCGTAGAATGAGTTTGGGAGTGTTGCTACCTCTGCTATATTTTGGAAGAGGTTGAGAAGGATAGATGTTAGCTCTTCTCTAAATGTTTGATAGAATTCGCCTGTGAGGCCATCTTGTCCTGAGCTTTTGTTTGTTGGAAGATTTTTAATCACAGTTTCAATTTCAGTGCTTGTGATTGGTCTGTTCTTATTTTCTGTTTCTTCCTGGTTCAGTATCAGAAGGTTGTGCCTTTCTAAGAATTTGTCCATTTTTCCAGGTTGTCCATTTTATTGGCATAGAGTTGCTTGTAGTAATCTCTCATGATCCTTTGTATTTCTGCACTGTCAGTTGTTACTTCTCCTTTTGCTTTCTAATTTTATTGATTTGAGTCTTCTCCCTTTTTTTCTTGATGAGTCTGGCTAATGGTTTATCAATTTTGTTTATCTTCTCAAAGAACCAGCTTTTAGTTTTATTGATCTTTGCTATCATTTCTTTTTCATTTATTTCTGATCTGATCTTTATGATTTCTTTCCTTCAGCTAATTTTGGGGTTTTTTTGTTCTTCTTTCTCTAATTGCTTTAGGTGTAAAATTAGGTTGTTTACTTGAGATGTTTCTTGTTTCTTAAGGTAGGATTGTATTGCTATAAACTTCCCTCTTAGAACCGCTTTTGCTGCATCCCATAGGTTTTCGGTCATCGTGTTTTCATTGTTATTTGTTTCTAGGTATTTTTTGATTTCCCCGTTGATTTCTTCAGTGATTTCTTGGTTATTATATAGTGTATTGTTTAGCCTCCATGTGTTTGTATTTTTTACAGATTTTTTCCTGTAATTGATAACTAGTCATAGCGTTGTGGTTGGAAAAGATACTTGATACGATTTCAATTTTCTTAAATATACCAAGGCTTGATTTGTGACCCATGATATGATCTATCCTGGAGAATGTTCCATGAGCACTTGAGAAGAATGTGTATTCTGTTGTTTTTGGATGGAATGTCCTATAAATATCAATTAAGTCCATCTTGTTTAATGTATCCTTTAAAGCTTGTGTTTCCTTATTTATTTTCCTTTTGGATGATCTCTCCAGTGGTGAAAGTGGGGTGTTAAAGTCCCCTACTATGATTGTGTTACTGTCGATTTCCCCTTTTATGGCTTTAGTATTTGCCTTATGTATTGAGGTGCTCCTATGTTGGGTGCATAAATATGTATAATTGTTATATCTTCTTTGTGGATTGATCCCTTGATCATTATGTAGTGTCCTTCTTTGTGTCTTGTAATAGTCTTTGTTTTAAAGTCTATTTTGTCTGATATGAGAATTGCTACTCCAGCTTTCTTTTGGTTTCCATTTGCATGGAATATCTTTTTCCATCCCCTCACTTGCAGTCTGTATCTGTCCCTAGGTCTGAAGTGGGTCTCTTGTAGACAGCATTTATACGGGTCTTGTTTTTGTAACCATTTAGCCAGTCTGTGTCTTTTGGTTGGAGCATTTAATCCATTTACATTTAAGGTAATTATCAATACGTATGTTCCTATTACCATTTTCTTAATAGTTTTGGGTTTGTTATTGTAGGTCTTTTCCTTCTCTTGTGTTTCTTGCCTAGAGAAGTTCCTTTCGCATTATGTTGTAAAGCTGGTTTGGTGGTGCTGAACTCTCTCAGCTTTTGCTTGTCTGTAAAGGTTTTAAATTCTCCATCAAATCTGAATGAGATCCTTCCTGGGTAGAGTAATCTTGGTTGTAGGTTTTTTTCCCTCATCACTTTAAATATGTCTTGCCACTCCCTTCTGGCTTGCAGAGTTTCTGCTGAAAGATCAGCTGTTAACCTTATGGGGATTCCCTTGTGTGTTATTTGTTGTTTTTCCCTTGCTGCTTTTAATATTTTTTCTTTGTATTTATTTTTGATAGTTTGATTAATGTGTGTCTTGGTGTGTTTCTCTTTGGATTTATCCTGTATAGCACTCTCTGTGCTTCCTGGACTTGATTAACTATTTCCTTTCCCATATTAGGGATGTTTTCAACTATAATCTCTTCAAATATTTTCTCAGTCCCTTTCTTTTTCTCTTCTTCTTCTGGGACCCCTATAATTCGAATGTTGATGTGATTAATGTTGTTCCAGAGGTCTCTGAGACTGTCCTCAGTTCTTCATTCTTTTTCCTTTATTCTGCTCTGCAGTGGTTATTTCCAATATTTTAACTTCCAGGTCACTTATCCGTTCTGCTGCCTCAGTTATTCTGCTATTGATCCCTTCTAGAGAATTTTTAATTTCATTTATTGTGTTGTTTGTCACTGTTTGTTTGCTCTCTAGTTCTTCTAGTTCCTTGTTAAACGTTTCTTGTATTTTCTCCATTCTATTTCCAAGATTTTGGATCATCTTTGCTATCATTATCCTGAATACTTTTTCAGGTAGACTGCCTATTTCCTCTTCATTTGTTCAGTTTGGTGGGTTTTTATCTTGCTCCTTCATCTGCTGTGTATTTCTGTGTCTTCTCATTTTGCTTAACTTACTGTGTTTGGGGTCTCCTTTTCACAGACTGCAGGTTCATAGTTCCCGTTGTTTTTGGTGTCTGTCCCCAGTGGCTAAGGTTGATTCAGTGTGTTGTGTAAGGCTTCCTGGTGGAGGGGGCTAGTGCCTGTGTTCTAGTGGATAAGGCTGGATTTTGTCTTTCTGGTGGGCAGGTCCACGTCTGGTGGTGTGTTTTGGGGTGTCTGTGGCTTTATTATGATTTTAGGCAGCCTCTCTGCTAATGGATGGGGTTGTGTTCCTGTCTTGCTAGTTGTTTGGCATAGGATGTCCAGCACTGTAGCTTGCTGGTCATTGAGTGGAGCTGGGTCTTGGCGTTGAGATGGAGATCTCTGGGAGATTTTTGCCGTTTGATATTACGTGGCGCTGGGAGGTCTCTTGTGGACCAGTGTCCTGAACTGGGCTCTGCCACCTCAGAGGCACAGCCCTGGTGCCTGACTACAGCACCAAGAGCCTGTCATCTACACGGCTCAGAATAAAAGGGAGAAAAGAAAGAAAGAAAAGAAAGAAAGAAAGAAAGAAAGTAAAATAAAATAAAGTTATTAAAATAAAAAATAATTATTAAAAAATTTTAAGTAATTTAAAAAAAGAAAGGAGAGCAACCAAACCAAAAAACAAATCCACCAATGATAACAAGAGCTAAAAACTATACTAAAGAAAATAAAAAACAAACGGACAGACAGAACCCTAGGACAGATGGTAAAAGCAAAGCTATACCAACAGAATCACACACAGAAGCATGCACATACACACTCACAAAAAGAGATAAAAGGAAAAAATATATATATATATCTCGTTGCTCCCTATGTCCACCTCCTCAATTTGGGATGATTCGTTGTCTCTTCAGGTATTCCACAGATGCAGGGTACATCAGATTGACTGTGGAGATTTAATCTGCTGCTCCTGAGGCTGCTGGGAAAAATTTCCCTTTCTCTTCTTTGTTCGCACAGCTCCCGGGGTTCAGCTTTGGATTTGGACCCGCCTCTACGTGTAGGTCGCCTGAGGGCATCTGTTCTTCGCTCCGACAGGACGGGGTTAAAGGAGCCACTGATTAGGGGGCTCTGGCTCACTCAGGCCAGGGGAGGGAGGGGTGCAGATGCGGGGCGAGTCTGCAGCGGCAGAGGCCAGCGTGACATTGCACCAGCCTGAGGCTCGCCGTGCATTCTCCCGGGGAAGTTGTCCCTGGATCCCGGGACCCTGGCGGTGGCGGGCTGCACAGGCTCCCGGGAGGGGAGGTGTGGACAGTGTCCTGTGCTCGCACATAGGCTTCTTGGTGGCGGCAGCAGCAGCCTTAGCGTCTCATGCCCGTTCTGGGGTCCTTGCTGTTAGCCATGGCTCGCGCCAGTCTCTGGAGCTCGTTCCCCTCTCCTCGTGCACCAGGAAACAAAGAGGGAAGAAAAAGTCTCTTGCCTCTTCGGCAGCTCCAGACCTTTTCCCGGACTCCCTCCCAGCTAGCTGTGGCGCACTAACCCCCTTCAGGTTGTGTTCACGCCGCCACCCCCAGTCCTCTCCCTGGGATCCGACCGCAGCCCGAGCCTCAGCTCGCAGCCCCGCCCGCCCCGGCGGGTGAGCAGACAAGCCTCTCGGGCTGGTGAGTGCTGGTCGGCACCGATCCTCTGTGCGGGAATCTCTCCGCTTTGCCCCCCGCACCCCTGTTGCCGTGCTCTCCTCCCCGTCTCTGAAGCTTCCCCCGTCCGCCACCCGCAGTCTCCACCCGCGGAGGGGCTTCCTAGTGTGTGGATACCTTTCCTCCTTCACAGCTCCCTCCCACTGGTGCAGGTCCCGTCCCTATTCTTTTGTCTCTGTTTTTTCTTTTTTCTTTCTTTCCTACCCAGGTATATGGGGACTTTCTTGCCTTTTGGGAGGTCTGAGATGTTATGCCAGCGTTCAGTAGGTGTTCTGTAGGAGCTGTTCCACGTGTAGCTGTATTTCTGACGTATTTGTGGGGAGGACGGTGATCTCTACGTCTTATTTTTCTACCATCTTGAGGCTCCTCCCCTCATCTCCTTTTAAAGGCACGTAAAATGTGTACACAAATTAGTTGCATAGGATTCTTTACAGTTTTCTTCTTAGTTGGAAAATGTACCTTTGGCTTTGTCATTTGGGTCACAGGGAGAGAAGCGCCCACCCGGAATGCAAGCATGATTTCCCTGGGTGGGTGTCTTGTCTCATGAGCCTGTGCAGTTGGTCCAGAGGTGGGACTGGGCATGCCCGACCCAGCCCTGCACTCCTGAAAGGGCAGGCGGGAGGCTCTGGGCCTTACCAGAGGATGCTGCCCTGAGTTGAGCACCAGGGGCCTGCAGCCCCTCACCCCACCGCCCTGAGTGAGACCTGACCCGGTGCAGGAGGGAAGGATGCAGTCCAGTCGTGCTGCTCATCTTTCCATGTCCTAGGGCTTGGCCTTCTGGAGAGCAGGGCCTGTGCCTTGTCCCCTCTCTGCTCCACTGCCTGGCCCAGGGCTGGCACACCTACACCCCAAGTGCAGCAAGGAGTCAGTGCATGTCTATTGAATGCATGCAGACAGAACCTAAGAGCTGTTCAGGGCTGGCTGTGCTCTTTCCCCACACCCACACCCATCCCTCCTCCCCAGCTAGACAGCTTCACTGGGGAGGATGGGCTGCCACCTGATTTTTTGGTTTCAGAGCTCTTCACCCGGTGCCCCCTTGGCCTACATTCGTGCTGAGATGTAGCGTTACGATAAGCCCGGTGGTAATTCACGTGCTCGTGAATTCAGATCGGGGGTGAGTGACGAGGTTGCCCACCTGCCAAGCCAGATGTCCACAATGGTTGTAAATTATCTCCCACTGTGGAGTGAGCTGCCCTCTGCTCCCCTGGTGTAGATTATCTGAGCGTCGTGTTGCTTAGGACCGATTAGTCCGTCCCCAGGGATGGAGCATCCCGCATGGGCGTGGTGGGGGCCAGAAGTGCAGAGCGGGCTCACAGCCTTCCCGCCCCTGCGGCTGCCACTGTGGCACATCAGGCCATCTGCTTGGCAGGCATGCACCGCCCACTGGAAAGCGAGTGAATGCTGGAAGTCAGGTGCACGGTCTGGACCTTGGTTGCCACAGAAAAGGGGAGGGGAGCTTGCCAGGGACAGCTTTCCAGGAGGAGACTTGAGCTGTGCCCAGCAGGGCAGGCCAGGGCCTTGGCGGGAGGAGCGTAGGAAGAGGAGGGTGCAGCTGGGCCCGCTGGGCCGTCGTCATGGAAAGCGAGTCGGGCACAATTGGACCATGAGGTGAGGTTGCAGAAGGGTCCATCTCGATGTCCTCTGAGCAGGGGACCCTTGATGCCCATTTCTGGGCCGCATGAGCCAAACAGCAGGGCCGCGGAGGTCAGGCCTAGCTGGGCCTGAGTCCTCATTTCATTCCTCACCAACACGGGAGCCAGTTCTGTGAGAGGTTTCCCAGGCCTTCCCCAAGCCCTGTGCGCTCAGGGCGCTCACTGAGAATATAGCCTGACTCCGCATCAATACCTCTGAGTCAAGAGCCGCCCACTGCTGGCCGGGCCCGGAACCTGAGCCAGAGCTCCACAGGAGGGCGCCTTAGAGCCTTGCCCACAGAGCCTGTGAGGGGCTGTCTTAGCTGCTGGGCTGAGGTTGGAGCAGAGTGCAGGGGTGAGGCCGGGACGCCCCAGACAGTGGGGATCCCCTGACCTCGGCCTCTTCCATTCCTTCTCCTAAGGCTCCTCTGCAAACCCCACCCCACTCCCACCCCCTCCACAGAGACCCAGGCCTGAGACCCTAACAAGGAACACCTCCAGGGAAGGTGGGCTCCCGGCGATCAGGCTGGTGTGTGGGCCAGAGCCATGCGCGCAGGCAGAGCCTGAGGGACCAGGCAGGCGGCTGCTACTCCACATCACGGACCCCCTCCTGTGAAGCCCCGCTTCCAGTCTGTACCCAGGCCGGTGCCTGACCAAGGACAAAGACCCTACCCAAGGCAGCTGACGTTGAGGACCATCAGGTTGCCTCTTTTAAATAAGCATATTTCAGTATAACACATACAGAAAATGAATAACTCAGAAATGTACAGCTCAATGAATCTTCACAAAGAACACATCTCCTGACCCGCACCCTGAAGCGCCCCACACTGTGCTCCATTCAAGCCCCCGTCCAAGTGTCACCCTATTCAGGTTGTCTTTTGAAAGAGGAAAAGATGACAAACCAGATCAGTGACAAAAGCCAACACTGTCACTTAGAGGAGGCCCCAGGAAGAGAGGGTATACTGAGAAAGAAAACACAGGCCAGAGGGTTAAGAAAAGCTTCATGTGAGTGTGGAAGAAAATGATCCAGTGAGTTTGGCAGGCACAGGCCGACTGTGATGTGTCATTGCACTTAGAACACAAAACAACGGCTAGGAATTTACTAGTATGGGTTACAATGTCAACTCCAAACTCGGGCCCTTTCTAGGCTCTACACCCAAAGGAGGAGAGACTGTTGAAGGGAAGCAGTAAAAATTATTAGTGGAGTAGAAAATAGAGATCTGTTGGCTCTTCCTGCCACTGGTGATGCCCTGGAACCTGGGTGGGGCCTGGACCTTCTAATGACCCAGAGGTCCGACACAGGGCATTGAAGGCCCCTCCCAGGTCAGGCTGGGTCCAGTTCACTCCACCCTTGCCAAGAGCAGCTCTGAGCCAAGGCTGCTGGCAGAAAAAGGCCAGACCTGCCAATGTGTTGGTGATAATAAGATTTGCCCAAGAAGAGGCCCTCACGTCTGGGCAAGGTTTCTACATCCTCCTCATGCTTCCCATTCTCTCTCCATCACAGTCTCCTTCATCCTTCCCCACAGGTTTATTTATGTCTCATGGGGCTTCTTTACAAGAAAGAAGGATGAAGGCTGGGGCAGGAAAGGCTCCCAAGGGTGTGGGCACAAAATGCCAGGCAGGCAATAGCCCAGCTCCATCACCAGCACCCTGGGCCCCAAGACAGACCCCTTAGTGTTCCTTGGCCTCGGTTTCCATGTCAATACAATGAGGAGTCTGGACTACGTCATGCCAAGGCCTTTACCCTCTGCTCTTAGGATCTGCAGCCTATGATTTGTGCTGGGCAGCCTGTGTAGGAGTCTCTAAAAGACGAACAAGGCTGGAGGATGAGGCTGGGGCTGAGTCACTGGTACAGGATCAGTGTCACTGGGCTGCGCCCCTGAATCTGCAGTTGTGTGTGTGCACGTGTGTCTGTCTACACGTATAAGGACTTTTTATCCAGTGTCCTCTGTGCACCTGGCCCTGGGTGGCATGCTGAGGGCCTACAAAAAAAGTGAAAGAGCATCTCATCCCCACGCTGTTGAAAATCTCACCAGGACACTAGACTCATTCAGCAGCACCAGTAGCGGGAAAAACACAGATCAAGGCAAGAGTAGGATAAGCTTATTTGATCGATGGCTCCCATTTTTACTAGGGGCCATTAGCATCATTAAGTGCTGGGTTTTGAGCCTCACCAGGTGGTTTCTCAGATGTGCCCTTCTCCATGGAAAGTTCTTTATGAGATTTTTACCCACCTTTTTCAAAGCCCAACTCAAAAGAAGGCAGGTGAGCCTCCCCTGAGGCTGGGGCACAGGGCGCTAGTCCTGTGTCCCATGCAGGCTGCACCCCATCTGCAGGCATGCACACAGGGCACCTGCTACAACTTCAGGTGTGAAGAGCATTGAGCTGTGGGGCACTGGCCCCCCTTGCTCCACCCCCAGGTGTGCTCCGGGCTGTATGCATCGTCCTTGGGAGAATCCTGGAAGGTCCCTGTCACACCCATCTCCTGTGGGTGCTGAGCCCTCTTCAAACTCCTGAATCCATCTTCGTCCCAGATAAGGCAACGGGGAGGCCATTCTTGGGATGGGAGACCTTATGATGAAGGCGAGCAAGGAGCAGGCCAAGCAACTTCCCAGCGTGTGAATCTAATGAGAGTCAGCGCATCAGCAAATCCCACAGCGGTGTTTGGGAAGCGAACAGAGCAGACGGTAATGCGGCTGAAGTGTGTCTGGAATAACTCAATTTGCTGGAGGGGAGGGACTTTCTGAGCAACAGAGGAGCCGTACCCCAGACTCCTCTTCAGTCCCACTGCCCCCCTCCTTCACTGTCGGCCCCGGCTCCTCGTTGCCAGGCTCTGGGTCTGGACACGGAGCCAGGACCGCTGTGGCCAGCCCGTCAGCTCAGACACATCCAGCCTGGAGCTGGCTCTCATGGAGACAAGTTTCTGGGGCTCCCTCCACAGGGTGCCTGCATTTTGATAGGTTTCCTGTGTGGATAATCTCCAGAACAGAGGTGTAGATGCGTAGAGGGAGAGCCTTCTGTTTCTCCTCCGGCAGCTCAAGCACTGAAAATACTCCAAAGCTATCCTCGAAAAGCTGTTGTTTTGACCTGGGATTTACTGTCAATCATACAAGTCAGAGAGGTTCAGATAAATCTTCAAACCTCAAGAAACTTCTCCAAGTCATCTCGGGTCTAAAAACCTCTGTTCAGGTAATTCTCTCTGAAATGCCACTTCCTGCCAAGGCCACATAAAGACATGAATCCCCAGCTTAGAGCAGACCCTGGCTTCTGAGAACATTCTCAGGCAGTTTTCCACTAATACTTCTCCTTCTAAAGTAAATGTCCCCACGAGCCCAGCTAAGCTTCTGCTGGAGGAAAGGGGGACCCCGTTCCCGTCTGGGCAGTTCTTTCCTGGAGACCCTAGTTCAATGGCACTGATTTGCAGTCCACACACCCCACAGGCCAGAGAAGGAGCATCTCTGCTTGCTGTCTTAAAAGCCAGTGGCTCTCTGGCTTACTCAGAAGCTGAGGATTACTGCATCTGAGCAAACACCCCCAGACAACACGGAGGAGAGAAAAACACCACGGGCCACGCCAGGCATGTGAGACATGGGCTCAGAATACTCCCCATCCCAGTCTCCTCACCTGTGGGCCCAGAGTGCACAGTCCCTGCCCAGGGGGCGTCCCAGAAGAAAAGAGCCCAGTTCTGGAGAAAGGGGGAGGGAGGCAGGTCTCTGCCCCTGGTGGTGCCCATGCGGGGCTCCTCATCCCCAGCGGGGTGGACACACAGATGAAACCCGGTCCTCGGGGGCTGCTGCTAGCCTCCTTCCTAGGGCCAGACAGCCCCCCAGCCCAAGTTGTGGCCCTGCACCCTCTGCCTCCCTGTGCTTGGCCTTTGCGGGCTGGGCTTGCACACAGGTACACGTGTACACGGCGTAGCCATGGGGCTGCACGCACACACTCAGGTACACTCCTGCACTGTTCCCACTGTCCTTTAAAATCCCAGAACCAAGGAGTGTCAAAAGAAGTAAGGCCCCTACTCACAGCCATTAGGATGGCTACTAACAGTAAAACAGAAAATAATAAATGTTAGCAAGGATGTGGAGAAATTAGAACCCTTGGGAACTGGTAGTGGGAATGTCAAATGGTGCAGTTGTTGTGGAAAAGAGTATGGAGGTCCCTCAAATACAACTACCCTATGATCTAGCAATCCTACTTCTGGAATCATATCCAAATTCCACTTCTGACTGTTTATCCAAAAGAACTGAAAGCAGGGTGTTGAAGAGACATTTATACACCCATGTTCATAGCAGCATTATTCGCAGTAGCTAAAACCGGAAAGCAAGTCAGTGTCCAGCAACAGATGAACGGATAAGCAAAATGTGGTGTATACGTACAATGGAAATATTCAGCCTTAAAAAGGAAGGAAGTTCTGACACATGCTACAACATGGATGAATCTTGAGGACATTACGTGAAGTTAAAGAAGCCAGTCACAAAAAGACAAGTACTGTATGATTCCACTTATTTGAGATACTCAGAGGAGTCGAAGTCATAGAGACAGAAAAAAGAATGGTGGTTGCAGGGGCTGAGGGAGGAGGAATGAGGGACTGTTGTTTAATGGGAACAAAGTTTCAGTTTTACATATGGAAAGAGTTTTGGAGATGGGTGGTGGTGAGAGTCGCACAATATTCTGAATATCACCGAGCTGTACACTTAAAAATGGTTAAAATGATAAATTTTATACTATGTGTGCCTCACCACAATAAAACAGTTGGGGGAAAAAAACAGATTTTAGTTGTTCACATAGGTGACTTGCCTTTAAGCCTGTCAGACCCAAAGCCACCTTTTCACAGCAAGTATTCTGTAACATCCCTGTATTATCTTGAATGAATACGTGTCTTAACCAAACCTGGGATATAAAGGAGAAACACAAGAAACGTCGTGGGCATACAACGTGCCTTTCAGTATGTGACTGGACACCAGCTACACACACCAACTCGCAGTGGTCCGACGTCAGCCCTGGCACGTGGATCCTGCGAACGCCATGGCTGCAGATGGAGCCTGTGACAGGCGTGTTAGGTTGACAGTTTGAGGACTCAAGTGACATTGTGTGTGGAGGGGTGATTCTCCAAAATAGTGGACAATCTGTGATAAAGTTGTAAACCAAATTTACAATGTACCGCATAGGTGCCTCCTTGGAAAATCCTTGCCAAACCCTGGCGGGGGGGAGATACTTTTTGTGTAACACCATGTTAGGTGTTAGAACCTAGTAATCGGAGAATAGTAGCTGGATCTTTCACTCCATGACTGTCCACTGTGACATTTGAAAACTTGTACAAGATGCCAGCCCAGCAAATGTTTGTTGGGCAGGACTGTGCTACAGAGAGCAGGATCCCTAAGGTCCCTGCTGCCCCCGCATTAAGTGCTACTAGGGCCCCCACCAATCATCGTGATAACCAGAAACACCCACATGGAATTCCAAAACGCATCCTGGGAACAGCACCACCCTTCTTGAGAGGGTGTGTAGAATGCCTCTCCCTTGCTGTGACTCCACACAGAGCAAAGTGTTCATTTTGCCTGAATGTAAGCCTCACTCTGGCACCAGGAGACCTTGTCCCCACCACTCACTGAGCCCACGGCGCCCTCAGAGCCTACGACGTCTCTGGGCGAGGTCCCCCTCAGCTCAGTGGCCGCTCAAAGACCACGGTGTAGAGAAATACAAATCAAAACTACAATGCGATAGCATCTCACCCCGGTCAGAATGGCCATCATTAAAATCTACAAACAATAAATGCTGGAGAGGGTGTGGAGAAAAGGTCACCCTCCTACACTGTTGGTGGGAATGTAAATTGATACAGCCACTACGGAGAACAGTATGGAGGTTCCTTAAACTAAAAATAGAACTACCGTACGACCCAGCAATCTCACTACTGGGCATATACCCTGAGAAAACCATAATTCAAAAAGAGTCATGTACCACAGTGTTCATTGCAGCTCTATTTACAATAGCCAGGACATGGAAGCAACCTAAGTGTCCATCAGCAGATGAATGGATAAAGAAGATGTGGCACATATATACAATGGAATATTACTCAGCCATAAAAAGAAACGAAATTGAGTTATGTGTAGTGAGGTGGATGGACCTAGAGTCTGTCATACAGAGTGAAGTAAGTCAGAAAGAGAAAAACAAATACCGTATGCTAACACATATATATGGAATCTAAAAAAAAAAAAAAATGGTCATGAAGAACCTAGAGGCAAGATGGGAATAAAGACACAGACCTACTAGAGCATGGACTTGAGGATATAGGGAGGGGGAAGGGTAAGCTATGACAAAGTGAGAGAGTGGCATTGACATATATACACTACCAAATGTAAAATAGATAGCTAGTGGGAAGCAGCCGCATAGCACAGGGAGATCAGCTCGGTGCTTTGTGACCGCCTGGAGGAGTGGGATAGGGAGGGTGGGAGGGAGACGCAAGAGGGAGGGGATATGGGGATATATGTATATGTATAGCTGATTCACTTTGTTATAAAGCAGAAACTAACACACCACTGTAATGCAATTATACTCCAATAAAATTGTTTAAAAAAAAAACAGGGCAGCTGAAAGCTCAAAGCTGTAACATTTTCTGGACAATCTGACCCCTGAGGAGCTAAACTTTTGCAGCCTCAGTAGCAGGACCCTGCCCTTTGGTTCGGTGTTTGGGAAGCCTCCCAGCAATTCTCAGGAACAAAATTGATGGAATCACAGCAAGTGGGCTGGTGCCCACTCTCTGCCCCCTCACGCACTCCAGCTTCCCCACTGCTGGCCGTCCTCTGGTCCGGCACTACTGCTTCTCCTCTTAGTGTGGGTGAGGGCAGGTGGGGAGCAGGCAGGGGCCTGAAAGTGGGGGATTGGAGTCTGTAAGGAGTCAGTGTCCTCCTTCTAGAAAGCATGGCTCACTTGGTAGGGAACCTAGTTGTGTGAGGTTCCCACGAACACAAGAGTAAAAACTAAAGTTCTTAATGCCAGGAGGGCTTTAGCATTTATTCAAGTTTTCAAACATTACTCTTTCACTCTGGGGCCACCTGATAGGTGTGCCAATCAACCATAAACAGTGTATGTGGATCCCTCTCCTTGGACTCCAACAAATTTTGCTTTCTCTCATAGGAATAGAAGAGAGGAGTATAAATGTCAACGAGCAGACTGTATGGCAACATCAACTGAACCAGGCATTGATGAGCAAATGTACCATTTGTCTAGCAAAGCTCTGGGTGGCTTTGTTAATTTAAATGGCCTGATGCTGGGTCGAAAACTGAGATGAGGTTTTGTCCGAGAACTCAGGTGCAGGTGGAGGTGTTTACTTCCACCCAGCATCTGAGCAGCCTTGATCGGCTCTGGTGCAGCAGCTGGGGAAGAAGGTGCGTGGTCTGCGTGGCACGTGTGTTGGGCCAAGCAGGGCAGGAGGCCACGTGGAGCCTTAGATGTGCAGATTCTGTTGTGGGTCCTGTACCTTCAACCCAGAATATTCCAAAGAAGCTGGGATGACAAATAGCACAGGCCAGGGCAAAGAGCAGAGGACCCTGAGCATGGACAGTTGGCCAGCCTGACGCTAGGCCCTCTTTGGGGTCTGGGCCGATGAGGGGCTGCTAATGAATGAGTGGTGGGCCTGCCGTTGGTTCTGGGGTTGAGACTAGTGCGTTGAGGAGGGGAGCCAGCTGGAGCCCAGAGTGATGGTGTGGTGGGAGGCTGGCCCAGCACGCCGAACCAAGGGCAGGCAGCAACTCGCCGGCGCCCTCGTGGCCCATGACGGCGTCCACTGCAGTCCGCACGGCCAGTTCTCTAAGAGACTGAAGACACTCACGCAGGAGATGCAAAGGTGTTGGAGCACAGTCTCAGAGGAGACGGGCAGAGACGAAGACATGATGAGAGTGTGTGGCTTGGAGCAGACAGAGCACCTCCTTAGAGCCGGGCCTTGGGAGAAAAGTCAGATCTGAAGAGAGGGCCTTCCAGGAAGGGGCACCTGGAAGCAGATCTCCAGGCCGCTTTCTGACAGGTAGTGGAAGTAGCCAGGAATCGCATGCAGCTCAGGCCATGGCGCAAACACCTCCCAGGGGGCCTGAGTGTGGCAGTAGTGACCCATCTGCTCAGAAGTTACGGGCCCCAGGGGACAGCCAGCAGGGAGTCACCAGGTGGAGTGACTTTGAGTACAACTGTTTGTGTCTGTTTGGGGATTGTGAGGAGGCCGTGTCGTGTGTGCTTAACAAGCGCCAGGGATTTTCAGAATTTTGTGGCTTGGTCAACACCATCAGTAAAAGTACATCGTATTAGTGAAAACATATCCTAAAGATAAACCCATTGGTTTTGGCATTTATTGTTAATTGAATTGTCCCAGAAATGGCAGCAGAAAGATTGTTAACGTTCATGCATTTACATCAAGTTAAACATCTGTTCCTCTTAAACTAAACTCCAGTAAAGTTATGGCGGCTCATAAATTAGACCAGGAAGTAAAATGCTTCTTGCTCTTTGCACAGCTTAGCGGTTTCAAAATAGACTTCCGAATGACGCATTGCAGTGGAGGCCCATGTAACACAACCATGTTCAGCTGTGATGTTGGTGCCAGACGATTAAGCTGAGTTTTTGCTTTGGTGGTGAAGATCCCAGCTTTGCCTGCAGCAGTGACATTACTTGTCAGGCCATCTGGGGACAATGTGAGAACTGCTGGTGTTTGGGTGGGGCTCGGGGCAGAGCCTTCCCATGAGCGGACCCAACAGCCACCAAGAGGTTGTGGCCACATCCAGTCTCTCCCCTGGACCATTCTGGGGGTTCTCCCAGGTGAGGGTCTCTGGATCTGAGCCTAGGGGCTGGGCCACCCTGCCAGGTCGAGGAGGACTGGAGTTCAGAGGGTGTGGCTCGAGGGCATGGCTGGCTGCTGTGCGGCTCGGGAAGGGAGCTGCCCTTCCCCCACAAGTGGGCATCTCAGAGCACGACCCACCGCCCCCCCACCCCAGCACTTCCTTCCTTCCCATCCTCCGGCTCCTTAGCTCACACCCATGCCCAAGTGGGATGGCTTCTGCTAATGGCAGAGGAGTTCTTCATGATATCAAGTAACCCCTGTCCTGCAGTCCCCTCTATCATAAATTTGGGGTTTGCAGGGGACTTCTGAAGTGCAGGGCTGCCCTGGTGAGAGAAGAGCCAGCACCCTGGAGGCCGCTGGGGGCTGGGGTCTTCACAGGGGCCTCAGGATCCCCCTCACCCCGACCCCCCAATTCTGCCTGTGTATAAAGTTCTCCCTGGGAGCTCAGAGGGTCCCCAGGGTCAGCTCTGTGCGCAGTTACTGATTAGAGCCCTGGTATGGGACTAGGCCTTTGCCGAAGTTGTGCGGTGACCAGATTCCCCCTCAGGCCTCCCCACCTGGGCTGCCGCTCCGAGCCTAGCCCCCCTACCCCCCACCTGGCCTTTTCACAGGGCTGTCCAGGGTGTCCTGACCAGCAGTGGCAGGACCAGAGGACAGACCCTCTCATCCTCCTCCTCTCCAGAGGCAGGTCCCGAAGAGCCGTGTGTGTCCCCACAGGGGCTCGGAGGAGACATCTTCCACGTGACCCCGTGTCCAGCAGGGCAGCATCCCTTCTGTGGCTCACCACCACCACCCCCCGCCTGGCCATGTGCAACTCTGTGGGGCCCTGTCGCACGTTTTGGGGTGCCCCTACTAGCGAGGTAGGGCCCATGCCCCCGGCAGTGAGCACAGCTACACGAACACACACTCACTGCAGATGCCCCGCCACACGTGCATCTCACGCCCCCCTCCAACCAGGAACTGATCTGATGGGTGATGACACGGCCCCCAGCCCTCTCCGGAGTTCCAGACCTCAGTCACTGTGGCTCAGGGTGGCCGGGATTGTCCCCTCCTCAGGGCAGGGCTGTAGCGGCTCTCCACCAAGATTCCACCTTCATCCAGTCAGCAGGCATTTAATGAGCACCTTCTGCAGGCAGGCGCGTGGGCCAGGTGCTGGCGTCACACCTGCAACAAGGCAGGGCCCTGGCCTCCAGGGGCCCCCATCTGAGGGGGCAGCCTGACACCAACAGTGCATGAATACCAGAGAGTGAAGCCTAGGGAAAGGGCAGCGACAGAGAAGACGGGGGGCGGGGGGATGTCGGAGAGGGTGGCAGGCAGAGACGGCCCCTCCGCAGTCTCCCGCACCACCTCCCTTCCTGGTGCCACGGGTCTCCAGGCTCCCCCGGAATCTGGGACCTGGGCCTGTCCGGGGCCTCGACCATATGGCCTGTCTCCCTCTCGGTTAGAATCTGAGCGTCCTGCTTCCTGGCTGTTGCCTCCCACCTTGCCCACCCTGTGCAACCCCCCTTTCCTCAACTCTGGAGCCACCAGCCCCTCCCACACCGGGGACCGGAAGCTTTGCCTGCCACAGAGTGAAGACCGCCCCTTTGAGGCCCAGGCTGGCAGGGCCGCATGTGGCTGATAGACTATTCTGAGTGTCTCTCTTACTTCCCTTTGTTTTGCAATAGAAAGCGTGCCTGTGATAGACGTTTAATTCCAGAAGCTGCTACCTGCTTCCTATCTCTCTTTGCTCAAAAAATTAAATGCGGATGTGCCTGTGCTCCTGCTATAATAATCTCCCTCGGAGTGGAAGGACTGTGGCTGGAATGGGAGAACATTAGAATCTTCAAAGAGGGACAGTTATTGAGGGAACTAGATTAATGAGGTGTCATAACAACTTAGCCAGATCTGCGGCTGACCTTTCTCGTGGAGAACGGGCTTGATAAATGTAGTTCATTACCAAGTTCTGACATGAAAATAGGATCACACTCTGGGCTCCTCAGCGGGCTGATCAATATTTTATCTGCCAAAACAGGCCCGGTCTGTGAGCAGGAGGGGCCCCGCGCTCACACATGCTGGCAGGAAGCCCGAGGCCAGTGCTGGGGGCTGGCCGCCAGGGGCCAGCGCTGCGGCACAGGGGGCACCCCAGCCAGCGGAGGGTGGCTGGGCCCTTCCAAGGGCCTGTTGGGGATTCTCATCGCTGCCAGGCTGGCCGGGACACAAGCCTCCCTCCGGGAAAGGCCCTAGAGCAGAAATGTTCGTGGGGAGGGGAAGGGAGTGAAGAAGTCTTCACTGATTTTGTGGCCACCTGTGCCAGGCGCTGGGCATCAGTGAAGGGGACAAAGACAGAGGCACCAGGCCCCGGCTCACACAGGGCCTTGAGCCCATCTCATGCAGAGAAGCCCTCGGGGCTGGCTGACCACTCAGACATGGCCAAGTCTGTTTATATTTAGTTTTACGTAAAAGGACCCTGTAAGGTGGTCAAGGGCTGTTATTGCCCCCATTCTAAGGTAGGAAGTGGATGCAAGAAGGGCAGGGGTGGATGCCTTTCCAAGGGTCCCACAGCTGCTCAAAAACAGAACCAGACGTTCTCCTGCCTCCCCGTCTAGTGCTCCTTCCAGCCTTGCAACGACTGTCATTAGTGGAGTTGGTGTCAGGTGTGGCAGCCTGTGATGAAGGCTGTCTCTACCTGAGGACCCCAGCTAAGGTTGTTACACGGTGGTCCTGTCACCCTAGCTTCTTGAGGAGAGAGTCTGCCTAGAGCCTCAGGACTCAACCACACTCACAAGCATTTAACACTGTCACACTGTGCGTGTGACTATCCAGGCCAGTCCCACCAGCTTGGAACTTGCAGCCCCACAGAGGGATGTAGCCGACGCTGGTAACACCCCATCCAGATTCCCACAGTCAACCCGGAGGTTCCGTGCAGCTTCGGGTGATCAGTCCCCGTGAACTTGTAAATAGCTTCCAACCTCATCTTCAGCCTGAGGGCACTTTCTGGCCTCAAGCATGAGCTGAGTCCACAAGTGCTGGATTGGGGTGGGGGTAATGCCCCCAGGAGCAGCCCTCAGCCCAGGAGGGCCAGAAGTTGGTAGAAGAGCACCCTGCCCCCGGCACCTCGGTGGAGCAGCTCCGAGGTGTACTCAACACCGTCTCTGCAAGGTCCTGTGGACTGAGCCCCGGGTTGCCACTGTCTTTCCCTGTCCCCAGTCTCACTTCCTCCTTCCTCCCTGCACTTCTTGGGATCATCTCCAAATATACTGCTCACCCTCTATCCTAGTTGCAGGGGCTGCTAAGCAGGAGGCCAAACTAAGACAGAGGACAAGCCTCACACACACACAAAAACAGACCGTATGTACAGGGCAGAGAGTAAGAAGATGGATGGATGACAGTGGTTCTGTATGTGCGCAGGAGGGGGCTGAGCTGGGCCCCAGAGAAAGGGGAAAGAAGAGGAGAGGAGAAAGCACGCAAGAAGGTACCCAGCAGGCCAGCATCGGCTGCAATCAGGCACAGTGAGTTTATGGGTCTGGAGGGGTCTTCCCTGGGACTCTCCAAGCCTCACTAAAAGGCTTCGACCTAGCCTAAGTCACAGAGACCCCAAAATCCCCATATTATAATGACACAAATTTTTCTTTTCCTTGAAAACACCAAGACACAGAGGAAACACTTAAATGACTTTCCAAGCATGTACAAATTATGTGAGTCTGCCTACTCATGAAGCAGGTCCCCTAATGTCCCAGCTGGGCAGCTCCAGGTGAGCTCATTCAAGTCACAGACCTCAATATCATATACAAATGTCCTCCTCTCCAGAGTCCTCTCTGGAAGTCCCTCCCACCCACCCACCCTGGATCAGTAGTAAGGAAGTTGACCGTACTGCAGGCTAGGCCACGGAGGCCCAGGCTCAGGGCTCCCAGGACAGGCTGGGCATGGCCATTCTCACCATCATCACGGTCAGCCCCCGCGGGGGCACCCGGGAGGGGTGTTGTGGTCCCCAAGCCTCTGCTGTATCCCCTCGAGACACCTGCCCTCCAAAGGGGCAGGGTCCGTCCCTGGGACCCAGGCCCACCCCAGACATGTGGGGCACAGAGAATTATGAAGCTGGGGGTGCTAGTTTAGATTGGGTGATGTTTCTGCAGTGGCCAATATACAGTGAAGAGTAAGCCGGGCAGGGGTTTGGGTAAAGAACATTGGAGGAATATCCCATTGTATATATGTACCACATCTTCTTTATCCATTCGTCTGTCGATGGGCATTTAGCTTGCTTCCATGACCTAGCTATTGTAAATAGTGCTGCAGTGAACACTGGAGTGCATGTATCTTTTTGAATTATGATTTTCTCTGGGTATATGCCCAGTAATGGGATTGCTGGGTCATATGGTAATTCTATATTTCATTTTTTAAGGAACCTCCGTACTGTTCTCCGTAGTGGCTGTACCAATTTACATTCCCACCAACAGTGCAAGAGGGTTCCCTTTTCTCCACACCCTCTCCAGCATTTATTGTTTGTAGATTTTCTGAGACATGGATGGATCTAGAGACAGTCATACAGAGTGAAGTAAGTCAGAAAGAGAAAACAAATATCGTGTATTAACACATATATGGGGAACCTAGAAAAATGGGGGTTTTTTTGGTGAACTGGTTTGCAAGGCAGAAATAGAGACACAGATGTAGAGAACAAACTTATGGACACAAAGGGGGGAAAGTGGTGTGGGGGTGGGGGTGGGATGAATCGAGAGATGGGGATTGACATGTATACACTGATGTGCATAAAATAGATAACTAACAAAAACCTGCTATATATATATAAAGAAAAATAAAAGAACATTGGAGGGAGCAGTAAACACCAACCCCAAGCAGCACATTCGTGTGGCAGGTGCTATTAAGATTGTTTCTCCCTCCACACCCCTACCTCCTCAAGTCCCCGGTGGACTTGCTGGGTGGGCGGGCAGCGGTGACCCGCATGATACTAAGAAAGACCCAACCCTTGGGTATTGAAGCTCTTGCCCAAATCGAGTAAGGGAAGAGGAAGATCTGAAAACAGGGGCTCTGTGGGCCGGGCCTCAGGCCCCGTGCAACACACAAGGCCAGCCAGGGCTCCACTAGTTTAAACGGCTCACAGTCAGGGTCACCTGTGCAGAGGGCCTGGCTTCACCTCTGGCCAGCCTCTGGGAAGGGGATTATGGGTAACTTATTTTCTTTCTTTATACTTATCTGCACTTTCCAAGTGTTTTGTTGTTGTTGTTGTTTTGATGGATGTGTGTTTCTTTTACAATAAGACAAAGGTTTAAAACTGGCAGCAGGGTGGGAACCTTTACAGACGCCCACGCTCCACCTTGGTGAGCTGTTCCGTCTGACCCCACTGTGTGACCGGGGGGGTTGTGAATGAAAAAACTAAACCTGGGATTTGGTAAACTCATCCTGGAAACCAAAAGGGAAGGCTTTTGAGAGGGCAGTCCTTGCTGGAGATGAAGCATCAGAAGTCTTGAAAGAGGTTGAATTTTGGAATCTAAAGTGACACCATTAGGGTGTCTTTCTTCTGGTGCTCGTGGTCGCCCAGAGCTATAGGGACATTAGAGGAGCTCAGGAACATTGGGCCAATGATTTAATTATTCCAGGTTGAAACTCATGTAAAGTGCAAGTGCCCCTGGGATAAAGAAGGATTTCAAATCGTCTTCCAGGAGCAGCTCAGTTTATCTCAGGACCCCCACGCCCAGCAGCATCCAGGCACAGTGAGGCCCTCAGTAAAGGAAAGAAGCCACGGGAAGTTTGGCAAAGTGTGATCTGCCGGTCTTGGCATCCGACGCCAGCTCCACACTTCCCTCCAGCCTTGTCTGTGCCCCCATCCCCGCCTCACTCCGGCTCAGCCACACCAGCTTCCTCTGTGCCGCCAGCTCCTGCACCTGCAGTCCCTGTGACCTGGCATTCCCTTCCCTCTGCCTCCTTTGCTCACAGATCCCTCATCCTGCAGGTCCTGTCCTTAGGGAGACTTCCTTCACCCCGGCCTCGTTAGCTCTCCCTCCACGGGCACCCTTGATGCCCAGGATGGGAAGCTCCGTCGTATCCTCAAAGTGCTGCCCAGTATTGGGCACAGAGTTTATGAGTAAATGCTGGTAAAAGGATGGGAGGGCATGGCTGGCATGAGCCCTAGCAGGAGGCCAGACCAGGGGCTCAGGGAGCTGGCCCTGGAGACTGGGCGCAACCACCTCTTTCCCCCAAGTTGATTTCTAGACATGTACATACCTTCCTGACCAGGATTCATGTGCTGGGCAGCTGCCAGGGTGGAGAAGCCACTGTGAACTGACAGTGAACTGTAGGGATGTGATAAGAGGGGAAGAGCCTGGGGAGCCCACCTGACAGAACCCACCTGACAGAACCCACCTTGAAGGTTTCCCTGGCCTGCCAGAGTGGGAGGTGCTGTCTAGCTTCGGACCCCTGGCCTAGGGCAGCAGGCAGCTCAGAGGAGATCTGTGCCCCACCAGGGTCTGTGAAGAAGATTGGAGGGTTGGGAGGACCTGCAAGGATGAAACATCTCTCCCCATCTGACCTGGCCTGGCCCATCCTTCAGGTGGCCCTGCTGTAGTGTGTTTTTCTGGAGGCTAACTGTGCGCTAGCATTTCTGAGTCAAGCCTCCTATCAGCCCCATAGCCATCCGCTGTGTGCACTAGCTTCCCAGCATCTGGGCATGAATGCCTGTCCCCAGGAAAGCCCGACAGGCCCTCCAGTGCAGGTCCCTGCAGATCCCCCCACAGAGACTTCCACTGCCGTCTCCACCAAAGCTTCTCTCTCCACTCAGATACCGCATCCAGCTTCTATCCATTTGCCAGGACTAGTTTCACCCTCTTGGAGGCTGGAGGCCAGGATTTGAGCAAAGCTCTTCTTCTACTTTCCCCAGACTGACCTTTGTCCAGGCTCAGGAAGCAGAGCCCAGCAGGCCGCCACGTATTCCCCTGGGCGTGAGTGTGTGGTCGTGGGACATGGCCACAATTCTCAATGCTGTATAGACTTGAGAATTGGGTTTGCCAACCAGGGGCCCTACGAGCTCCCAGGAATGGATACCCTACAAGGCCAAAGAGGGGTGGGTAAGTTGTTCTTGTCAGAGCATAGAAACCCCCAGAGAGCAAATAGATTTGATTATATTGAACACAGCAATTGATTTTTTTCTAAATAAACATGCAGGAGGAGAGTAACAGGTATCTGTTTCTGACAAGAATCAATTGACCCAAACTGGAAGAAAATCTAGAAACACAAACAAGCACAAGAAAGTGATTGGACCATCCAGGCTTGTCTAGGGAGGCAGGGAGAGAAACAGACAGACTTCCCCACCGGCACTCTCCCCACCAGGCAGCTCCCCTGTTTGTTGCTCTTCGGCAAATGTGGTTCCAGTAACGACAAGGGGGAGAGTAGCTATCATTTTATGAGCCCTTACTTGGTGCAAAACCACTGCTGTGCCTTTTATGTGCGTATCTTATTTAACCCTCCTAACAGCCCTGTGTGGGAGGCACTGCTCTCCCCACTTCACAGATGAAATCACTGAGGCACCTTGTGCAAGGTACACACACAGGCAGCCACAGAGCTGGGACTCAAACCCGGTGGACTCCAGATCCAGTGCGCTCCAGCACCCCTGAGCTATGACCTGGTGCCCTAAACTGGACTTGGAATTAAGGGGACGAGCCCCAGGCCCCAGACACTCCCTTCCCAGCAGGGCACTGGCTTCACCCTGGACTGGATGAGGAGGAGTGCACACCCATGCAGGGCTCAGCAAAGCCAGGTGCTGGAGTACATATTCCATCCCGGGAGGTGGGGAAGTGGGGCCAGAGAGGCTCTCCCGTTCGCTAACAACCAGCAGCCTCCACTCACGGTGCAGCCCTGTGCGGGGAGCATCCTCATGGCCTGTTGCCAGCGAGATAAACTATGTCATGTCACAGTGCGTCACAGGCCTCATTTGCCAAAACACTGTGTGGTTCGGATGCTGTGGACCAAGCATGGCCATGATAAAAGGCCTAAGAGCAACGGGCTGTGCGCTCTGGTTTTAATTTTGTAAAAGCTGCCTTTTGTGTCTTGGTCGTAGGCTTGTGTACTCATGTTCGTTTTGAAGTAATCCAGCCCTGGGAGTGTACCTAATTAACTTAAGCAGGGCTTATTAGTCCTGTTAACTGGAACTCGCTAATCTATGAGACCAAGGATTCCAAAGCAGCCTTTAAGGTAGGATTAAGGCAAAGATGAGCTATTACAAAATGGAATCGGGGCGGCTTTCCTAAAGCCGCTGTGGGGCTGTGCTGGGACTTCCCCTGGACGGATCTCCCCATTCCGTCTGGCAAACACTCTGTGTCTGGCTGTAGTAGGTGCTCAATAAACATTTGCGAGATGAACAAACAGGCTCCTTCCAGCATTTGCATCATGTGTAGCATGTATGCACTGCTCCATAAATATTTATGGGATGGACTGGTGGACGGACGGACGAATAGGTCTCACGCACTCCGGTAACACCCTGCACTGCACATAGTGAATGCCCAGCAACTGCCGATGGGTGGGGTGGACGGGGGTCTTCTCGAGACCGGGGGAGGAGTCTGGCTGCAATAACCCCATCTTCTCTTCCAGGTAACCCATGCACCATGGCCGACTACGCCCGCCTGAAGAAGGCCCTCCTGGCGCTGCAGACCCGCCTGCAGCCACTCCATGAAGGGGACAGCAGACAAGACCCTGCTTCCCAGAAGCGGCTCCTGGTGGAATCTCTGTTTAAGGACTTGGATGTAGACGGGGACGGCCACCTCAGCCGCTCTGAACTGGCCCAGGTGGGTACGGCATTCGGTGAAATTGCATCACGGAGGAATCCAGTTTTCCATTCCGCGTGTGAAGGAAGAGAACTGGGAGATCCACATGGGGAGAGTCATTTGTAACCGTCTCTGTAAATGGGATGCCAAGGAGGCCTTGCTCCTGCAAGAGAAAGCCACCTCCCGGGAGTCGGAGAGCTTGTGTTTAACGCCTCTTGAGAATATCTGACAAACAGAACGATGTCAGTGTCTCCTTCCCACCAGCCACCGTCAGCAAATATTTACAAACAAGCTCTGAGGCACTCTCAGCTAGCTGGTGAAACATACACTGCACACCGGCTGGGCTCTGAGGTTTTCATTAGGAAGTAAGTCTTTTCTTCCTGAGTCCTTTGCTTTCCTCAGCAGAGAGGTTCAAAGGAAGCAGGTTTGGTTCCCACCAAACACTTCTGGAGCTGTGACCTGGGTGTCCCCACGTCCTCTCCGCTAGGACCTCGCCCTTTGCGGTATCCAGGAATCAGTAGCCCGCACCCCAGCCTGCTGGCTTGCGGGAAGCACTGTGGCCACCCCCAAACACTGCTCTTCCCTTTGAGAAAACACTTGGATGGGGCCTCCCTCCCAGACACAGCACGCGTGTCCCTCTGTCCAGCTACAAGGTGGTACAAGGGCCTGGAGCATCTGCAGCAAAAAGAAGCGAGGAAGGAGCAACCTAGGGCACCAGGCAGGCCAGCTGCAGGGTGGGCCTGTTGGGTGCTGGTGGCAGAAAGGCAGGCTGGGTGGCCCCGAGGGCCTGAGTTCCTGCTCCTACTCTGCTTGTTTGTCTCTGAGGGCCTGGGGCCCTGGAGCCACACGAGGGGCAAAGATATGGAGGGAGGACGAGGTCAGCCTCCCCAGGAAGGGTGGGAGGGCCTAGCAGCTCTGCCCCAGAGACCACAGAGTGCCCCCCACCAGAGGACAGGTAATAGGATGAGTCCCCACCTTTGATGCTACTTTAAAGAAATCCTTCACAAGGCACAGCAATGACCTCATCAAAGCTGTGGCCAGGTCACCAGGAAGGACCAGGCTAGGGAGGGTCCTGACATTTACAGAGCACCCACTGTGGGCTCGGCACTAAGCAAGGCCCTTTACTTGTGATGTGCCCAACACAGATGTGTTCCTCACTCGGGGGTAGAATAGCTACGAACGCAGACTTCACGGTCAGACTGCCTGAGTCCAGGTCCAGCTCCAGCATTTACAGGGACCTAGTGGGTCTAGGCAGACAACTTTGCCTCTCTGTGCCTCGTTCCTTGTCTGTGACTGTCGCAGGGTCCTCGGGAGGGTTAGATGAGCTAAGACGTGAAGTTCTCAGCCTAGTGCCCAGCACGCGGCACATTCTCAGTAAGTGACAGCCGTCAGCATCACCTTTATTGTTGTTACTATTTCCTCCTTAAACCTTTCAGCCACCCTTTGCTGTGTGGTAGGTGCTAGTGTTATCCTCCCTTCCCGAGTATTTTTAGATGAGGAAGCAGCTCCAGGAAATCAGGAGACTTGCATGCAGAGTGTGTACTACCTAGAACATGGTGAACTAAGACGAAACCCGGGGGCCGGGGGGGCGGGGGGGGCGGTGAGTGGACCTGCTCTCCTCACGGTACAGGGGGCTCCCTGGGGGGAGGGCTCCCACCACAGGCTCCACCTGCTCCTCTCCAAGTCTGTGGGGATGACAGGTGCCCATGAAATCTGAGTACAGAGCAGTTATCCAGACGCTTCCCCACACAGGGTCCCCTTCTCAAGTCCAGCCAGTCCAGAGCCTGCTTCCAGGGAGTGTGTGGGGAAACACAGATCCTAAGGCGTTTGCAGACCCGCCCCTGCTCACCCACACCTGGCAGCCTGTGCAAGTCCATCCACGGCCCGCACCCCGGGAGGCCTCCCAGGCACATGCCAGCCTGCATGTCGCCACTTCCAGCAACACTCAGCCCCCAGCTATGGCTGAGAGCCCAAGGGGCGGGGCCAGGGACCCACAGGTGACCCACGCCGCTCTGGGGAGAGCCCAGGTCCTGTTAGTTACGGTTACCCGTGAGAAGAGCCATCTGGCGATTCGATTCCCCGCAGTACAGGCTGTGCGGGGAGCCCGGAGGGCAGGCGTTTTCTCCTTATTTAACAGAGGCGGCTGTGGGCTCTTGGTGCCCCAGGCCCACGTGGCTCCCGGTAGCTGCCAGGTAAACAGAACCTTCCTGGGCGCATTGCTCTAACCCGGCAGAGACATGCCCCAAGGCACCTGAAGCTATTAACAAGCATGGTAATTGGACTATGATTTCCTCTTTAAAATTTAATGTGTTTAAAGTACATTTCATAAATCTGCCGCGCAGGGGCCAGCTGAAATGGGCCTTTCCTTGACACTGAATCAGAGGCGTCCGGGAAAAACTTGTCAGTCCTATGAAAAGTTAATCAACTTCCAATACAGAAATAGACAAAGGGAAATTTCCATCTTTGGAAGATTGATTTCGGGCGTTACGGTTGATCGCCCTTGTATTGAACACTCTTACTTGCTTGGTGAAGGGTCATTTTTTTAACATTATCACATTAAATTGCATTTAACATAGCAGGCCCAGCTGAGACCGTTAAATAAAGAGGAAAGGCCTCCGTTCCCCTCTCCCCACAAAAATAAAATCATTTTCTTTCTTCTGAGATGTCCTTCTGAGCATTTTCCTTGCAAGACTCTAGTTCCAGACACACATGCCAAAAGGTGACTGGTCATGCTGGGGAGACCTCTGCCCTGTGGCCCAGGCCACATCCAGACAGGAGTTCACAGGGGCTCCCCCGTGGTCCCCGTGACAGAATCCTAAGGGTAGTGGTTTGTGTTCCTGGCAAGACAGGGCAGGCAGAGACGGGGGCCCAAGCCTAGGTCAGTAGAACGGCAGTTTCCCCTTCCTGGGGGGAGTGCTGTGGCTAGGATGTGCTGCCCTGAGATTGGAGTGCGCTGGTGGAGGCAGCGAGGGGAACACTGATGGAGCAGTGACCTTCCAGCTCTACATAGCTGGGAGCCACTGAGTTCGGCCACTGTTTGCTGGGCGTATTTGATCAGGCCCCTTCTCTTCCCTGTTTCCCCATCTACAACGTGAAGGGGTAGATCAGGTGACCACAGGATCCTTCCCACCTCAGACTGTCTGGGGTCTGTTTGCCCAGGCAGGGAGAAGACAGACCTGAATGCTAATCCCGAGTCGGCCCCAATCACTGGGTGACCTTGGGAAAGTCCCTTCCCTCTCTGAGCCTCAGTTGTCTCATCTATAAAATGAGAGAATCAAACGAGATAATACCAAAGAGATTTTGATGCTCCTCATGGCCCACCGAGCTGTTGCTGGAGTCCCCACACGAACACACACACACACACACACACACACACGAACACACACACACACACAGGCTTGTGAGCACAGCCCCACCCACTTGGCCTGAGCCATTTTCCAGCAGTGCCCACAGCTCTGAGCTCACTCCCGGTTCTAGCCTTGCTCCCTTTCTCACCTGCAGCACATGCTGAAGGAGCAGGGCCTGGAAGAGGACTTCCTGGGGTGCTCACCAGGCGACCTCCTCCGATTTGATGACGACAACAAAGACGGCCTCCTGACCCTCCATGAGTTCTACACAGCCTTCCGTAAGTCAGGCCCCAGTCGGGGCTCGCAGTGGGCAAACAGACATTCCTGCTCCAAAATGGTGTCAGGGGCCTGGAGTCTGTCCTTGGTTGTTTCCAAGATTGGCTTCTTCTATACGTGAAAGCAGTTGAATTTGTTTTGCAACAAGCCTGAGCTTTAAGGGAAAGAGTAAGGACGGTAGGGATCGGGGTGGGGGGGGGGGGGGACTCGCTCTGCTCCTTTTGGATAAAGTTGCTTCGCGCTGTTGCTATTGTTTGAGGGACCCGGGACTGCGACGTGAGCACGGTTAGGAGGGCACTGCCTCACATCGCTAGGGGATTCTGTGACTGCACATGGGGGACGCAGATGTTAGGGTTCTCCCCAGGCAGTGGCCTGGCCCCATCAGGGAACCCTACCTGGGGGTAAACCCTGCAGGAGGGTGCTGGAGGCTTGGCCAGGCAGGAGAGGGAACAGTCACTGTGGAGGATGATGAAGAGCAAGGGTCCTGGTTGATGACAGGCAGGGGAATCCCTGGAGAAGAAGAGACAGGGGGTGCGCTACCTGAAAACGGAGGAGGTGCCCGGAGTGGACCCTTTGTGGGGTCGCTAGTACATATGGCAAGTGGGTAGGGCAGCTGAAGGACACAGGTCTTCTCCCTGAGGTGCTGCCCCAAGACATGACCTCACGCCAGCCGTAGCTGGGGCTGGAACAGGGCTTCCAAGAGATGTGAGATGCAAGAAGGAGCCCCAGGTAACTGCAGACAAGCTCACCAGGAGAGGAGAGGGAAGGGTGATGCGGGGGCCCTAACCCGAGACAAGAGGGGACATTCTTGGCCCCAAAGAGTTGAAGTCCCTGTACGACAGACAGCATTCAGGCTCTGCTTAAAGCAGGTAATGTGTGTGCCCTGTGTGAGGCACCCTTGGACGTGACCTGCAAGCTCACGGCTCCTAACTGCAGGCCCTGGAACTGGGGGAGCAGGGATGAGATCCCCAGGGTGCCCTGAGTACCCTGAGCCACAGGTCCTGGCATCCTCGGCCCCGGCCCCAGCCTGTACCTGGAGTTCCATTTTCCAGGAAGGTATTCCTGCTTCGTGGACATCTCTGTGTGCTATTCCAAACATTCACAAGGCCTGAAAATCCTTGTGATCTGTTGGCAGGAAGAGCTCTTGTGGCAGATAGAAGAGGTACTCATGTGACCTAAGAGGAGAAAAATGAGTGCGATTCTTCCCCGTGGGAAATGTCCCTGAGCTTGTCGCAGGCGGTGCCTTTCCAGTCCACGACGTCCCTGTTACTAAGGCCCAGAGTCCAACCCCCAGTTCCCGGGCTCTGCTTGATACACGGTGACTAGGTGTGGCTCCCCAACCTCCTCCTTCCTGCCCACGGTTAAAACCCATATCTGCATCTGGTGGTTCATAATAAGGTGTGAATGACTGTAGGCTCAATCTGCTGTGGGAGGGGTTTGCTTTGTGGATTGAGGAGCTTATTCCATGAAATAAATCTCTAAATTTTAGAATGTATGGAAGTGTCAGCAACTCCAGAGACCTAGCTCGTGAGACGATTCTTAGATTTTTTCAGGACTTTTGCAAGGCAAACAGTGAAATGGTTGGTAGCTTTAAATCAGCCATAGTAGGAGTATTTACAACACAGAAATCTACACCTACACAGATGCTGCAAAAGGGCAAGTGTGCTCTTTCCCCTCTGGAGAGCCCATTGTTAGGCACTGCCCTGCACACGCTGGACGAGACCCTCCCTCCCCTCCTGTCCTCAGCATCCACCTCCCGCAAGCTTCTCTCCATCCAGCTTCCCCTCTTGATGATGCTATTCCCACAGGACGTGAACAGAAAGAGAGTAGATGTCGGGGCAGATGGCAGGGTGAGCCGCCCTCCACGTCAGGGAAGCAGCAGCATGCTCTCTGGGGGCAGCTCTGAGACAGTGCCTTGTGCGCTCAAGCCCCTCTGAAAAAGGAACTGTAACGAAAAAGATCAGTGCCTTTTAAGAGCTGGGGGCCAAGGCTGGACTTCAAGGACTTGGGGGATACACTGAGCATCGCACTCAGATGTCCCACGATGGCATCGTTAGGCAGAGAAGGGCACCGCTTAGGCAACGTCCTGGTACCCGGTGCCCCAGAAGCCTCTAGCGCGTGAGCCCGCTCCATGGGAATTGGTCTGGGACCAAAGAGGAGCTAAGGGCTCTACTTTCAAGGAAATGGCAGCATCCCTGTTACCCCTGATGAAAGAGAAGCCCCCCCTGGCCTCCCTAGTGAAGGTCATTATGAGCGGAGCTGCCTGTGGAAGAGGAGGGAAGTCCTTGCTTCACCTCCAGCCATATGTCCCATGCACAGCAATGTGCTGTTTCCCTCATTCCTGGATTATTATTTGAAAAGCTTTATAATCACCGTTTTTAAAGCAAATTAGATTCTGCTGTCGCCTTGGACTTGTTTTGAACCGGGCAGCCAAACCATTCATCACAGCCCAACCCAAATAACAGATATGCAATAAAACGTAAACTCGCAGCCGTTAAGGAAGCTGCAGCACGAGTGGACCCTGTCATAGAGGCCTCACAGTCAGCCACTCGGAGCGCACGGGATCAATGGTCTTTCAAAGTCACAAGAACTCTAAATTCCCATCGCTCTGGGAATGGATTTATGGTTCAGTGAATGTTAACTAGGAAATTGAAATGAGACATATAGGTACAACTTTTTAACCAGAAATCAATAGGCATTAAAGAAATCTCCCGAAAACTCGGAAAGTAATATCTGAAACATTTCAGCAGCAACATCTTGGGTTTAATTTTCAAAACTGCCGCTGACAGCCTGGCAAAAGTTGAGGCTTTAAACTTGTATTTTTTAGTCTCTATTTTGCCAGGATCCTTGAGTACCAGGCAGGGCAGGGTCTGTGGGGTGACTCCTGGCACAGACTCGGCCGCTCTATTAAGGGACGGGTCTAGGGGAGTTTTCCCTGGAGAAGTGGGTTGTACTTATGAGTTTTTGGTGTTGCGGGTGGATCTCCTAAATCGCGTCTTCTCGTGCAGCTGGCGTAGCCCAGGCTGGGCCGGTGTTTGCCATTGTCTACAGATGGCTGAGGGCAATGCCAGGGACCCTAGGGCTGCTGGCTGCCGCACTCAGTTGAACGGGTTTATGATGGGGCTGCACCTTCCTCCTGGCTTTGCAGAACAGGTGACCCTCCCCCGAGGAGGGCAGAGGACAGATCCCTTAGCCGTGGAAGTCAGGTCAGCCTCTTTCTGTCAGAAGGTGGGAAGGCTGCAAATCACCCATGTCTGTACAGTGATGGCAGTGGAATAGGAGGGTGGCCTCCCTCTCTTCCTCTGTTTACCATCCAAACATTCTCTTCAGGTTGCTTTTGGCTTTCCAAACCACAGGCTGATCTCGGAACTAAAGACACAGTGTCCCCTCCGCACGTGTCCCCCACCCTTCCTCCCCACTCCTCCCTCCCCATCCCTAACAAGCCCCAGAACCTCCCGTCCCTGCTATGAGACAGAGACCCAGGCCCCAGGATTGCTGGTAAGCATGGTGCATGCCAGCCTGTCTGTTCATCTCGATAAGTTGCTCGCTTAAAAATCTTTCTCATAATGCATGTTTTTGCACTTTTCTGAGTGCTTGGGTTGGGAGCATGGGAAAAACATGTTACTTTAAACGAGGATTTTTCTCTCACTTTGAATTCATTACAAGTTCCTTCTGCTTTTTAGAAAAATACTTGTCCTTTTCCTACGAGAGCAATGTGCTGCATGCCAAGGAAGGGTTTGCGCAGCTCGCGGTGCAAGATAAAGGGCTTCCCGTGTTAACATCTGGGATCACAGGTGCACAGTGTCCAGGAGGAATACCCGTGTCAGGGGGACTGCAGGGAGCTGATTGTGTGAGAGTCAGATGCCCTCCCTCAGCTCCAGGCAAGCAGGAAGGAAAACAGTGATTTAATCTGATTACTGCAATACCTCTGTATCAGGGCAACTCTGTAAAACAGAGGAGGTGGTCACTTGGCGAATTTACAGCTGTTTTTCTGCCATTGTTTCTGCGTAATGAAAGGATGGTTACGGCTTCACCTCGCACGTCGTTATCTTCTGGAATGAATAATGCCTGCCCAGGCCAGACGCCGTGCCAGACACGTTATCTTAGTCAGCCCTCACAGCCACCCTGTGATGGCAAAACAACGGCAACCATCCCTCCCCCAAATCTGTCCGGCTCTTTATCCATGTAGCGTGAGTTCAGACAGGAAATTCAGCCGGTAAGGATACCACTTTATCCTACTCTGTTCATTTCCTTAGTTTGGGATAGTCAATAGCAACATTTCAGATAGCATGGGGTTTATCAGAAGTTTTATCTGAGAATATTTGTCTCTTGAGTTTGGAGAGCAGGAGTAACCTGCGCGCGCTGGTGTCGGTGTTGGCGGATGCTAAGACCATTAGTGTGACGACTCCCCAACCCCAATGTGTGTGATGCCTCATGCAGGACTTGCAAATCAAGGGGCAAAGAAAACAGATTCCCTCTCTTGGTCCCTAGTTTGCTCAAGGGCGTAAAACAGCTAAATTGGAGTGGCCACTGGAGGGAGGAACTGGAAACTGGTATCAGAAGGTGCTGTGAGTCTCACTACCCCCTGCCAGGGACTTTCTCCTCACCTCCAGTGGAGAGAGGGGCTCCAGAAAGTTTCCACGCGAGCTTCAGTGCCCCTGAAGCCAATGTCAGTGTGCCATCTGAATGCTTTTTTGCTTGTTAATATTGCTTTAGTTAGTAATGAGCTCTTACTACTTGAGTCATATAAAATGATATCTGACATTTATCATGTGTCAGCACTGTGATTATGTCCCAATTTTACAGATGAAAAAACTGAAACTCAGAGAAGTTAAGTAGCTAACCCAAAGTCACACAGCCAGCAGGTAGGAGAACCCAAATTCCTGGTTCCAGAAACATTTCATGCATTTAAACACAGGTTGCAACTCATCAGCATTCTCCATTAAGGAGAATCTCACTGTCCCCACCGTGGTTTTCCCTGAATTTCAAGTCCCAGCTCAATGGTCTCGTCCTCCAGGAAGTCTTCCTTAATTTCTCTCCTCTACCAAGCCCCACACGCTTTCCTCTGTGTGCCAATAGCCCTGGGTTCATCTCTACACGGTAATAAGACTGTGGCCTGGTGGTTGAGTGTGGACTGAGTCAGACCTTGTTCAGATCCTTGTTCTGCCACTTACTAGCTGCGTGACCTTGGACAGGTCTTTACCAGAGGTTAAGCTAAGCTTCAAGTGCCTTAACTATAAAATGGGTATACTAGCCACCACACAGGGTTACTCAGCACTAAATGAGATAATATGGGTAAAGTGATTAGAATGATACCTTGTATATGATAGGTGCTAAGTAATCATTAGCCAGCTAGGTCAATGATGGAGATGATGACGGTGATGATAAAGATGTCTGTGTGTTCCCAGCCCCCGTCACTCTGTGCCACACTATTGTCATCTGGCCCCGTATTAGTCCATAGGCTCCAAGAGGCCAGAGGCTGTTTTGCTCACCATGTGCTCACGGCAAGCAGAGGCATCCAAGCACAGTGTCACCAAGGGTCACGGAGGGCCTTAGCACGTCTCCGGGGTGGGGGGGCAGAGGAAGCAGCTTGCTGGGGCCTCACAGGTGGGATCACTGGTGGGGGAGCACCAGCCAGGCCAGACCAGGCCAGAGGGCACCTCCACGGACGCCCCTGATCTGCTGGATGAGTGACTGGGGTGTGAGGTGAGCCCCTGATGCCCACATGGGCCTAATGCTCCCTTAATGAAGACAGAAGCTGCTTGTCCCATAAAGCTCTCGTCCTGCTCCCAGGGCCGCTGACCGGCCGTTCAGCCTCCTCGGGACACATGTTCTGTTAGTCTGTTAGGTCGCCTGCCTGCTGCTTAATTACCCCCACTCCCAACAGCTATGCGTGCAGCCAAGGGGTCATGCTCAGACCCGCTCCTCAGCCCATAGCCACACGCCCAGCAGAGGCAGCAGCCCCTGGCTGTGAGCGGTCCAGGCTCAGCCCCACGGCTCCTGCCCCACTCCCACACCAGGAGGTCAGCTTTGCCATCCTGGTGCAAATCTGTGCACCTTGGAAAATAATTCACTAGTGTGGAATGTGGGTTTGCACTTCCTCCTAGACCCTGGCACAGGCCCCTGCCGGGCCCCGCGGCCATCGCCCTCCCACCTAAGGCCACATCACAAAGCCAGCACCCACGGAGGAGGACACAGCATGCCCTGCTGAAAACTGGAGCCCCTGGCAGCTTGAGACCCCCAAGCTGGGCCCTGGAAGCCTGGGAGGACCAGCCTCTGGATCACAGCCACTGAGCACAGAGACCCCAGCTCCCTGACTCAGGCCAGCGCCAGAAAAGGCAGCAACACTGTTACTGGGGCACCGTAGGAAGACTGGGCACATCTGCCCTGGTGCTGGTGTGGGCCAGGCTCTGAAAGGAGGGAGCATCTGGGCAGGGAGCTTCTGGCCCATTCTCTCCACACAGGTGCACGTGGAGTGCAGGGTCCACTGAGTGAGGGGCCGGGCGGGCGACCAAAACACTTTAGGGGAGCCCGGCCAGGGCAGGGAGAGCACGCATGAGGAAAGGCGCAGACACAGATGAGGAAGCTTAGAAGGAGGAAAACATTAGGTCAACCAACACTCCCAGAGCCCGAGCACCAGGCAGGGGACACAGCATGAGCAAGACCCCCAAGCCCTGCCTGCAGGGAGCTTGTAGTAGTTGGGAAACAGAACCACCACCCAATACAGCAGGAGCTGGGACAGAGAATAACTGGGTGCAGGCTCGGCAGGGAGGCCTGCACACAGAACTGGGGATAACCGGGCAAAGGGGGAGGAGAAAGGGTCCTGAACAGATGTTGGGAGGGTCTGGTCCCAAATGGGGCAAAGGACTTGGAGTGAGTCAGGAGGCTGTCACGAGGAGCGATGGCTGACCAGTGGGGCCCCAGAGGGCAGATCTCAGACAGAGGGGCTGGGCCAGGAGAAGGCTGACTTTGCTTGGATCTGCGGGGGCCTACCCCAGCCGGCCGGCGGGCCTGGCAGGAGCTGCTGGGGAGTGGTGAGGCCCCTTCACTGCAGGTGCACACCCTGCCTCCCCCCGCACCCCCCCCCCATACCCCATACCCCATACCCCATAAGGCGCTGGAGAGAGCACTGAGCATCACGGGGAAAGCCAGACTTCACCTTGGAAGCCCTTTTAGCTTCAGATCTCCAGTGATGACTGTCAAGATGATAAAGTGAGCAGGGCTGTTGTCTAAGGTCCCAAGGAACTGATGCTCCAGTGCCTGAACTCTGTCCTTCCAGGCTCTCCCTTCTCTGTGAAAGTGGAAACACAGCCGAGGGCGTGCTCACCCCTCAGCCCCAGCTGGGCAGGAAAAGCCATTGGCAGCCCATGATGGGGGGGGGGGGCGGTGTTCAATGAGTGCCTTACCCCCGTGGGGAGCCAGGGTGGTAAAATGGGGCCCCCCACGCATGTATCAGGACTCTGGGGTGAAACAGTCTCGCCCGGCATCACACCACGGCGGGGTGAGTTCTGAGCCAGAACTGCTGCTCACCAGCCAGCTTGCCCTCTGCTAGTTTCTCCTTGGAATTTTCAAACCCAGACGGCCTCTTTCCCATCTCCAGTGGTTTGCTGCTAACAGCTGCCCTATTGGTCCCACTTTCTAGCATTGTCTGGAGCTGAGTTTTCAAGCACTTTCCATTTTTAAAGATCCCAGCTGGAGGCTGTCAATGGCCTCAGTGCAGAGCAATTGAATAGTAGAAAATGAACTTGTTACAGGTTGTTATCGAAAATCTATTATATACAAATTGCAAAGAAAACTCATTAAAATAGGACGCTTTGGTGATTTTTTTTGAAGACCCTCCTCTTCGAGGGAGAGGCAGGGGCAGGGTGGCTGGATACCTTGTTTCTCCCTGTTCTGAGGTGAGAGCTCCTGGTGGCACTCCAGGCCAGGCTGTGGGTCTTATGCTCATGTGCCACCCAGCCAGCCTGACTTGAAGTTTTGCATAGAACAGAAACGTTAGTAAATACTCAGAAATGGCTGCAGAGGAAACAAAAAATTTCATTACAAAGATATAAAATGAGAACAATTTAAATGTCAACTTTTTACCAGGATAGTACCTTATTGTCCTCATAAATTTCACTGTTTTTGCAAAACTTTTATGAGGACTTCAAGGACCTAAACGTGCAGTTAAGCACTGAAGGTCACATTACTGATTTCCAAGCTTGCTCCCTGGGGTTAAGGTGCTGGGAAGGCTTGGGACGTGAATGGGGGAGCTGTCCGGAGCCCAGATCTCCAAGGCGTTCCTCAGATGCCGAGGCTGCCTCTCAGGCTCCCGGCGAGAGCCCAGAAAGCAAGGCAGGCTGCCCCCCAGCTCGCGGCCCCCTCGTCCTACCGGCAACACCCGCGTGTCAGTGTGGATGTGGCCTGGGGGTGGTGTGGGCTCTGTGGCACCTGAGACCCCCGCGGTCTGAGGCGTGGAGGAAGCCTGCCTGGTATGTGCCTGAGAGGTGAGCCCTCCCAGGGCTGTGCGCCCCTGGGGAGGATACTTGGAGCATAAATCACTGTCCTGTGCCTTGTGGTCTTTCCTTCGTGTCTAGCCACCTCCTTTCAGGCTCTGTGACAGCGCCCCGCAAGACCTCCCTGGCCACTACCACTCTGTAGGCCCAGCTTGTGGGCCAGACAAGGAACAGAGTGCTGGGGAGCGACGGGGCGAGGCCTCTGCTTACATGGGCACAGCAACCAACAGGGTGGGACTGGGGGCGCTCGCAAGCCCCAGCACCAGGGTGGCCCCTGGCAGGAGGTGGATGGAGAGCCAGGCTCTGGGCGCAGACCGGACCTGGATAGGCGGAGGGAGTTGTCTTCTCCTGGGAGAGGAGAAGGGAAGGGCAAGGAACGCCCAAGCTGCTGCTGCCTGCCTGAAACAGGCATTCAGGCGGCACGTGAGGGGCTGGTCGGAGACCCTGGTGACCCATCCAGGTGTCCCCTGCACCGGCCACACCTGCTGGCTCGCAGGTCCTCACCTTATGGTGACTATTACTCAGCAACTCTCCAACCCCCAAAGGCTGAGGGTGCCTCCCACTGGCCCAGGGCCCAGCCCCTCCCCAGGCCCTGCTGAGTCCTGCTGGGCCTGGGACTGAGGGGAGGGAAGATGGTAGGTGGTGGATGTATGGGCGGAGCCCACGTGACCAAGAGTACCTGAACACAGGAAGCAGCAGAAGGGACGAAGCAGAAGCAAACCCCGAAGGCAAGAGGGCGAAGGAAGGTAGGGGCTGCGTCTGAGAGCAGGCAAGGTCGTTATTGCCCGAGGCATTTTGTTCCAGCTGGAGGACAAGGGAGTAGGAGAGAGAGACAGAAGCCTAGAGCTTTCCACAAGGTGGCTGTTCAGCCTGGCATATAGTAGGTGCTTGATAAACACCTGTTGAAAGGATTAACGACCACGATGGATTTTTCTAAATCTCAGCAAAGCAAAAAGGTTCAAGGCAGTTGTAGCGGTTCCCAGAGAGAATGCAGAACAGTCAGGTGGTTCTCTGGTGGTGGAGGTCATCCTACTGCCCACGCGTGACACTGGCCGGGGTCAGCTGCCCGCCGTTGTTCCTCGGGGGTATTGGGTTATCTGGGTCACTGGGTTGGCAGAGAGCTGCCAAGACAGCTCCCACCCCTGCTGTAGTTCACTCACCCCTCTCCTGGTGGGACTTGTTTTTCCCCAAAAGCTGGCCCTCTGAGGGAGAGCGCAAAGCCACCTGTAGATCCCCTTATAACTACGGCATCTGACGGGTCCTTACCAAATGCCCCCTGGAGGCTCCAGGCTGGACGCTGTAAGGGGGAGGCCCCAGGCCAAGGAGGCGACTGGGATTCAAATGCCCTTCGCAGTAAAATGGGGACTCGGGAGGTGTCCCCACTGACGGAAGAGAACATGTTCCGATTCTGGGTAGAAGGCAAGCTGCTCACGGCCGTGTGCTCCAAGCCCCGAGTTCCCGCCTCAGCGCACACAGGACTTGGTGGGGTTCTGAGGGCCTCAGACCTTTGCCTCCGCTTCTGGACTCTGCTCTTGTTCTTGGACCCGTGGCATCCAGCCTGGGACTAGGACAAACAATGTACATTACCAGTCTGTTGACCTGCAGGAGGGCTCCGCAGAGGTCCAGGCAGGAAACCAGTTTCATTCTCCTCTGTGCAGACTTTCCAGTGAATCCTGAGGCTTCTCCTGCCTGGGGGCTGAGGGCGACGATGAGCTGAGGACCACCGAGCAGTTGTCCGCCAGCATTAAGTGGCCTTCTGGTGCTCTTTAAACATGGGGCTACTTGGCAATGGTTTTCCATTTCGGGCTTTGGCCAGGATTCCAAGTCCTCTGGCGCGGTCCCGTTCCTGGATCCTCCGCAGTAAGGTCTGCCCAGGGGAGGTGGGAGGGAGGCTGTGCGTGCGCTGCCCCAGGCACCCGTGAGCTGAGCCTTGGAGAGCCACTCTGCTCCAGACGGCATGGGCGTTTGTCTTCAGGTGCTTCAGGCACAACTGTTGGTACACTTGTCAGGATTGCAGATCGAATCCTGGTGGGAGTAGAAATGGGGCCCAAAGGACTCTGCCTTCCACTGGTGGCAGGAGGGGCAGTGAGATGGGCGGGCGGGCCCTCTGAGTGCCTCCTTCGGTTCACTCATCTTCACAAATGCTCTCGAGCCTCTGCAGACACAGCCCCACTGGCGAGGCGCTGACGGCTCTCCAGAGCACACACGCTGCGTGCCAGACGCTACACCCGCACCTGGCAGGGCACTCCTCCCGCCCCTGAGTTCTGAGGGTAAGGAAACTGAGGTCGGGGAGGCTGGGGGCCCGTGACGTGCCCACAGCTGCTAATACAGACGCCAACACAGAGCCAAGTCTGCAGAGTCACACCTGCGCGCTTAGGCACTGGCTACACACCCTGCTCTAGACGGGACCCGTTGGAGTTTCCAGTTCTTCCCCCAGAGGCCAAGATCCAGAAGGATCCCCACGATCTGTGACTCTGGGATGGGGCAGAGGGAGGGGTCAGTGAGGCCAAATCCTCGCTGAGGGCCATTCACCACGTGCTGCTGCAGAACAGTGCCCCTCACTGTGTGCTCTTTCTGGATCCTGAAGTCCGTGTGCTGCAGGTGCTTTCAGACACGTTTACCAGGTCCACTTCCGATGACACCATGGAAAGAGCCCCTTAGGACTAGTGGGCTTCAGCCCATAGGGGAAGGTGGGGCCCCAGGGAGCAGGCCTGTCACTCAGAACAGGCGTCCCCACGCTCCCCGAGGGATCAGGTCCCCCATGGAGAGAGGCTCTCCTCTCGGACCCAAAACCCATCCAGTAGCAATCCCTTCTCAGCTCCCACGAGTAAGAGCACATCCAGAGCCTCCTCTTCCTGGTGTCCAGCCCTGGGGTTGGTCCCAGTCTTCCAAAGCCCACCTCTGTGCAGCGTACTTAGAAAAGTGCTGGTGCTAGACGGCAGGACGGCTTGGGAACAACACTGCCGTTCATGGGTGTTCAAACCACCCTTCCCCTGAGGTCCCCCTGCTGACACCTGGGTGCAGGCTGACAGCCAAGGAGGAGCTCACCAGGCCTAGCACTGTCCAGGCGGCAGCTGCATCTGACCACATGTGGGGCTGCCATCGCCCAGCACCCAGGGCACAGGGCACGGTGCGGGATCTAAGGGTCAGTGGAGGCCACCCGTGGCTGGCTCAGACAGGACGAACGGTGGGTTGGGAGCTGGGTTGAAAAGGACTAGAGGTCAAATAAGAGCATCGACAGAGCTCTTGAGGCTGCCCTGGGGGCGCTGAGTGGACAAGTGACACTCAGGCTCTCTCTTTCCGTGGAGACAATGGTGGTCATGTCTTCTGGACCACATCCCCCATCCTGGAGGAACGGGGTAGGTGCAAAGTGAGGGCTGAATCGGGGGCCCTGCTGTGTCATGACCAGTGGTACAGCCCTGTCCTCTCTGGGGACCCTGGTGGCCTGAGGGTTAGATCACGTACAGAATTACCATCCTGTGAACTGGGGGGCAGTCAATGAAGCACTTCCTGGTGAAGCTCAGGGCTTCAGGTTTGGGAAGAAACAGAAAATGTGGAATGTTCACAGGCAAGACGTTGGCTGTGAGGAAAGGAGGGGATTTGGAAAGAGAGCAGCGGGTGTCACACCTACAGGGAGGCTCGGAGGCAACCTGGCATATCTTACCCTAAACGCAAAGGTCGTCTGCCCCATGGATTCTCTAACTGACTGTGCCCCACACAGAAGTTCTACTAGTTTTCCCTGGGGTCTCACTGTCCGCAGCCCCATCATTACAGAGCACCTCACCCGCCCCCCTTGTTTCCAGCCAGGGACACACACACCCCTTACCAGACAGGAGGGGAGGTGGTGGGAGACCTTCTAAGTGCTGCTTGTGTAGCTTCTGAGGGAGCAGCGGCGTGTGCTGGATGGAGAAGCAGTCGGTAGCTGCATCTAATCAAAGAGGAATGCCAATGTGCTTCCACTTTGAATGTTTTCCTTGCATTCTCTAAATTAACACGGGCTCAGCAGGGCTCCCGGTCCCCTAGAGTCAGCCCTCCATCATTCAGAGGCTGATGGTTCACTTTGGATTATTCATTCCCAGATTCCCCCAAGCTTCCCAGCCTCTCTGCCTCCCTGCCTACCAGCCACTGCCTCATTAGAGTTTGAAAGCAGCTCTTGTGAAGGGGAAGCAGAGACAGGTGGAGGGAAGACTCTAGGCAGCTAGATGGGCTGCTGATGAATGTCTCTGGGCAGCAGTGCTTTGGAGAGGAGGGCAGAACCAGGGTTAAATGGACACAGGAGGAAGCACTGGGGTTATCTGTCCATGTGGCCCCACCTGAGCCTCCACACTTGTGTGCCCACCTCCCTTTGAAGTCAGGAGAGGTTATTGATCTTGCTTGGCGTGAAGGGCACACACCCAGCCCAAGCCTGTGATCCACGGCCACGAGGCTGCAGGCCACAGCCCCTCTGTGAGCAGCCCTAGCCGGGCAGCTGGGCAGATGAAATATGCACAGGCCCAGAGTCTAGGCAGCTCAACTTTAAAATGCCTGTGTTGGACTAGACCAAGCCTGCTTCTCTGAAGAGCCGTGGCTCAGAAGGCTGAGGCCCTGCAGGCTCTGTAACATCTGCCAAGATGCCCAGGGTGTGGGAGGTGGCCTTCATCACAGGAGAGCAGATGGTCCTTACAGTGACACAGCCGGGGGTCTCCCCAAATGTACAGGGATGGCCTCCCGACCCTAATCCCTGTTCCTAACCCTCAGATGGGGGCACTGTGATGTATGGTTGCTTCCAGCGTGAGTGGCCTGACCAGCAGCTGTCCCTGCGGTCTCTGCGGAGAACAGTGAGCTTCCAGAGTGACCGAGACACCCCTGGCAGGTGTCAGATGGCTCAGCGCCATGGCTCAGTTTACTGGAGGAGGTTTCCATGTGACAGCCATGGTCTGTGAGGTCCCAAAACCATCAGGTTAGGAAGCTCTGAGTAAACACAAGTTTAAGGAAACGCTTCCAAATGGAAGCAACAGGTAAATATTTGCTCTCCGGTTTGCATTCATGCTTAGCAAATGCCAGCCTGGGCCCTGGGAACGTAGTGGCGACCATAGCAGGCCTGGCCCTGTTACCCTGCCTACAAGTCGCTTGCTGAGGAAATGGTTTGGGGCCCACACAGGGAAACCCTCCCATGATGGGGTATTTCCTGTGTGAGCTGACCCAGCACCCAGCACACGGTGCAGAGGCCCCAGGGCTCTGGGGCAGAGCAGCTACGGGGCCCGTGATGTGTTGCAGCGCTTCCTTCTCAAGCCATATAATGACTCTTGGGGAATAATAACAGCGTTAAGAGCCGACGCTTACTGAGTGCTTAGCACGTGCCTTGGCACTGTTCTAAGTGCATCCATTAGTCCCTGCGACAGTCTATGAGGGAGGGACGGTCATTAGCCCCTTTGTGCAGAAAAAGCCCAGGAGCGCCAAGCACTAGAGTGACTTGCTGCATCTCAGAGCTGGAGTGGCAGGTCAGGATTGAACCCAGAAGGCTGGCTTCAGAGGCCAAGCGAGGCTATACTGCCACTCAAGGAATTCTAGACGCTCTGATGCCCAGAGTGTTTCAGCAGGGCCCCCGTGGTACGTCAAGTTTGTCAGGTGTTAGCCTCGTGGATGTCGGTGGCTGGGGGGGAGGGAGTGTATCCAGAGGAGGGGGCACAGCTGGCCCAGTCCCACCCACTCCCACCCCCTGCACCCTGGCCCACAAAGGCCGCTGCACCAGAAGCACCCCTGCTTCTAGAGTCTGTCCTACCCACAGGCCTGTGAAGGACCGCTGCAGGGGCCCTCCTCCCAGTTGGCCAGGACCGATCTGGCAAGCACTTCCAGAGGCTCCTGTGTCCAGCCTGGGGCCTCTGTGGGCTGTGAGTGACAGGGAGCTGGGGCCAGTCAGGCACACAAGTACTCAGACGGAGGAGACAGGCAGCAGGGGCTGTGGCATTTGTTACCACTAATCATATTTGTTGAGTGTTAACCGGTTTTGCATTATCTTATCTAGTAACAACAATCCTTATGAAAAGGATATCGTTTATCCCCATTTTAGAGTTGAGGAAATCGAGGCACTGAAAGATTAAGTAATTTGCCCGCCGTCACCCAGCTGGGGCCCAGAAGGCAGAGGATTTGAACCCAGGCACTGCGGCTGCTGCGCCCTCCAGCACATCTGTGACGAGGCCACTTGTGACCACGTTTAAGCCTTGGCTTGAGGGCAGACAGGCGTTTCTCCTCTGCCCCTGGCACCCTGGGGCTCCCCACACTCCATCGTTGTGCCTGATTCAATCATGAAACTGAATTTTCTTTAATTGGGGGACCGATTCCTCCTCTGTCTGGCAGGGATGTTGTAAAAATCAATTAATATGCGTTTGCAAAATGCTTTTCTCGCACGTGAGACAGGACACATTAGTGCAAAACAGTTTTGGGTGACGCTATTTGGCGTGAAAAATGGTCCTCTTGGCTCCTGGCCTTTTTTCAAAATGTTTTGCGTCAAAGGGTGCCATTACTGATTCTGGAGGGCCTCCTGATGCAGTTGAGATAGGCCGGTGCATCCTGCCCGCGTGGCCTCAGAGGTGCCCTTGCAGAACCTACACCCGAGCCTCCACGAGGCTCCCACCACCCCCCAGCCCCCCAAGGTTGGTCTGCAGGTGAAAAGCACTTCACGTTGGAAGCAGGGTGCTGTCACTCACACAACAAACACCTCCTGGCAGCACTGTCCTAGGCCGTGGCATTCAGCAGGTTTCAAAACAGACACAGATTCTCAGTCTCATGGAACTTGCATTCCAGTGAGGAGACAGAAATAAACAACAAGAGAAACATAGAAGACAAGAAGTGATTCTGAGAACAACCCAGAGGATGAGGGCGGGCAGGGCAGGTGGGTGGCAGAATTTAAACACTGAACTCCAGGGAAGGCCTCACCAAGCAGGGGCTGTGTGAGCCAGGTGTTGGGGTGGGCGAGGGGCACTAGCCACAAGGTCACCTGGGGAAGACCCATCCCAGGCCCTCAGGTGGGAATAAGTCCATCCAGTGGCTGGATTGGCGTGGGAAGGAGGGGGTGAGGTCAGAGGTCCTGCAGGGCCCTGGATGCCAGCGTGAGGACTTGTTTTTACGTTGAGTGAAACGGAAAGCCTTCAGAGGGTTTTGAGTTGAGTGACAGATCTGACTTTATATTCTGAAGGAATCACTCTAGCTTCTGTAGTGAGAATAGACTGTTGCAGGCCAAGGGTGGAAGCAAGCAGACAGGTCAGGAGGCATTTACAATAATCCGCGTGAGAGACAATGGTGGCAAAGTCCAAAGTGACAGGCATGACGGTGGTGAGAAGTGGGCAGTTATGGGTTTATTTTGAAGGGTAGCACCAAGGAGATTTGCCGATGGGTTGGGTGTGGTTATGAGAGAAGAGATGAGTCCAGGATGACTCTGAGGTTTTCCGCACGAGGACTGGAAAGATGGAGCTGCCATTTACTGCGATGGAGAAGGCTGTGGGTGGAGTAGGTTTGGGAGGGAAGATCGCTGTTACTCTGGGGGCATTTTGAGTTTGAGGTGCCTATCACACACCCAAGTGGCAATGCAGAACAGGCAGCTGGGTATACGAGACTGAGTCAGGGCAAGGTCCAGCCTGGAGATGGAATGCGCCAGTCCTTAGCATGTTGACAGTGTGTGAAGCAATGAGGTTGGATGAGATCACTGAGAGGGTGAGAGTAGATGGAGACCCTCAGTCAGTAACCAAGACTGAGTCCGACAAGTGTCCGACATGAAGAGGTCAGGAGATGGGAGTGGGCAGAGGTAGCAAAAGAGAGCGAGAAGATGCCAGAGAGGTGGGAGGGAAACCAGACAAGCGCGGCGCCCCAGAAGCCAAGAGAAGAATGTGCCAGAAGTGGTGAGTTCTGCGAATGCAGCTGAGAGGTCAGTTAAAATGAAGGCAGAGAAAAGAGCACTGGCTTGTGAGTTCCAGGGTCTGTAGTGACCTCGAAGAGCAGTTTCCACGGAATGGCGGGGGGTGGGGGGGGCAAAAGCGAGCGGCAAGAGAGGAACTGGAGGAACGAGGTACAAAGAGCTCTTCCGAGGAGTTTTGTTGTGAGGAATAGAGGAATAGGGCAGTAGCTGGAGGGACAGTAGGGAGGGGTAGGTAGTAAGAGCATGTTCGCATGGTGATGGAAATAATCAAGTGAAAGGGGAAACTTGACGCTGTGGAAGGAAGCGGTGACACGCCTGGAGTGACTTCTTTGAGCAGGTGAGGGCAGTTGGAATCCAGTGCCGGGGTGGAGGGGCTGCCCCAGGGCGAGGCTGGTAGATCCATACCAACAGGAGAGAAGCCCTCGGTGTGAGCACAGGTGGAGGTAGGTGGAAAGGTGTGGTGGGAGTATGGGTAGATGTCTGTTTTCTCAGTGAGTCAGGAAGCAAGGTCACGGCTGAGAATGAGGATGGGGAAGGAGATGCGGAGGCTTGAGGAGAGAGAAGGTCTGGAGCGATCGTCCAGGAGAGTGGGAGGGTGGCCAGATGGAGAGGAGGTGACGTGGTCACCAAGCAGCATGAAGGGCTCATATGAAGCACAGAGTCATGGACTCACAGGGACCCCAGTCAGCAGGGTGGTGTGCTGTCCCCAGCCATGTTCAGCTACTCAGATGTAAGCACAGAGCACACAGACGGGGTTAACCAGGGCTGGAGTAGGGCCGAGAAGGGCAGAGAACTGAGGGCGTGTGCAATGGATGATTCCAGTGACTTAAATTCCATGGAGCTGAAGCTGGGGGAGAAGGAAGTGACATCATAAGGGGGTTGATGGAAAATTAGATAGTAGGTCAGTAGATTGTGGGTCCCAGTGGAACTGAAGAGTTTTCGGAGTCTGGATGCCAGAGGGAATAAACCAGAAGAGATGGGGGGCGGGGGGGGGGCAGTGATCAGAGAGGTGGATGCCTGAAGATAAGCCTTTTCAGGCTGACATTATTTATAATGACGATCTCTAGGCTCCGGGATACAGTCATGGGAGTGAGGGCTGTAAAGTGGAGCGCTGGCAGGGTAATCCACTTGGATGTTTATATCACCCAGTGGATGTAAACACAGGAGGAGCATCAGAGAGACTGTGGTCAGCCAAAGGCTACGAGCATCAGAAATGGGGTGAGGAGTGACCCAGCCTCAGTAGGTGACTGCAGCAGAGAGGGGTGGCAGTGGTACCTGGAGCCTGCACGGGTGTTTCCATCTCTCCCTGGGAGCAGGTTCTGTGAGGTGGGGTCCTCTTTTTATCCCTATTTTACAGACGAGCAACTGAGGCACCAGATTGTCAGTAAGTAGTGGTAGAGCTGAAACACAGCTCAGGGAGTCTGCCTCCAAGGCTGGCCACCGCACAGCATACCTTCCAACCGTGGGCACGAGGGTGATGTGGTTCCTGTCCCCAGGGAGCTCACTCTCCTGTGGGACATCAGTACATGTGCAGAGATAAGGCAAAAAGGCTGGGAGATGGTTGCCTACAGAATGCCCTGGAAACTGAGGAGGGTGTAACACCTCCCATCAAAGAGATGCCAGAAGTCTTCCGAGAAGGATGGCTGGCATTTCACAGGCAAATATGGGAGTAGGGAAAGGCATCCCAGTCAGAGGGAACAGCCCAAGCAAAAGTCCAGATGTGGGAAGGCCCAGGACCATCCTGCATGGCCAGTGTATCCCTTGTGTCATGGATAAGTAAGAGAGAAGCAGAAGGTGATGCTGGAGGGAAAGATTAGAACCAGAGCAGCAAGGGCTTGGGTTAGTCAGGAGGCTAAACGCAGGTACAAATACCCCCAAGTCTCAGAGGCTTAACACAATACAGATTTATTTCTCCCTCATGTAACAGTTCAATGCTGGGGTTCAGTTCATGGCCACATGATGACACAGGGACCCGTGCATCTTCATTTTTGCGGCTCTACCATCTCATAGGGCCTCAGATTCCTTTACTAGATGCCCTGCACCTAGCCAGTGTATGGAGAGGGACAGAGAGAGTAGAAGATCTTGCAGGAGATTTTGGGGGAGCCCAGCTAGGACTTATGTGCATCCCTCCTGACCTACTCCATTGGCCAGAAGTGAAGTCAGTCATATGGCCACGCCTGACTGCAGGGGCAGCTGGGAAATGTAGTCCAGCTATGTCCACAAGAGGGAAAGGAAGCAGGTTAGATGAACACATGGCAGTCTCTGCCATAGGCCCCCAGATCAGGCCACAGGGTTTGGGCTTATCAAGGAAGTCAGGGAGACCAGGGAAACAGGAAGAGACATGATCAAAGCCAGCTTGCGAAGGACTGACCCGGAGATAACCACAGGGGAGATGACGGGCTGGAGAACTCGGGAGGTGATGGAGACCTGAACATGGAGGCAGGAGTGGGAGCAGAAAGGGCCACAGAAAGAGATGATATTGAGAGGCCCTTGTGATCAGTGGCTGGGGCAGGAGTTGCTTCCCGTGGGGCCAAGATGGCCTCCCACCTCCCCATCTCCGCAGTGGGAGCACCAAGAGACAGGCTCAGGCCTTGGGAAAATGAAGTGGCTGCAGGTGGCCCATGACAGTCCTCCTCAATCCACAGCCTGGCCATCAGACAGGGAGGAAGAAAGGACCTGTTTTAATTTTCTCCTTGGGCCTCCACATGACAAAGGAGAAATATCACCTAACATTATTATTGCTCAGAAAATACTCTCTGGAACTATAAAGAGGGAAATACAGTGAAGCCAGACCACGGAGGCTGCCCCTTAAATCAGGGGCTTCTAAATTACCGTGGTGGTGCTCTCTAATTCCTCTGGATGAAAACATTAAAGATGACAATGTCCCTTTAAATCAAATGCCCTGAGATTTGCTATATAGAGTCAGTGGGCTTTCTTGTTTTTTTCCTTGTGAGGCTTTTTTTTTTTTTGTCTCTTTTCACCTTGTAATAAAATATAAATCATAACTTGTGGGGGCAGGCTCTACAGAGCAAGCTGTGAACATGGATTTTCTGAAAACGAAGGTGTTTTGTTAATGGGAATCATCTCATTTCAGGAAACGTGAGATTTTCAAATGATGAGTTTGCTACCTAACTTCACACTTTTTTTTTTTTGTTGGATTCAAGGGCTGGCCTGCAGGTCTAGCTGTGGCACCACTGGGAGGAATCAAGACGACATGCTCTAGGAGGCCAGGGGGGGCAGGGGGGTGCTGCCCGGACCCCTCCTGGAGTGGGCCACTGGGGCTGGGCTGTGCAAGGTGGGACGGAGACCCCAAAGCCCACCTCCATGGTGCAGGGAGGTACAGTCTTGGGAGGAGCACTCAGAGGCAGGAGAACTGGGGCCAGGCCTGGCAGGCTGAGCTCTTTCTTGGGTCACACAGAGAACCCGGGGGCCAGTGCAGCTCCAGGAGGAAAGGACGGAGCCTGCATGGCAAAGCCTCAACTCAGCAGACTAAGTAGACATTTTCTGGGCTCTGGTGTGGAAAGAGGGTAAGAGATGGGAAAGAACTGGTGAGTTGACCCCGACAAGGGCCAGCACCAGGGTAACATGACCCACAGGGTTTGGCCCTGGGTCTGCTGCTCCCCTCTCTACACTCCAGCTCCCATTTCCGCAGACCCCTGTGGAGACTCGAGGCCTGACAAGGCCGAGTCTGTGAAGCTCACTGGACAATTGTAACCAAGGTAGGAAAGCAGACTCGGCTATTTCAGAAATATTTTCAAGGCTTGGATCTGATATAGAAGGGTTTGCCGGTTGCCCTTTACATGCTAATACCTGCAGCCCCTCTGCTCCTCGCCGAAACAGCCAAGCATCTTACCAAGGGCTCATCTGTGTGCATGGACTCCGTGACCCTACCCCTCACTCCTGGCTCTTCCCTCTGCAACCTGTCCACTTCCCTCACTATCTCCACCACACCCTTGTACAGATGAGGAAACTGAGGCCCACAGAGGTCACTGGGGACCTACAGTTGGCATATCCATGGACACACCTCAGCCTCTAGCGGATTTGACCTCTGCAGGCCCTACTGATCCCTCTCCTTGAGACGCTCATTTGCCTTCCACCTCTTCTCCACCTCCTTTGTGAGTCAGCTCCTCTCCTTTGCCAGCCTCTTAAACTTTTTCCACAGGTGGCCAGGTGGCAAGTACTCTGACATCGTGACACAGAAGCAGCCATAAGACCAATGAGTGTGGCTGCGTTCCAGAAAAACTCTATTTACAAAAGCAGGCAGAGGGCCTTCTTGAGACACTTAGGCAGGCTTCTCTCCTCAGGGGGGTCTTGGCCCACCCCCACCTCCAGACACCAAGTTTCCAGCTGCAGGTCTCCACCAGCCCCCTGGTGTCCCCTCAGTCATCACTGTGGGCTCCACACACTGAGGTGACAGAACTCCCCGGCCTCCCCCAAGCCCCGCTCTCCTCTGCATCTCCTATCTCACCAATGTACTTTCACCTCTTCCCTTCAATGTACTTCAAGCCTCATTCTCCTCTGCATCTCCTACCTCACCAATGTACTTTCACCTCTTCCCTTCAATGTGCTTCAAGCCCCGCTCTCCTCTGCATCTCCTATCTCACCAATGTACTTCATTTATAATCAGATTGCTAAGTGCCTCCAAGGGAGTGGTTGGGTCTCTGAGGGCCCCGTGGAGAGACTGCAGCACCTGAGTAGGAAGCCGCCCTCGAGGGCTTGCTGGGCGCGGGTCGCTGCCTGCCTACGGGCTGGCTGGCCAACAAACCAGCGTCTTGGCATTTCAACAGGGCCCCACAGAGTTATGCTGAAAGGAAAGGAGTCTGCGGATGGATTTCCCAGGTGCAGGCAAGAGAACACAGGTGAAGGGCAGCTAAAATTCTGGGGCTTCAGACATCCATGTCAAGACCCACAGACCCTGCAGAAAGTATAACTCCATGAGGGTCCGTCCCCCTGTTGCCCTCGGGGGACCACCTCCCCGAGGGCCGCTGACATGGCAGGAAGCAGGGCTCTGGACCGAGAGGGAAGACTCGGGTTCGGGCTATATCTTGTCTCCACGTGGAGGAAGCTGGCAGGCTTCGTCATGGTTCTTGCAGGGGCCCTGCCCCCCAGCTCGGTTGTGGGTTGAGGGTCTGGCGCGGGCGCGGAGGGGTTAAGCGGCGGGTGCGGATGCCGAACATGCCTGCTGATTGTTGCGGCTCTAAACCTTCTGTTCGTTTAGAGCAGCAAACAGCCTCACATGCTTCCCAACCAGCGCACGCAGAGATAAAATTCCATCTTACTCATTCACTCTCCTCTTTGCAGTCCCGGGCCGCCTAGGCGATAATTAATCACCGAGCTTCCTTTGAGAGGGGCGAGAGGCACACCCCGCCTGGAGGCCACACCTCCTGGTGCTGCGCCTGCGCCACCGCTAATAGATTGACTGCGAAGCTTTGCTCTGCGGCCTCCTTTTTCATCCTCGTCTCTCTCTCTCGGGGGTGGAAAGCTGTCAGCAACCCCCTGGTACCCAGACCCCGCTCTTGGCACACTCAGGAAGGCGCTGGAATTTATTTTGCCCATTTGGATGCAAATGCAGTTGAGACAAAATTCTTTCTGTTTCCGAAGCCATCGCTCCATTTCTGGTTCTCATCAAATGAAGTGATGGCCAAGGAGAGTGGAAATAAACAACTGTGTGCCTGGCTGTGTCAGGTGAACTAAATCCCCCACCTCTTACTGCCACGTGGAGCTCTCAGGTTACTTTACCAGCCAAGGGCTGATACCTGGCTTCGGGCAGCTCTGGAGGCAGAATGGCAGGCCTGGGGCTAGTTTTGTGCCAGGACTGGCTGCTGGACCACCCAGGAGTCAGCTGAGCTAGGAGACAGGTGACCCCAACTGCAGGACACCTGTCCAGCCACGCTATGGTCCCTCACTCATTCCTGGGGTCTGAAACACTATCTTAGAAGGCTTCTTTATCAGCAAAGATTCTGGGGAAGAAAGACATGCCCAGTCATTCACTGGGGAGGGGGAGGAAGTGGTGGCCCAGTCCATGCACTCTGTAGCTCCCGACCCATCTAGGGAAATGAGGCCCACGGGCAGAAGGCAGTGCGTGGATATGGAATACTAAACCACAGGGGCTGTGTGCTAGGTGCTATGGAACTATGGTGAAGGTCAGCAGCTTTCGTGGAAGAAGATGGACTTAAGATGGGCTTGAAGAATGGGGATGGGGTAGACATGAATAGACAGAAAAAAGGAAAGGGCTCTACCTTGTGGTGAGACAAAGGTTCAGAGCAGGGATTAGGAGAGAAGGTTCAAGAATTTACCTTCATCCAACACTGGTTAAGTACCTGCTGTATTCCTAGTCTGCATGACTAGAGGGCTGAAGTTGGACAGATCAGTGGGGGGACAGTCGCAACTGAGCCTCCAGGCCAAGCTGAGACATGTGACCTCCAGCTCTGTCCTGCTTGGCCCTGGGGCTCCAGACCTGGCAGCCTCCAAGGTCCTCACTGTTATCCCAGCCTCCAGGGTAGTAGGGGTTATGCTCACCCCATGGGCAGGGAGGGACCTGGGTGTCCCATGCCTGGGTTCCCCTGGGATTTCTGGCACCATTGAAATGTTGACAGAGCAGCTGGGAAGCCAGTGTCACTGAGCTGTCTTGTTCCTGGTGAGTGCCCCATCAGAGAGGGGCCGTTCCTGGAGCTCCCTCGCCCAAAGGCCCTCTTACAGGGCTGTGCTTCCCTGAGAGAAGCACAGCACCACCTCTCGGTCGTGGAGAGCAGCCACTGATGGACTCTGACACTTGTCTTTGGAGGGAGGGCAAGAAGTTGTTCCTGTGACCCAGGAACAATTAGCGAGGTGGCATGAGACTCAGAGAGACGAGGTACCCCTTCATCCCCAGGTGCCCCCTTTAGTGCTGTCCAGCTGTCCTGACAGGGGCTGCCACTTGGGTAGGTCAATAGAGCTGAACCACAGCCTTTCTCACGGGTACCCCCAGGCCTTGGGTGCAGCTCAGCAATTCCGGAACGAAGGGACCCCCCTAAGGAGGTCCTGTTCCAGCGTTCAGGGCTAAGAGGGGTGGGTTCGGGGCTTGTTCATAGTTTGGTGCTTTGTTTTGGTGAGTTTCTCACTGCAGGGCTCTGAGCACTGTGACTGCGCCACGCTTGAAGCCACTCATGGCTGGGCAGGTTCTGTGTTCCATGTCGTGAGTACTGAAGGTGACACTGTTTCCACATGAGCAGCAGCCCCGCCGCAGACAGCTCTGCACAGTGCGTGCGCCGAATGGAGGCCTGGGAGGGGCGGGCAGCAGCTTCCTCCAGCCCCGCCCATCCCCAAGACCCTCATCTAAGGTCCACGGACTCCACAAGACCGCAGCCTCAGGGAGATAAGTCAGTTGCTCTCAGGGCTACCCACCCAGTGAGAGGTAGAGCTGGGATACTTAAAAAGCCAATGACTTTTGTTAAAAGGGCAATAACTATTCTTTACTAAGCCATTACTCTGTGCCAGGTACTCTGCTAAGTAGTTTATATATTTTATGTTTTCAGTCTGCAGGTACTATTATTAACCCCCTTTTACAGGTAAGGTGACTGAGGTCAGGCAATAGCAGAGCTGGGATTAAACCCAGACAAGTCCAACTCCTAAACACACAGCTTGTCCACTGCACTATTCTGCTTCCCAGAAGAAAGGGAGGGTAAGAGAAGGATGCAGGGTGCTTGTGGTATGGCGGTCATGGAAGGCTCCTTGGAGCAGGTGGCATTTGGCATTTGAATGGCACCCAGAAGAATATGTGTGATTGAACCAAATGGCAGGAAGAACAGTGTGAGGAAAGACATGGAAACTGGAGGGCACAGAATACATTCAGCAAAGAGGGCACTGCTGTATCCCAGAGCACGGGGTGCCGGCAGTAGGGGACAGTGGGAACCAGAGTGGTGAGGTCACGCAGAACACACAGGCCTCCAATGCAAGGCCAGGGACAGCCATCCAAAGCTCTGGGCAGAGGAGAGGCAGGGCCAGGGCTGAACTGGGTGGGACTCCCATGCCTGCATTTTACAAAAGGAAATGACCCAACTGCTGCCTCTGTCACAAGCCTGAGCCTAGGTAGCATCCCCAAACCAACGCTGACTTAACCAAGACTGTGACTCATAGACTCCCAGCAGCCATGCTCCATTCCTCTGCAAAATAGTTACTCTCTAAAGCTTTGATGCGTTTAGAGCTGAGGCTTTCTGGCTGAGAAGCACTGGCATTTGGCCTGTGCACGTAAAGATGAGGTCACCAGTCCACACAGCCCGCCCACAGTTGAGGGTTTGTTTTTAAGTGAAAGAGATGGAAAGAAATTTAAAATCAATACTTCTTGAATTAGGTTTTCCTTTTATGGAATTAAAAAAAGCTTCACTCAAGCCCAGAGGAGGAATATGTCTGGGGGCAGCATCGAGGTGATTAGTGTGTCTCATAACTTCCAGACGCTCACACACGCTTTGAGTAAAAACAAAGGCAACCAAAATCATTTCCACAAAGCAGCTAGGAAGGCCCGCTGGCTTGTCAGGATCTTTCCAGTCATTATGGACCAGTTCAAACATCCCTTCTGCCAGGAAACTGTCCCCGGGCCCCTTCTCTCTGGCCCTGGCTTGCTTGGGATGTGTGGGGAGGGTCACTGATGCTGGGATGTGTCTGTGAGCTGGGGCAGGGTCTCCAGTGACTGGTCAGGCCCCCACCCCTCCCCAGGCCGTGCTTCTCCCTCCTCACACAACAGCTTCTCTAAGGTGATGTTTTTTAAAAAATTAAAAAGCTAAAAAGCTCTTTTGAACCGTGGCTTGTGGGCGAGAAAAGTTTTTGTCAAGACTAAAGAGATGATTAATTTGTAGTGGGTGGATGTGTGTCTAAAATGTGCTCCATAGAAACAAGAGCTCTTTGGGGAAAAAACTGGGTCCAAGTGTTTTTAGGTACATGAGCTTGGAGGTCTCGGCAGGTCTCCCAAAGCCCTGGAGTCTGTTGTTCCTCCCTGGTGGTAATACAAGCGGACAGATACTTACCATGAGCTGGCACAATGCTAAGTATTTTTCACATATTAAATCCTCATGGAAAGCCTGGGAGTCACACCCTATAATGATTAACCATGCTATAGAAGAGGAAAGCAAGGCCCAGAGAGGTAAAGGAATTTGCCCAAGTGGCACAGTCAGTGAACGGTAGAGCTGGGATTCGAACCGAGGCTCCCAAGCGCTGCTTGACCTCATACCCCGAGAAACTCAGCAGTCCGGCCTCATGTTATGACCGTGTCACACACACACCCCGGCTGCAAGCTCCGTGAAGGCAGGCCAGGGCAGATTCTGCTGTGCTCTGGCACCCAAAACAGGGCTTGGTGCAGAGATGAGCTACTGATGCCCTGGTGATGGGGCCACTGACCCGCTCCCTTCCTAGGACCCCGTGCCCAGGACTGTGGTCGACCCTGAGGGTGCTGAGAACCCACAAGGCAGGTCTTCACAGAGTTTGTGCCTGGCTGTGGTCGAGCCCGAGGGCCTATCCTGGGGTCTGCAGAAAGCTAGATGCCAACTCCTGCCTCTGCTGCTGCTGGAACATCCCAGCCCCAAGCTGTGTCTGGTGGTGCCTAACTCCATCTGGCCAGGGCCTCAAAGGCCTCTTCTGGAGGAGAAAGATGAGGTGAGCTAGAGGTTCAGGGAGGCTCCCTGGGGTGGCAGTGTTTGAACCCTTCGGAATTGAAGGACACTGGGAGATGATTCCTTCGGAACCGTGGAGAGGAAAATGCGAGAGTTCAGATCCTACTCCATGGTGGCTTTAAGGGTGAGGTGTCAGGGCCAAGGGAGTGGGCAGGTCTCTGCTGCAGGTCTGAGAGAGCCTTTGGTGCCAGAGGCAGCCTGCGGAGGAAAGGCTGGGGTCCCAGCCGGGCTGGCACCTGGCTGGACCTTACTGGAACGTTATCCGTTCCCCTCATTTCGCCAAGGCACTGTGCAAAACCAAACTACCATTCCTGTTACAGGGTTTTAGCAATTCCCTCTCCATCATGATTTCCCTCTGTCTTTTCATTTCTCTTTTCATTTTTCATAAATATTTCTTGTCTTCTCTCAATCAGAGCTCTGCCCCTTTACAGTAAGAGGGCACAGGAACGTGTGCCGACCTCCCTGTCCCCCATGAACTAGCCAGGCATAGTGGGGGCAGCATGAAGAGCGCCAGGGCTGACTCAGTGCCGTGCTCTGGCCACTCACAAGACTGCCTGGCAGGGCTCCCAAAGATCACCCATCACCTTGTGCTCACCTGTTCCAGAGCCTTCGATGGCTTCCTGTTTCCTGCCTCACTGAGTCTCAACACCTGTGCCTGCGCCTTAGGACTCACGCCCCAGCCAACCCCGTTCACAGCGCCCCGATGCCCTACCCAGCCTGACTCTTGCCTGCGTCTATTTGCATTTCCCCAGCACTTCCCCTCCCCCTCCCCCCTCCCCCCAAAAAAGGTCATTTGTTCGAGAAGGCCAGGGACTATGTCTGAGTCACCTGTCTCTCCGGCATCTGACACTGGACATCCTCTCAGATTTTAGAGTGTTAGTTTACTAACCATTTTAACGCAGGAAGTGGGAAGGAAGTTGGCAGATGGGGGCTTTATCCAGGTCTTGGATGCCTGAGTCTTCTCCAGCAGGGTTGGCTAGGGACTTAAGAAAAAGATCAAGAGCCCAAAGCAGAGTCAGGGCCCAGAGCGGCTATATAGCCACATGTGCTGGGCAGAGCTGTGCCAGGTACTATGTCTGCACAGTTGGGGGGCGTGGAGCACAATGGGGAGGATTCGGGGGGAGGGGGTACCTAGAAGGGGGCGCTTAACTGGCGGGCAACGGCTCACATCTGCAGGGGCCTCGGCTGCGAATACCAAAGATGTTCACGTCCTTCCCCTAGTTTCTGCCCCAAGCGACACATGTCTTAGGATCAGGAAAGAATGTCACACTTCAACAATAGAAAGATAGTGTTTTTAATGACATGACTCAGTTCTAAGTCAGGAAAACAACACTTTGATTAGCAGCAGTCTGACCTGGGGACACAGACTTGTGAGGTTTGCTCCTTATGATGTGCTCGGTGTTCCAGATGTGCAAATGGTCTCTCCCAGGGTGCAGCCAGGTCAGGGTAGGACCCCCGCCCACATCTGTGCAGATCAGACTTCACCTGGCATGTGGGTCTCCTGCTCACGGTCCCCAGCACGGTTTCCGTGAGAAGCCACCAGCTCCCTCTTCACCCTCAGGCCAAGCACCTTCAGGGCCTGTTCTCAATTCCCCCTCCCCCAGCAGCTCCCAGAATTTTCTCGCCTGGTGATCTGCCCCCTGGGGTCTCTATGGGGAGGAAAGCTGCGGGTCTGACATGATTGGTTTGAGCAAGAGGGTAGGCTGCCGCCCTGATCTGGACCTCCAGCAGAGTGCTCACAAGCTGTGCCTTGGGGATTTGCCTTGTTTGGCTTTATTTCTCATTTCCCAATGGACACAGCTTTCTAAGACAGGGCCCGAGTCACTGTCCACCATCTGGACAGCCAAGGGCCAGCCCCAGAGCGGGTCCTCAAGGCACGGCCTGGCCCCATTGCAGCCTTGAAGACACCACACGCTGGGCTCAGGGCCCAAAGGCCCCAGGAAGGGCTCCTGGAACACACCTTCAGGGGGAAAATGGTTAGGGGCACTTAATCCCTCCACCAAACTCTGTCACTGGTGACCAGTCCTCAGAGGCAGGCAGCAGGTTCCTCTGTGACCTGGTGACAAAACAATGGCATGTCTGCTGGGATGGGGTCACCTCCTCCTGCCTGGGCCCCTCACTTTGTGCTAACGGGCATTTCGTGCCCCTCTGCTCCCAAATTATTCCTCAGAACTTGATGAGTGTCAACAGCTGTGTCTTGGCAAAGAGGTAAATGTCAGATGAGGCTTGTGAGACTGTGGTGTTTGTTTAGAGAAAACAGCCTTCCTGGTAAAGGGGCTGTTTGTTCCTTGTGGGAAAAGATCAGTACAGACCCTTCCAGAGCAGAGTCCCGGAGCTCAGAGGACTAGAGTGAATGTGACAAACCCCTGGTTCGATGGAGCTGACCCCAGGTCAAGGTTCAGGGCAGGTCCTGCTGACCACACAGAATCAGCAGGCTGCACCCATGGCCAAAGTGACCCAGGCATCTGCTCAGAGGACCCCGGGGACAGCCCTACACTGGGGCATGAAGGTGGGACATCTTCTGGGACAGAAGGCCTCGACTCCGCCCCCAGGAGCCACTGCTGTACCTTCATCTCCTCTCACAAGGGGAGTTCTATGGGGAGAAAGCAATCCTACTGCTAACGGGATTAAAATACATTTTGAGTTTTCCAATCACACATTTCAGTTACTCTGTGAATGTTAACTGGAACAGTGCACCTGTGAGCTGGCAGGAAACCAGAACTGACAGCTTCTCCCCCAAACAGCCACAGGTTCCCCACCCCAGAACACACAAGGATACACCAGGACTCCTCCCGGGCCCCAAACGTTTAAGGAATGTCCGCCATGCTCTCAGCCCTCAGCATGTGGCCTGGCACTCCTGCCACTGCTCATCTGTCCCCATAGCAGTGTGTGCCTTTGCACATTCTGTCTCCTCTGCTTGGAACCCCCTTCCTAGGTCCCACCCTTCCCTGTCCTCTGGTTAAACTCCTTCGAGGCTCAGCTTAAGTGTCCCCTGCTCAGGGTGACCTCCAAGGACACAGAACAGATGCCCCCCAAGCCTTTCATCACCGCCCAAGTCTGTCCTCAGATCCCTCTCCTGGACTTACTCATCTCCCATTCCCCAAGCCACACGGGGCCTGGCACACAGTGGGTGCTCCATGAATTCAGGGAAAAAATAGGCACTGACCTTCCCCACCATCTCCACCACCCGAAAGGCCAGGCCTTGGCCTGACCTGCAGTCTTAGAGACACGAAGCCTAACCCCAGACCCAGGTTTGCCAGCCACTCATGTAGTGAAATCTTAGCCACTTCTGGGGCCAGAAGTTCTGATAAAGCCCTACGGCCACTGGCTCCCTTGAGACCCAACCCATCCCTGAAAAACCGAATACCAGGACGGGGGGCCTGCCCAGTGCCGACCCTGAACTGGTAACTCATGAAAAAAGAAAACTCCCTGTTCACTTTCCTCAGTCTCCAGTCCCATCACACTCTTCTACTTTTAGTCTTTCGTTCCAGTTATTCAGCTCAAATCTCAGGAGAGACCTGGACCAGGACTGCGGAGCCTTTAGGGAGCTCAGGTGGGGAGTCCTGAAGAGCTGAGTTGCTTCACTTCTCTGAGTCTCAGTTTTCTCATCTGTACAATGGGAGTCAAAAGAGTACCTGTTTCATAGGGTTGTTCTGAGGGTTCAATGAGTGTTGTGTTTATAGGACTCAGCCAAGTGCAAGGCAGGGATGCTCAGGGAACATTATTTATATTATCACTATTATTGGCCTCCTAAATCCAATCCATTTGGGAGCATTTCCTAGAAAGAGGGTTCCAGGCAACAGCCAGCAGGGGTCTTTTGGGAACTCTGAATTCATGACCTTCAAGTGGCCCTCAGGGCCATTAATGCAGACCACAAACACCAGGCAAATAGGAGAGCTAGCTGGCTCAGGGCTCTGGAGGCATGGCTGATGGAAGAGGCAGGAATCAGGTGGACCCCACACACACACAAATCAGGGCATCCCAGTGTGTCCCAGACCCAGGGAAACAGTGTGCGAGCCTCTCTGCCCACTACCAAGTGTTTACCTGTGTTGCACGTGCCAGGCGCTGGGCAGGCCGCTGGGATTCAGTGGTGAGCAAAACTGGATGTGGTTCCTGCTCTCGGAGAGCTTATAGCCTTTGGGGAGAGAGACAGAAAAACAGTGGCTACTCCCTCTAGATAGGGTAGTTACAGGGTGAGGTGCCCCACTGAGAGATATAGTAAAGGAAGAGACCTAAAGGATGAGAAGGAGCCAGCCGAAGTCCAGGCCAAGGACACAGCCTATGCGAAGAACTGGGGCGGGAACAGGCTTACTGTGTCCCAGGAACAGGAGGCAGGCTGCATGGCTGGGATGTAGTGGTGCAGGGAAGCTGTTAGCGGGCAGCTCTCAAAAGGAAGGAGGGTGGATTTTACACAGTGTGCGGTGGAGAGCTGCTTATTAAAGATCTCTGTGGCCCTGGGTAGGGCTTGATTTGGGGGCATGGGGTGCCAGGCTCTGCACTGGGCCCTGTGAGACCAGGCAGTCTCGGTCCCTGCCCCTGGGGAGCCCCCGCCTGATGGGAAGTGTCTTGGAGCCCTTCGGTGCTGGGGCCTTGGTGCAGACACATTTCAGGAGCAATTTTCAGAGCAGGGAGGGGATGAGTTTTATGCCTCATTTTCACCCACCTGGCCCAGTCCACCTCCCTCGTGGCATGGACCTTGGCTGGGAGTTTGAGGTACTTGCAGTAACTTGGCTCATGAATATTCATGTCTGGGCTCAAGGTAGAGAGCTCTGAGCTAACTGCAGCTGGGTGAGTGGGCGGTACTGAGCCCGTGGCTTGAGACTTCAAGCCCTTCCTCCTGCCACTGTCCACCAGAGCCAGCTTGAGTAATGTGACTTCCGGAAGCCAGAGGGCACTGAAGTGATTGGCCAGGGTCAGAGTGGGTAACCAAATGTAGGCCTAGAAGGTGCTGCAGGTTGATTGGACCTCCTGAACTCAAGGGAGTCCCCTGTGTACATTTCTTTGGAGGGCCATAGCAAAGTGCAGCCAGGTGGCTTGAAACAATGTAAATGTATTCTCTCATAGCTCAGGAGGCCAGAAGTCTGCAATCAAGGTGTTGGCAGGGCCACGCTCCCTCTAAAGGTTCTAGGACAGCATGCTTCCTGGCCTCTTCCAACTTCTGGTGGCGCCCGGCGATCCACGGCCGATAGCAGCTCAGCGCCTGTCTCTGCCTCCTCATCTTCACGCGGCCTTCTCTTCTTTCTCTCTGTCTTTCTTCTAAGTCATTGGATTTAGAGCCCACCCTACATCTAGGATGATTTTATCCTGAGACTTCCAAATAATTACATCTGCAAAGATCCTATCTTTAGATAAGGTTATATTCCGAGGTTCTGATGGACCTGAATTTGAGGGGGACACTGTTCAACCCACTATAGCCCATGAGGAGGTGGGCCTGGCAGGGAGTTGGTGTGGGGTGCCTGCCGTGTGCTGTCTTGGCCCTCACAGGTGCTTGCCCTGTGGCAGCTCCACGTCCCAGCCACTCTGTGCTCTGTGACTCCCGTGGTCACCATGTTCTTACATTCCTTTGGGTCGGCTCAAGGAACCCCTGAACTTTCCGGGATGCATGTGCACTGGCCAGCCCAGGCTCAGCCTGCACCTCCTCCCCGGCTCCTGGAACCCAAGTTTGGCTACAGTCTAGGGCACTGGAAGTCCAGAGAACACACAATCAGCTCTAAAGAACTTCTCTACAGAAACTGACCTTCTCCTACACAAACCCCCAGCATCATAGCCACACTTGAATTGCAGCCACACAGGATGAGCAGGTTGGCCAAGGCTGGGGCCTCCCTCTGCATGAGGGTTTGACAGGTGTGCAGCTGCATCTTCCGGAGATGATGCCCGTCACCCCCTCCCTGGTCTGGGAGTCCGGGGGCCTGAGTTTCAACCCAGCAAGGCCATCAGTGGCCTGTGTACCTGAGGCTCCCTTGGTTTGCTTGTCCACAGGAGGAGCAGGGGACCAGGTGGTCTTCAGGGGCCCTTCCCTCCATGATGTCCTGAGTGGGAAGCACAGACATGCCCCTGCCCAGCTGTCTGGGAGTGGCTGGAATCTTTGAGGTGAGCGTGATGTGCAGGCCTGTCACAAGCCCCCTCCAGAGAGAGCTACCCACCTCCAGCATGTCCCTCTGAGCCCAGCACATGGTGCCCAGTCTTCTGCTGTGAACTTCCTCCCACCTCCGATGTTCCCCATGGGACTCCCGAGGCACCTCTTCTGGGATGGCCTCCCAGGGCAGGCAAGGGAACAGACCCTGGCTCCCTTAGACTGTGGCGGGGGGAAGTCATCATTGAACCCCATCTGAGTCATGACAGAACAGGAAGCATAAGCTGGTGTTAGCCTTGATGGAATGTGGGAAAGAAAGATCCAGCAGAGGCAGAGCCCTCCTGGAATGCTTGAGAGCAGAAAAGCTGTCCATGTGGCCGGCAGGCAGGTGAGGTGTGGGGCTAAGAGTCAAGACCGCAGCCAAGGCGTGGCAGAAGTCGTGGTGAGCCAAGGAGGGCAGGAGCCTCTGCAAGAGTTATGCAAGGTCTTTCAAGATGCCTTTTGCTCCAAACACACGTGCCATATCAGACCCAGGAACTGCAGGGGAGGCAGGCTTTTGGACAGGGTGTGGGCACCTGGCCCCCCCATGAACTGACCCTTTTTAGCTCGCAGTTGTGAAACCTCTCAGTACTTCTGAACATCGCTGCACTAATTGCATCAGCCCAGCGGTGCTCTGCGTAGGCCATGAGACCAGGTCCCCACGGATATGCTGGGGGCAACCCTGGAGGTGCCTATGCAGACCTCTTAAGGTTCCTGGGAAGAGTTGTCCCATCTGTGAAGTAGGCATGCCTTCCTGCTGTTTGAGGGCCCCGTGGTCCAGCACCCAGACGCCCTCCCTCCTCCCAAGTGTAACTATTATCCTGCCTTTCTAATACCATAGAGTCATTTTGCCTGTTTTTGTACTTTATATCAGTGGAATCCTATAATATGACCCTTTTGTGTCTGGCTGCTTCCTCAAAACTGTGTTTGTGAGACTCATCTATTGAATTTCATCTGTAGCAGAAGTTTGTTCCTTTTCGTTGGTATATAATATTCCGTTGTAAGATTATACCACAGTTGATGTACCTGGCTTGTTTCTGTCTGGGGGCAATTATAAATTAGGTTCCTATGAACATTCTTGTGCAAGTCTTTGACATGCATTTCTTTGGGAAATATATCTTGGCGGTACCATTGCCCGTCAAGAGTAACAAGGTATTGTCTGCTGGTTTTAAACATGCTCCTACTGTGAGACTGGGGACTTAGACCATGGTGGGGAGGTGGGGGATGGCCTTTAGCCCAAAGGCACCTGTTCAGGGTCAGCTAGTGACATGCCCTTGAGAGGTCATAAATGCTCCCCCGCCACAGTCTTGAGCCCCTGGGTGTTCCTGCAGGCCTCTCCCTGCCTTTGGGCCTGGGCCACTCTCCAGGAATCTGCATCATAGACTGAGGGCTCCCTGGGCCAAGGCAAAGGATGTGAAGCAGCAGTCAGGAGAGGAGCCAGGGCCAGACAGACCTTCAGGGATTCTTTAGACAGCCACCTGCTCAGAGGAGCCACCTGCCTTCCCTTCCCTCTCCCTCCCTTCCCTCCCCGTCACTTCCTTCCCTCCCCTCCCCTCCCCTCCATCGGGGTCCAGCATCCAGCCAGCACGGCCCCTGCAGGCAGCCAGCCGAGGGGCGGGGCTGCAAGCACACCCTGTGGCTCCCACCTTGGGGGCCAAGAGATGCATCTCCCTCCTGGAGTAATATGCAGACCCCGCTTAAAGGGGTTTCTCTCTGTTGACTTGAATTATGTTCAGTATAATGTTGGTTAAATACGTACAAACATAAAACTAGGTACACGTTCCTCATGAGTAAGAGCTCTTTTACAATCGTAAAACTAAAACAAATTTATAAATGGAATAAAAACAAACTGCAAAACCAATAAACTTCAAATTAACAACATTAATTTAATGGAACAAATGATATTGTTTTCCTGAAACTAAATCAGCACGATTCTGGGGCAGCCTGCTGCGGTTCTGTGAGGTTTTCTGCGACTTCACCATATGCTGGGGGATGACTCAGCCCTCCCACCACTTTTCTCCATCCAGACCACTTCAAAACTTTCATCCCAGCAGTCTCTGGACCTCTCTGAGCCTCTGTTTGCTCATCTGTAAAATGGAGACAGTAATAGGATTTGTTGTGAGAATTAAGCCCGTTGATGCGTCTACAGCACAGAGCCAGACTGGCCATGGGCGGGCGACCTCAGCAGCCACACAGGCCTCCGTTCTCAGAAGGCCACGCGCTTGGTTCAGCGCTCTGCTCTCTCCATCTTGAAATTCTTACTACTTTTTTGAACAAAGGCCCTGCATTTTCATCTTGTGCTGAGCCCCACAAATTATGTAGCCAGTTCTCTGCACGGCACAGAGCCAGGCAGACCATTGGCACCCAGTAATAGTTAGCTGCTGTTGCTGGTACCCTGTTCTTGTTGTTAAAGGCAATTCCTTTGTGATGTTTTCCTCTGAAGACAGTTTTATCTTCCCATTATTTAGTAGCAGTTGGGTTGTGCTCTGGGGCGAGGACATGGGTCTGTTGACGGAGGGGTTAGCATCTGTGATCACGTGGGCCGGCTGAGCACAGTGACCTGTCCAGAGCCCTCTCACTCGGGACCAGACCACCAGACTCTGCTGACATTTAATCACTTTTATTGTAACTGGTGCAAAATGGGGCCAGGCGGAATACTGCTATTTTCTTGAAACCTCTTAAGTAGGGGACCAGAGTTTAAGATAGCAGGTTATGGCGTTGAAGACACTCTAATGGATTAGAAGCTCACACAGAGTTGCTGATTCAATTTCCCTTTTTTATTGCTGTTCTCCTAAAAAACGGCACAAATAGCCCTTTCCTAGAGCGAGATATTAATAATCAGGGCGTTCTGCAAGAGCAGGAAAGGGCGTGAAGATTTCTCTATTTGTCCCTGATTTGTTGAGGCTCTCAGCTGGCCCAGATAGGGGACAGACCCAGGGGACTAACTGCTCAAAGTTCTAGGATGTTGAAATGGCACTTAGCTGCTGTCACCAGCCTCAAGGGACATCCCTGCCTGCCCTGAGCACACCTCTGCAACGACCCTCCATCAGGCCCTGGCCACTGACCTTTGGTCTGCCAAAGGAAAAGGAACACTTAGGCCTCAAAGTGCAGGCATTAATATTCCACGTGTCCTCATCATGGAGGACTTTGTTCCCCAAGGAAAGTCAGTCTTTCCTTGGAAGACACAGCAGGCTAAGGACTAAGTTTACTCCCTGAGCTTGATAATCAGGCCTCAGGGCTCGTCTCCTGGCGGAGAGGCAAAAGAGACCTGCTCATCCGTCGGCATATCCCATGTATGCCAGCGTCATGCCTGACGGGGCAGGAATGAGACTGAGAAGTGGATGTGGACCCTCCCATCAGTGTCCCCTGTTAGCACTGGAGTGGTTTTCCTCCTTCCACCACGTGAAACCTGGGTTTCCCTTTGGCTCCCCAAAGGCGTAGGGACAAGGAAAGACAGCAAGGGGCATCTTTGCAGCTGTTTTTTCCAACAAGCCATCCCTTCCCAGGCCTGCTGGATTCCTGCAACCTCAGGATCAGACGAGCCTCAGAGGTCATCAGTGGCCAGCGTGCCCTGTTCTGTACACTTGTGGGAGCGTCACCAGTTTCTGCAGGCAGATCCTCCAGGGCCCCAAGCAGCTCCCACTGATACCAAGCAGGGTTCTTGGCCTTCCCCAATCAACAGAAATTGATTAGAGGCCACATAAGAAATTCAGACAAGGCTTTATTGGGGCCCCTGCTGCAGCAGGGGGGGAGCGAGAACAAACAACAGGTTCCCTTGCAACACTGCAGCGAAGGGTCCCAGGTTCCAGCCTGTCTCATCACCTCAATCCAGGGGAGCCACAGGCACAGGGAAGCCACAGCTGGGCTGCACAGGGCCCCCTGCCTGAGGTCTCTGGAGCTGTGCTGTCCAGTATGGTAGCCACTAGCTCCATGTGGACGCCCAGCCCCTGAAATGAGGCTTGTCCAGAGTGAGATGTGCACACCAGATTTTGAAGCCTTATGTGGGAAAAGAAAGTAAAATATCTCATTACATTCTCCTATCTGACTTTTGTATTGATTACATGTTGAAATGATATTTTAGATATATTGAGTTAAATAAAGTATATTAGCGGAATTAGTAGCCCCTGTTTCTTTTTACTTTATGTGGCTGAGAGAACATGTAAATCTGCTAGGTGGTTTGCATTGCATTACATTCCCACTGGACAGCACTGCTCTAGAGAGGACAGGGGAAATATCTAAAAATTCAACCAGGAAGGTCAGAATTCTGACAAGGGGAGAAGTCTCCCCAGCAGACCCACAGCAGGCTATTTCCTGAACCCCGGCCCTCAAAGACCTCCTGCACCTGCTCCTGAAGTGAGGCAGTGCTGGTGGGAACTCTGGCCAAGAGGTCCCCAAAGGCGGAAACCAGAGGCTGTGCTATTACAAATATGATCAGGGCCAGAAAGTCACACTGGGTTTTCAGGGGCCACCTGAGTACTAACAGATGGTCCAAGTTTTCATATTCTCTTCTGAGTCTTAGAGCAAAACCTGGAGAAACAGTCACAGATCTGCTGCCACATTAGTGCCCACAGACGTTCACCACTCGCGGTATCGTCCTTAGTGCTAACGCAGTGCAGTCGTTTGCAGACTAATAAATCGGAAGAGTTATTATTCCTTTAAAATGCGAGCATATCTGAGGTATCCATTTAACGACGCACATGGAATAAATTACTTTTAGATGACACTTTTTAATCGAATTGAACTAACAGCTTAGTAATATGTTGCAATAAGAAGAATATTAGGATGATTAAAAGATCTGAAAACTCTTGTGAAATTAAATGATTAAACATAATGCTGAGTAAATGAACAGGCCTGTGTATATTAATCAGTTGTGGGCCTCAACAAATGGCCATGTAACTAAATGCTCATTATGGCCCTCAACACGCATGAGAACCCACGCTCTCCAGGCCGGCTCTCCATCACGCACTCCTTACCGCCACCCTGGGCAAGCTGCTTTTTCCACAGATAAACAATACGCTAGTCATTTAGTGAGTGTGATTGGTGGCAAAAGCTATTGCTTCTTGGCAGACACACATTCCTTCAGTTGCGGGCTTCGAGGAACAGTCACGTGGTTCATTTTCTGTCCTTGTTTTTAACTAAAATGAAACTTTTTATCATAAATATTTTTAATTAATTTATTTAGTTTTATTTTTGGCTGCCTTGTGTCTTTGTTGCTGCGCGCGGGCTTTTCTCTAGTTGCAGCGAGCGGGGGCTACTCTTCGTTGCGGTTCGCGGGCTTCTCATTGGGTGGCTTCTCTTGTTGCAGAGCACGGGCTCTAGGCGCGCGGGCTTCAGTAGTTGTGGCTCACGGGCTCTAGAGCTCAGGCTCAGTAGTTGCGGCACATGGGCTTAGTTGCTCCGCGGCATGTGGGATCTTCCCGGACCAGGGCTCGAACCCGTGTCCCCTGCACTGGCAGGCGGATTCTTAACCGCTGCGCCACCAGGGAAGTCCCTAAAATGAAACTTTAAGTGGCAAAATTTATTAGAATTCTGGCTTCTATTCTGATCCTGGGAATTGACCCTTTTTGAGATGTCTCTGTTTCCCGTTAACCCTGTCACCTCCATGTGCTTGATGTCATTTCCTCAGGACTGTTAGTTGGCTATGTTGGTCTTAGGAAGCAGAGGGCAGAAATGTCACACTAGGAAAAAGTGCTGATTCCCAGGGCTCTATGGCCAATGCTGGCTGGCCTGGGGTGGAGGAGGAGCAAGCAGCTCCCGGGTGGGGCGTGTCCCAGGAGGGCATCGCCTGCCTCCCTCCATCCACCCCACCTCTCAGCCAGCACCTCACAGGTGCCTTCTGTGTGACCAACTTCCTTTCTTGGCTCATCCCCCGCCTGCCCAGAGATAACACAGGTAATATCTGATCGTATAAATCTTTCATGCCCAAGCCGCGCTCATAATTAGTTGCATAAAAATTCAGGTTACGACTCAGGCCGTTATTAGGAAACATGAAAACAGTGAAAAGTGGTTTTGCTCGCTAATAAAAACTCTCAAGGTCTCTGTTACAGACAACAGAAGGGACATGGTATCTCATTAAGGGTAACAATCAGTTCAGCGGAGAACCTCACATGCTGGACGTGATGCTGAATATATTTTTTTAAAATAAAAATAAAAGCCCCAGCCACTGCTGGCAGGTCTGTGCTCCCCACTTCCCTGCACTGCCGTGATGGCCTCCCCAGGACCCCTTCCTTCAGCGGAGCTAAGAGCCTCGTGCTTCCTAAACCAATGCTGCAAGAAGCCCAGCAGAGGCGTCTTCTCAAATGAAAATATATGCCCCAAACCAAAGTGCTGACCCACCCAGTTTTGCAGCACGTCACATTGGAAAATAATACAGTGGAGTTCCATTAAGCCGATGGCTCCTAAGGAACAAGTCAGCTTTCTGAAGGTTCCAGGTAAAGCATTGCAGTTGTCTCAGTGGTTTAGTGTAATTGACTACCAAGAGCACTGGATTCACCTTCCGCAATTTATCTTTCCCCAAATTCAGAGCCATAGAAGGGAATCACATTCCCATAATTAACCGGGAGACCAGAGGCTCCTCAAGGCAAGGGTTGGCAGGCTTTCCTCCACTCTGCAGATACTGTCCCTCCCTCTGGCCCAGCTCAGGCCTGGAAGCCCATGAAGATGCACTTGCTAGACTCCATTTAGACTGTAAGACGCCCCTCAGAGAGCCAAGGGGTTGAACTCCAAGGGCGGCAGTAAATTTTCCCTGAGGTGACCAGTCCTGCTGACCCAGGCCCACTATGAATGATTAAACTTGCCCTTTCCAGATGGACCATGCCTACTCACCCCTCGATCCAGCAATTCAAGCGGACTGGGCTCTGAGTGATTCGGGGTGTTTTACATGCTGCCAGGCAGGGAAGTGCAGGGTGGCGGTGGCCTGTGCCTCATGGAATCCCAGCCCCTACGTTGTCACCTGCAGCAGAGAGTCAGACCCTCACCTCAGCAGATGTCACTCCTTACTTTTCTCCAGGGCAGAAATGCTGAAAACACTAATTTGTCAAAACTCTGAAAGCCACAGGCTTGAGCCAACAAGGAGAAAAGCAATGAAGACTTTGTCGTCAGAGGAGGCAGACGGCCCCAGCGTCCTATCAAATTTAGTTCAAAATGTATTTCACCATTATCATAACTATGCCCTTCAGCTGCCACGTCGTTTCTGGAATGGAGCGCTAATACATTCTGTGGCATAGTCTCTTTATGGGGAGGACGGGATCCTGGTGCCCCTTGACAGGGAGAGAATAATAGCATACTGCAACAGAACATTTTTGAAATGCTAATGCCTGCTCCCCGCAACTTAATTTTATTTTTTTCTTATTGGCTTTTTTATATGACATTTCACAGTCCTGTAGCCTCGATAGCTAGATTGGCATCGTAAAAGTGACAACACAGTGATTTAAGGAGGAGAGTCCATCAGAACGAAATGGATGGTGTGCTTTGAAAGTATCAGTTTAGCCCCTCTTACCTGGGGTCAATGTTCATTTTCAATACATCATTAAAGCATCCTGTTAAATCACTCAGAGAGCAGCTGTGCTCATCTTCCCCGTCTCCACGTTGGATTAGGGAGATAATGAAGGGGAACCCTACAGGAAGGGCCATGTTAGGCACCCACACTCTATTGAGTTAGGGGCTACCAGGGAAGTCTGACCTGAATTCAAGACTTGGAGAGGGATGGAGAGAGAGAAGACAGCCAGGTATGTGGGCATTTAGGTTTCCAAGCAGAAATTGGTAATGAGGGACTGATGGCATCAAATGCAGCCTCGTCTCTTCATCAGGTTTACAAGCATGGTGTTCACCAAACCAATTATCATAAAAGTTCAAGCAGCAGTCAACTCTGTGGCCCATAACCCAACAAGATGAGAGAGGACACATTACCGTGCCTTGTAGAAATCTGCAGATCCCAAAGTCAGCTCAAAGGCAAACATATCAACAGGTCCAGAAAATCTTAGACGGAGCAGAGCAAAGGCCTTACCTCTGGTGAGGGCTTGGACCAGAGCATCAGGCTGATTGAAAACTCCCACAGCATGAACTCCTAAGAACTCATCCCTCAAATCCAACTTCTCCCATCCAGTCATTGTGAGACCCTGAAACGGTAATGCTCCCAAGGGCTTTCTTTCATTTTCTTTTTGCAATGTCTTTTTTGTTTCAAAGTAGTATATGCTAATTTTACACAACTGCATATTAAGTTGAAGGATAACCCCTCCCCAAACCCACTGACCCCCAGTTCTGTGCTTCAGGGACAACCTCCATTGACAAATTGGTGGGACGCATCCAGGCTTTCCTTCCTGCATGTACAAACACCTGCAGAGGTATTTTTGTGACCTAGGATCAGAATCTACACATTGTTTTACAACTTGCTTTTCTCACTTAAAACCACATCAAGTCAGTACAAACAGTACCTGGATCCTTCCAATAGCTGCATAATATTCTATTGGGGGCTGAAACAGTGTATTTAGCCAATCCCCTGGTGATGGGCATCAGGTTGTTCTTAGTTTTTCATTATCACAAACAATACTGCAATCAGCATCATTGGTCAAAGACATCTTTGCACATAAATACACCATCAAATAAATTCACAAAGACTTCTGGAGGGACCTGACTTTGCAGGTGCCTGCCAGCTTCTCCAAAAGTGACAGGCTCTCGTCTCTGTGTCTTATGGTTTCCAAAGTTAGGAAAAGACTAAACAGCCCACTCTCTCCGCCCTATCTTGGAATGAGGAGGGAGGCAACTGGGATTTGCACTTAGAATTTGCTCCGGAGAAGCTGGGCTACAAAGATAAATGAACCATGCCTCCACCACCTCCAGATTGACCTACAGAGGCCTCAGAAGTCCCTGGGTCTCTTCAGTCATCCAGGAACTCATATGCATCAGCCCAGCTTCTCAAACCAACTCCCGTGGCAGGCGGTGGTGGCTTACAGACTCCTGCCCTCCAAAAAGCAATGGCACAGAAAGTGGGGAAGATGGAGCTCTGGGTGTTGCCATGAAACGATCCACCAGTGAAAAGGCACAACTTTGACCAGCTCTGCGTTTAAAAACCCAAAGTCTTCTGCACTGTAGCCTGGTGAGCTCAGAGCTCGGACTCCAGCAGATGAAGCTCCAGGGAGGAGTGAATCCAGCCTCTGTTCTTGGTGGGCAGTGCTCCTTCCAAGGCCTGTTGAGTGGATTTATCCTGAGTTAGCCTTATGCTCTGATTACCAGCCCAGATGTCTCTGACATCTAGGTTTCCAAAGTGAGGCCCTCCTTAGAGCTTGAGTTATGATCATCTGGACTTTTCAGAAATTACTGCGTATTGGCTACAATTTTACTTAAGCCCATTGAACTGGTTTTGGCTCTTTTTTCTTTAAATGCGAAATTGCTCACTTTCAACCCAAAGGCTGGTGCTAGCGAAAGCACATTCCTCCCCAAGTTGCTGGCAGACATGGCACAACAATGATACTGTTCTTTTCTGCTGAGGCTGGACGTAGTCCAGACTCCTTCTCAACGCGACCAATTAGATCTGGTGCAGACACTGAACCACCCGCCACCCCTGCTGCCACAGGCACGGGAGGCTGACCAAGAAGTGAGAGGTGAAAGCTGGCGTCCCAACGTCACACCAACACCTGTGGTGCCCAGATTACACACACTTACTTTGTTTAATTTTTTAAAGTTTTTTTACATTTAATTTAATTTTTTAATTAAAAACAAAAACTTAGAGGACTAATTTAAGGCTGCCAAATTTTCATTTGGCCAAGTAATGACTCGTAGCTTCTGCAATTACCACGGCATCATAAAAAAAAAGGGTGTAAGTCAGAAAGGAAATCATTTCAGACTAAAGGAAGGGCTACTGGCAGCCTCATAGTAACAGCAAGAACATCACACACACACACACACACACACACACACACACACACACACACACTCCTCACCGCCCTCCAGAGAAGACGTCTTCCACAGGACAGCACTGGCTCTCAGACCAGAGTTTGATCTGGTGCCACATCTGGAGGAAAACATCTGGATGCCAGGTGGACTTCCCAGTTCTGTGCAGGCGCTGGCACTGGCCCCTCACAGCATCACCCCACCCGGGTTGGGCCTGACATCTCCCTCCGCTGGTTTGGCTGGTGGAGGGGAGGGCCTCTCCCATCCCAGCCAGCCTGCTTTCGTGCTGCAAACGCCTGGCTTCTCAGCCATGTCAATCCTCATCAGCTTGGGAGCAGTGCATGGGGGCAGGCAACCGCCAAGAGAGTGGGTGGACCGATCAGTGAGTTAGAAGGACCTGGCACCGTGACCTTTCATCTGTCATGAGAGCTCCTGGATCCTGAGACAAGCACAAAGGAGGGATGCAAGTGTTACCTGGAGGGTTAGAGCATCATTTGATTGAATGCTAGCATTTAACCTGTTGGTTTACAGATAGTTGGAAAACAAAAATGGCTTTTGAAAATACAGGTGAAGCTTCCAGAGCCTGTGATGCAACCTAGGAAGCCAAACAGCAGCTCTGATACTGTTTGGAGCCAAGTGTGGGGTGACACAGCCTGGGAATCCTTAGCACACAGCACTTGAGGTGCATGTGAGTTGAAGTGTGGGGTGTTAGCTGTACTCCCCGGGAAAGCATCCTTCAGGAGCGGAAAGGGAAAGTGCTTGCCAGAAGGAGCCCTTGACCCTTCACACCCCAGCCAGGCCACTCAAATGTGGAGCTTGGGGAAGTTTGCCTCCTGTGTCTAATAACCTTACTCCTGGAAGCTCCCATTCTGATCTCTGGACCCCTCCTTTGCCCCTAGCAAACCAAATTCCCCCACAGCTGGAAAGATCTAGCTGTCTCCTCAGTGTTAATGACTAATAGCTGGGATAGGCACTGTCTTTCCAGGTGAGTTTCAATTGCAAAATGACCCTTCAGTGATGGACCCAGGTATCCACTGGCAGGAGGGCAACACTGAGTCCTTCCCCACCCCAGGCACTGAGGCGTCACTGTGCTCTCAGTGTCCTCCTCCGAAGGACACCCGCTCTGACCATCCAGGGTGTCAGGGAGAGGAACCCCCCCTCTGAGACCTTGGGCCTGTTGCTTTGCCTCATTTGCCCGTGGCGTCCTCATCTGTGAGATGGGCAAATGCTCCCCTCCCAGGCCTCCCCATGGGGTGATGTGACCCTGGATGTACAAGTGTTTTGTGATGAAGTGGTGTCCTTTCTGCCACTGCCCGGTTAACCGCAGCCCCAGGATGCCCTCTCACCCGCCCTGTGGGCCTCTTGGGCCTGGGCTCAGGGAGAGGCCCTCGCAGCCACTGCAGACATGCTGGTCTTTGACAGGCGGTGGGTGTGCAACCTTCTGACAGTTAACACCCACCTCCTTCGGCACCTGTCGATTCCGATTCCGTGCTTGCCCCGTGGCCACCTCCGAACCCGGCCCCCAGAATCTTGTTAGACTGTAGGGTGCCTGAGCCGTCTCTGTCCTCCTCCCCCTCCCCTGGTCTCTTGTCTTTCACTCCTTCCCTCCCCTTCCCCAACAGGACCTATCAAATCAAAATCACCCAGGTTTTTCCTACTGCTACTGTTCCACCTCCCAGGAGAGTGGTCCTGAGAAATGGGGTCACAGAGACTCCAGGGGGAGAGGAAATGCAAAGACGGGGTCCACCCTGCCCAGCCAGAAGGCCAGACCCTCCACCTTTGTGACCTGTGGGGACTTCGGTGCTCTCCGAGGGCATGGGGGGAGGTAGGGGCATGCTTGCCCCTATCTGGTTCCTATGGGCGTGAACAGGGTCATAACCATTCTAAAGGCTGAGGACACCCATGAGGACACCCAAAGGGGAAGCCTGGTCACTGCTCTGGGCCAGCGAGCCCACGGCTGCAGCTGCTGCAGGCTGACCACACCTACTCCACAAGGGGACATGCCCAGCTCCCAGGAGGCAGGGGTGGTGGTATCCTTTGCTCTCTGCTGCCAAGGACACCCCACATCTTAGTCAGTGAAGGAGTGGGCAGAGGCAGGCAGCTGCCCCACTCCCTTCTCGTGGAAGGACAGAGAAATCCGGAAGCCCTGGCCTTCCTGCATTTCCCAGGCTCCGCTCACACCCAGGCATTTGTTCCACGCCATTCTTGCCTCACCATCTTCTCTCCAAGGCCAGGAGCCAGTGTGGAGGGTGTCTCTGGGGGCGGATGGTGAGGCTGGGGCTGCTAAGTGGACCCTGTCCAAGCTAGGCAGGCGCAGGGCTCACCAGGCACCTACCCTCAGCTGCTCCGCAGCCGGGAGAGGGCCAGGCCTCCTGAACCACATACGTTTTAATGGACACCTTTCACTGGCGATTGCCCCACGTGTGCAGGAGCTCATTAAAGCAGTGTTGTTTCAGGACAGCTGGAAGCCTTTCTGCCCATGACTTCCTGGCCTGTCTGTAGAGCCGCCAGGAGAAAGGAAACTCATTTCAGCTCCCGAGGTCAGTGCCGGGGAAACGGCATTCAGCCGCCACATTGCAGGCTCGCGCTGTGGTCTGTGTACCCCATGTTTGCACACAGAGGCCCCCATGCTGGGTGCACGCTCAGCATTGTGGCCAGTACTTGCCGGGCTCACGACGCCCAGCCAGGAGCTCATGGGAGCCCTGTGGTCGCCGGCAGCGGGACCCTTGAACTTGGCAGCCCCGGGGCCACTCTGCTGGGTAGTCACTGTGCCCTCACCCTTACCGAGCGCCCCATTGAGGGCGTGGGGTGCGGGGGCAACACGACTGGGACTCACAGGGCTACTGCCTGCCTTCAGGCAGAGAACCTTCTGGCTGGAGCCATCGAACAATCAATCCCTATCACGGGGTGGGCGTGAAAGGGAGGGAGGGGAGGCAAAGGGGCAGCGTGCTCACTCAGTGGCTACACCTGAGCTCAGCTTCGGCCTCGCGGCTCCTCAGCTGTGCAGCCCTGCGCCATCCCTTCTCTCTGAGCCGCAGGGATAAGGCACCACCCAGCCAGGTGGCGGTGGTGTGGAGTAACTCCCGTGGCGCCTGCGCACAGCGGGCTTGGAAACCAGGGCTGCCATGATCCTCGCCCCGCCGTGCCCTTCCTCCTTCCACGGCCCACGCACTTCCAGCTCCCAGCAGCTCACGCTCTTCTGTCCCTCGGTGCCTCGGCTGCCTGTTTGCTCCCTCTTCGATCGGTAAGCTTATTTTTCCTTGATTCAGTTGGCGTTTATTAGTATCGGCTGAGTGCCAGGTCCCGTGCAAGGTGCTGAGGGGGCAGCCGAAAACCAGGCAGAGAGTTCCTGCCACTCCTAACCCTGCCTACCCCTCACCAAACATGATATAGGGCACCCTGAGAAGGCTGTGGTTCCGACATTAAGTGCAAGAGGAGGGTGTGGCCACAGGGGCAGCCTGGGCTGGAAGCCTCAGGAGGGTGCAGCGGCTGGAACAGGAAATGACAGGCTGCAGCAGCTCTCACGAGGGCTCCAGGCTTTCCCCAGGCACCAGGGTGGCTGTCCAGGACGTGGGGCGGGAGGCAGGAGGTTCTGGCCTGTGGTTATGGAAGTGGAGGACAGGCCGAGCTTAAAGGCTTGGGAAGGAGGAGGGGACCAGTCCTGGGACCGTTGGGGCGAGAGGCGGAAGGAATGAGAAAGGACGGCGCGGCAGGGCCCGGGAAGGGGGACGGGCCGGGGAAGACGAGGGGAGGAGAAGGCCAGGCTGCCTAGGGTAGAGGTCCTGTGGACGTCAGAGCACCGGTTCCACAAAAGCGGCCCCAGCCAGGGGTCTGATAGCTCCAGGCACACAGGGCCTGGCTCCCAGCAGGCACTCGGCGCATGGGGCGTGGTGTGAGTGACTGTGAATGGACAGATGGATTTTCATGTTGGTGATTGCTTCCAACCATGCCACACTGGCTTAAGGAGGGAGGGCTCAGCTGTGTTTCAAGACCTTAACTCCACTCTCCTGAAGCACCGTGGGTTTAACAGAAGGAGCCAGTGGCCAGTGACTCCCAGTTCTTCCCGAGGACTGCTGGGCCGGCCCATGGTCTGTCGGGGGACTGTGGTGTGTGGCGTCCATGGAGCTGAGGGCAGGTGGCAGGCCTTCTGGTATCAGGGTCATTTCTCCAACCCCAGCCTTCCCAAGATGCCTGCAGATGAGGGCTCAGGTATGGAGAGGTGAGGTGAGATCAGAAGCAACCCGGCCAGGACCTAGGAGGGTCACACATCTGGCTGTTGTCGGCTCCACAGCAGGAACTAGTTTCTCAGAACCCTTTCCTTCCTGATGGGCCAGAGTGGAGACGGAGGTGAGGCTGGTAAGGGTCATCTTGGCACAGATGGGATTACAGTGGGCAGGAAGGACGGCACCCCGAGGATACTCCAGACAGCCAGATGTCAGTATAAAGCAAGCAGGTGAGAGGTACGAAACTGGGGTCTCCATGGATGGAGAAGTCAGGTCAGGGTCCTGGGGTATCTGTGCAAGTTGTTGATATGCGGGGTATTTATAGAACCCAGATGATTGTTTTATTCCAAAGAATTCTGATGCCTTTGAACTTGAACCTGAGCCTGTTTGTACAATGAGCCAAAGAGAAACTGGGCCTGGGCCCAGCACAGCTTCCTGAAATGGGCTGCATCCCGGGTGAGGCCCAAACATGTCCCCACACATCACCTGCAGGCCTCCCCATGAGAGAGCCATTTGTCACACGCTGACCTCTGCTCAGGCTGTGCGTGTGTCCCCTTCCACCCGGGCCACTGGGACCCCTACGGTGGCCCGGCCTCTATGAGACTTTTCAGTTATACAGCCGTGAAGTCATTTAGTGCCAGAACCGTGAGCAAAACACATGAGATCAAGATAATTCGGTCCCCATTGCCAGGGACAGGGTGCCATTGCTCCATCCTTAGGCTTCCCCTGCCCCCTCCCCCAACCTGGCAGAGGGACTGTGAGGGAGGGTGCAGAGGCACTGTGTTTAACTCTTCAGTTACCTTCATCTCGTGAGGTTGAGACCCAGATTCTCTTCTGGAATTTATCATTGCCCCCTCTCTGACCCCACTGCAATGGGGTGCTAAGAAGTACACAGCAGTGTTCAGAACTGCAGGGTGTTTGTCCTGCTACTGTAACTCTCTGCGCCTTGCTTTTCCCGTTCCTCCACATGGGGACAGGCCTGTCAATTGCATGAGACCCCGGATGGCCAGCCCAACAGGGATGCTGGGCGGCCTGCCTGCCGGGTACCTCCTGCCAGCCTGTGAGTCCCTGGTAAGGGGATGACTCCCCTGCACTTGGTCTGGAGGTCAGCTCTCCAAAATTCAACCCACCAAATGCTGCATGTGTCAAGTTGTAGAGGATGTTTTAGTTTCACCTCTACTCTTGTGATCACTGGAATTTCTCTGTTTTTGAGCATTTAGGCCCTGAGTACTCCCTCTGGGTCCAGGGCAAGACACACGTGGAGAGTGTGTTCAGTTTGGCTCAGACTAAGCGGGAGCTGTGGGGATGCAGCTGGAAATAGGTGCTCGCGGGTCTTTAACACCAGGCAGAGGAGTTGGGCTCCCTCCAGAGACAGTGAACAGGGAGGTGGCTTGGAGGCAAGCTGCCTGTTGGTGGAGACATTCCCAGAGAAGAGGCTGCTGTTCCGGCCAATAATGAGGTCCTGACCGGAGCAACCTTGGAGGAGATGAAGAGAAAGGGGTGAACTCAGAGGGGTGCAAGGGCGGTTTGGCTACAGTTGTAAAGATGGGGAGAGGTAGATGAGATTTTTGGCTCATTCATCCCTAAAATGGACTGTTCACTCAGCCAGCCTGCAGCCTCTGAGTGTGCCTTGCAGGGCAGGAACTACGTTGTCAGATGCAGCCAGAAGCAATTTGCTGTGGGTCAAGATGTGGAGATTTCCAAACTGACAGATGGCAGTGGAGTCTTTGGAGAGGAAACGGGAGGCATTTTTCTTACCAAGATCTGTCCTTGGACAAAGCATACATTATAGGGTTCTCTCCGAGAGATCATTTAAAGAACCTACCCAAGACAAAAGAGAGAGAGAAATATCCCATAGAGGGAAAAGAGATTTCTCACATCCCAATATTTTGGTGCCATGCATCTTGCCCGACACAAGGAAGGTTTCAGCAAAGGCAACTGAGTCGGTTTCTAATGTCACAACTACGATGATCATAACACCCACTCTTCTGAGGTCCCCCCTCCCCAGTCACCTCCCTGAATGGAGACCCTGCCACCCCAGGAGCAGCAGGGGGTCCACCAATCCTGGCGTCAGCAGCAAAGCATGATGGCCGAGCCTTGGAGTAAGGATTGGCCTTGTCAAGCCACGGGGAGGAACGAAGGGCCTCCTCTAGCCCCCACAGTGTAACTGCCAGGACCTAGGTTGGTCTACACGGGGCTTCGTCCACATGCGCAAGCCGGCCCTGCCTAGGGAAGGGAAGTGAGAGAAAGAACCTTTACTTTCAAGGGTTAAGGATAAGTGTTTCTTAGAGCACTCTACAAGTCACACTATTACTGTTATTTGTGGTTATTAATGTAAACACGGTTCTCCGTGGTGCCACTACTGACATTTGGGACCAGATCATTTTTGTTGTGGGGACTCTTCTTTTTTGTGGTGCTATTTATAGTCTTTATTCTTTTCTAATTAACTTTTATTGGAGTATAGTTGATTTACAGTGTTGTGTTAGTTTCTGCTGTGCAGCAAAGTGAATCAGTTATACATACACATATATCCACTCTTTTTTAGATTCTTTTCCCACATAGGTCATTACAGAGTAGAGTTCCTTGTGCTGTACAGTAGGTCCTTATTAGTTATCTGTTTTATACATAGTAGTGTGTATATGTCAGTCCCAATCTCCCAATTTATCCCTCTCCCCCCATTTCCTCCTCAGTAACCATAAGTTCATTTTCTACATCTGTGACTCTATTTCGTTTTTGTAAGTAGGTTCATTTGTACCATTTTTTAGATTCTACATATAAATGATACCATATGATATTTGTCTTCCTCTGTCTGACTTAACTTCACTCGGTCTGACAATCTCTAGGTCCACCCATGTCGCTTCAAATGCCATTATTTTGTTCTTTTTATGGCTGAGTAATATTCCATTGCATATATGTACCACATCTTCTTGATCCATTCATCTTTCCATGGACATTTTCGTTGCTTCCATGTCTTGGCTTTTGTAAATAGTGCTGCAGTGAACATTGGGGTGCATGTATCCTTTCGAACCATGGTTTTCTCTAGATACATGCCCAGGAGTGGGATTGCTGGATCATATGGTAGCTCTATTTTTTGTTTCTTAAGGAACCTCCATACTGTTTTCCATAGTGGCTGCAACAATTTACATTCCCACCAACAGTGTAGGAGGGTTCCCTTTTTTTCCACACCCTCTCCAGCATTTATTGCTTGTAGACGTTGATGATGGCCATTCTGACTGGTGTGAGGTGATACCTCATTGTAGTTTTGATTTGCATTTTTCTAATAATTAGCTATGTTGAACATCTTTTAATGTGCCTCTTGGCCATCTGTATGTCTTATTTGGAGAAATGTCTACTTAAATCTTCCACCCAGTTTTTGATTGGGTTGTTTGGTTTGTTTTTGTTTTTTTTTATTGAGCTGCATGAGCTGTTTGTATATTTTGGAGATTAATCCTGTGTCAGTCACATCGGTTGCAAATATTTTCTCCCATTCTGTGAGTTGTTTTTTCATTTTGTTTATGGTTTCCTTTGCTGTGCAAAAGCTTTTGAGTTTAATTAGGTCCCATTTGTTTATTTTTATCTTTATTTCCATTACTCTAGGAGACCACTTGAAAAAGATCTAGCTGCAATTTGTGTCAGAGAGTGTTCTGCCTATGTTTTCCTCTAAGAGTTTTATAGTGTCTGGCTTCATGTTAGGTCTTTAATCCATTTTGAGTTTATTTTTGTGTATGTTGTTAGAGAATGTTCTAATTTCATTTCTTTGACATGTAGCTGTCCAGTTTTCCTGGCACCACTTATTGAAGAGACTGTATTTCCTCCATTGTATAGTCTTGCCTCCTTTGTTGTAGATTAATTGACCATAGATACATGGGTTTATTTCTGGGCTTTCTATCCTGTTCCATTGATCTATATTTCTTTTTTTGTGCTAGTACCATACTGTTTTGATGACTGCACCTTCGTAGTTTGGGCTGAAGTCAGGAACCTGATTCTTCCAACTCCCTTTTTTTGTTTGTTTGTTCTGTTTTTTGGGGGTTTTCTCCCCCTCAAGATTGCTTTGGCTATTCAGGCTCTTTTGTGTTTCTATACAAATCGTAAAATTTTTTGTTCTAATTCTGTGAAAAAATGCTCTTGGTAATTGATAGGGATTGCACTGAATCTGTAGATTGCTTTGGGTAGTATAGTCATTTTCACAATATTGATTCTTCCAGTCCAAGAACATGGTATATCTCTCCATCTGTTTGCGTCATCTTTGATTTCTTTCATCAGTATCTTATAGTTTTCAGAGGACAGGTCTTTATTCTCCTTAGGTAGGTTTATTCCAAGGTATTTTATTCTTTTTGATGCGATGGTAAATGGGATTGTTTCTTTGATTTCTCTTTCTCATCTTTCATTGTTAGTGTATAGAAATGCAACAGATTTCTGTGTATTAATTTCATAACCTGCAACTTTACCAGATTCATTGATGAGCTCTAGTCGTTTTCTGGTAGCACCTTTAGGATTTTCTTTGTACATATATAATCATCTGAAAACAGTGACAGTTTTACTTCTTGTTTTCCAATTTGGATTCCTTTTATTTCTTTTTCTTCTCAGATTGCTGTGACTAGGACTTCCAAAACTATGTTGAAAAAAAATGGTGAGACTGGACATCCTTATCTTGTTCCCCATCTTAGAGGAAATGCTTTCAGTTTTTCACCGTTGAGAATGATGTTTGCTGGGGGTTTGTCGTATATGGCCTTTATGATGTTGAGGTATGTTTTCTATGCCCACTTTCTGGCGAGTTTTTATCATAAATGGCTGTTGAGTTTTGTCAAAAGTTTTTCTGCATCTACTGAGATGATCATATGGTTTTACTCTTCAGTTTGGTAATGTGGTATATCATATTGATTGATTTACATATACTGAAGACTCCTTGAATCCCTGGGATAAATTCTATTTGATCATGGTGTATGATCCTTGTAACGTATTGTTGGATTCAATTTGCTAGTATTTTGTTGAGGATTTTTGCGTCTATGTTGATCAGTGATATTGGCCTATAATTTTCTTTTTTTTGTCACGTCTTTGTCTGGTTTTGGTATCAGGGTGATGGTGGCCTTGTAGAATGAGCTTGGGAGTGTTCCTTCCTCTGCAAATTTTTGGAATAGTTTGAGAAGGATAGGTGTTAGCTCTTCTCTAATTGTTTGGTAGAATTCACCTGTGAAGCCAGCTGGTCCTGGACTTCTGTTTGTTGGAAGTTTTTCAATCACAGTTCCAATTTCAGTACTGGTGATTGGTCTGTTCAAATTTTCTATTTCTTCCTGGTCCAGTCTCGGAAGATTGTACCTTTCTAAGAATTTGTTCATTTCTTCTAGGTTGTCCGTTTTATTGGCATATAATTGCTTGTAGTAGCCTCTTATGATCCTTTGTATTTCTGTGGTGTCAGTTGTAACTTCTTTATCATTTCTAATTTTATTTTATTATTTATTTATTTATTTATTTTTGGCTGTGTTGGGTCTTTGTTGCTGTGCATGGGCTTCCTCTAGTTGCGGTGAGCTGGGGCTACCCTTCGTTGTGGTGCGTGGGCTTCTCATTGTCATGGCTTCTCTTGTTGCAGAGCATGGGCTGTAGGCATGCAGCCTTCAGTAGTTGTGGCACATGGGCTCAGTAGTTGTGGCTTGTGGGCTCCAGAGCTCAGGCTCAGTCGTTGTGGCGCACGGGCTTAGTTGCTCCATGGCACGTGGGGTCTTCCTGCACCAGGGCTTGAACCAGTGTCCCTTGCATTGGCAGGCAGATTCTTAACCACTGTGCCACCAGGGAAGCCCCATTTCTAATTTTATTGATTTGAGTCCTCTCCCTTTTTTTCTTGATGAGTCTGGCTACAGGTTTATCAATTTTGTTTATCTTCTCAAAGAACCAACTTTTAGTTTCATTGATCTTTGCTATTTTTTTTTCGTTTCTATTTCATTTATTTCTGCTCTGGTCTTTATGATTTCTTTCCTTCTACTAACTTTGGGGTTTTTTCTTCTTCTTTCTCTAGTTGCTTTAGGTGTAAGGTTAGGTTGTTTATTTGAGGTTTTTCTTGTTTTTTGAGATAGGATTGTGTTGCTATAAACTTCCCTCTTAGAACTGCTTTTGCTACATCCCATAGGTTTTGGGTCATCGTGTTTTCATTGTCATTTGTCTCTAGGTATTTTTTAATTTCCTCTTTGATTTCTTCAATGATCTCTTGGTTATTTAGTAGCATATTGTTTAGCTGCCATGTGTTTGTTTTTTACAGGTGTTTTCCAGTAGTTGGTATCTAATCTCATAGTGTTGTGCTCAGAAAAGTGCTTGATATGATTTCAATTTTCTTAAATTTACCGAGGCTTGATTTGTGACCCAAGATGTGATCTATCCTGGAGAGTGTTCTGTGTGCACTTGAGAAGAATGTGTTTTCTGCTGCTTTCAGATGGTATGTCCTATAAATATCAATTAAGTCTATCTAGTCTATTGTGTCATTTAAGGCTTGTGTTTCCTCATTAACTTTCTGTCTGGATGATCTATCCGTTGGTGTAAGTGGAGTGTTAAAGTCCCCCACTATTACTGTGTGACTGTCGATTTCCCTTTTTATGGCTGTTTCTTCTAACTTTAGGTTTTGTTTATTCTTTCTCTAGTTTCTTTAGGTGTAAGGTTAGGTTGTTTACTGGAGATTTTTCTTGTTTCTTGAGGTAAGATTGTATTGTTATAAACTTCCCTCTTGAAACTGCTTTTGCTGTATCCCGTAGGTTTTGGATTGTTGTGTCTTCATTGTCATTTGTCTCTAGGTATTTTTTTATTTCCTCTGATTTCTTCAGCAATCCATTGGTTCTTTAGTAACATATTGCTTAGCCTCCATGTGTTTGTGTTTTTTACAGCCTTTTTCCCTGTAATTGATTTCTAAGCTCATAGCGTTGTGGTCAGAAAAGATGCTTGAATTTTCTTAAATTTTGTGAAAGGGCTTTTACTTTCAAGGATTAAGGATCAGTATTTCTTTGAGGGCTGTACAGGTCACATTATTACTGTTAATTGTGGTTATTAATGTAAACCACGATTCTCCGTGGTGCCACTGTTGACGTTTGGGGCTAGATCATTCTTTGTTGTGGGGACCCTTAAGTGCTTTGTAGTATGTTTAGCAGCATCCCTGACCTGCACCCACTAGATGCCAGTAGGAAAACACTCAACTAAAGCCATCTCCAAAAATTACCAAATGTCTCCTGGGGGGGGGCACAATCACCCCAGGTTGTGAAGCACTGATATACACCAAACAGGCCTTTCTCCGTCTCTCACCATCAGGTGCACTTTCCCACATCTCCACCTGCACCCAGGCTCTGCCCACCCTCTGTCATGAAGCGCAGAGTCTCAACCCTGGCCAGGCCTCCACTGATTCTCTGGGGGCCCTCCACCTTCACCCACTCAGAAGCTTTTCTTCTAGAATCACCTCTTCTCTTTTTTGCATCATGAAGTTCACCCTCTCCATTTGATCGTTCCCACAGGTTTGTTTTTTCAGCTGTTGTGTTTGGAAGCCAGGCTTTCCTTGGCCTTCCACCCACCATCGCATTTCTCTGCTCCTCTTCCTGACAAAACTCTTCTGATGAACTCCTCCTCTGCACCTGCTGTCCTCTCTCAGCCTATTCCAGAGATGAGTTCACTCCCCAGTGCTCTCATGAAACTCTAGAGGTTCCAAACATTTAGTTCCTGAGTGCCTTCCATGTTGCCAAGCCCATGATCTCAGTCCCGGCATGACTGGAGCTGTTGGCAGCACTGGAAACAGGTGACCCCCGCCCTCCCTCACACTCCTGCCCAGGCTCATTGTGACTTCTCCTCATCCTCCCACCTCTAAACCTCAGCGGGGACCAGTACTTAGTTCTCAGATGTCTCCCCTCTCTTCACACACTCCCTGGTGATCTCACTGGGTCCCATGGTCTTAAATATCACTTAGTATTGATGAATTCTAAAGCAGTATCCCTGGCATGGCACGCTTCTGAGCCCCAGACCCAAATAGCCAACTGCCTACCCCTCAGTCCACCTACTGCGGGAAAAACAGAATGTGAATTTCACCCAAAATATCTGCTCTTTCTTCCTCATCCTTTCAGTAAATGGAACCAAACCCCGTGCAGTTTTTCTGGCCAAAGTTCTAATATTCGTGCTTGATCCTTTCCTTTCTGTCAATCCCACCATTCAGTCAATCAACACATCTGTTGGCCCTGCCTCTAACAGTTGTCCCAGAACAGTCTGGCTCCTAACAGGTCTCCCTCCTCTGTTGCCCGCTCTGTCCACCCACCACGCAACCCCCAGCAGGCCGCCCCAGCACCGTGCACCTCTTTCAGACAGAGCCTTGGTCAGCCCACCTCCTCCCACATTTGCATGCCTCCCAAGCCAGTCATGGTGGTTCTCTCCAGTGGTTGCTTTGGGGTGAGCCCATGACACAAATCTGGCTAAGGAAATCTGAGGGGAAGTCAGGGCGTGAGGGCCTCTGAGAGAGGCTTCCTTGTCCCCACAGTTCACGCTCAAGGGAGAGTCCTTCCTCTCACCCTCTGGTGCAGCGCCTAAAGCTGTGCCGCACAGCTGCACTCTGAGGGCTGCAGGGCAGGAAGCGGAGGGCCTGCTTGCCATCACGGGACCGCAGGATGAACCTACCAGGGCCTTCTCGCTATATTGATAATAGCTTTTCCTTACTAGGCAGCGCCATTCCCATTCGGGGTTTTCTGTTAATGCAGCTGAAAACGTCTCATCCGATGCACAAGGTCTTTAAAAGTGTAAATCAGGCCATTTTACTCTCCTGCTTAAAATCCTCCATTGGCTTCTCGTGGAATAAAATCCAAACTCCTCACCATCGTCATGGGGCCCCTCCAGCTCAGCTCTTGACCACATCTCCAGCCTCACCTCTGACTGCTGCCCCCAGAGGCCTCCTCCCTAACTCCGTGCTGCCCTTTCCCTGCTTGTGCTCATAGCATCATACTCTGGTGAGGGAAAGGCTCCTCCAAATTCAACCCTGAGCCCCCTCTGCCAAGACCCAAACCAGGCTGTCAGGGCCAACGCCCCACACTGACGTCCTCTCCTTCCAACAGTTGGACTCAGCTGAGCTTCTTGCCCCATTGATACATACTCAGTGACCAAAGTTATGGGAGCAGAGGGGGGACACAGAGGGAGGACGCAGTCTGAACGTGGCTCACCCTGGACCTGGAGGTGGTGGGCCAAGGTCCTTGGGGGCCATGTTGGAAAGGACGGAGGCTGTGAGCAATGTTTCCTTTAAAACAGAAGTTGGCAGGAGCTCCATGGGCCCTGGGAGAAGCAGAGCCCACCGCTAGGCTCAGGAACCCCTCAGCAGGAGTTCATCGGAGCTGTGGTGCACTCCAGAAGTTGGAATTGAGACAAAAACAAATACACTGATGTAAGTTGTTTCCAAAATGGCCTGCTGATGCCTGTTTACAAAATGCAGCCGTGACTTAGCGTCCTCAGGAGACTGGATAATTAAACAGAAAACAAGCTATATTATTCATGTTCTTGCAAGGCCCGATGGCTTCTCCCCTTTGCATGCATGAAGCATGGTCCCTGCTCAGAGAGGGCCCAGCCTGTGCTGCAGGGCAGAGGTGGAGCGAGGGGACGCATCAGGGACAGGCTCCCTGTCTGGCTTCTGCTGCTGCGTCACCCCCCAGCCCCTGGACAATAGAGGATTGTGTCTGTTCCTCTTCCTCGGCTAAGGCTGTGTAGTAACAAGAGTGCCACAGTTTAGAAATCCTCTTCACGTCTTATTCACTAAAGAGAACAAGAATGTGCTTGTAATCTACATTTCAGATCACACGCCTTGGGAAGGTTTAGCGGCTATCAGTCAAGACAGAGGTGGCACCTCAAGGCTGTGTGTGGGTCTCTGGACCTCCACTCCCAGCTTGCCTCACCTTAGGGAATGCCACTGTATTATGCAAGAGGATCAAGCCAGGAATGCAGGAGGGAGTCACCCTGAAACCCCTTTCCCTTGCCCCCTCATCCACATTATTTCCAAGGCTTCCTGTTCTCCCCATCTCCACAGTCACCACCTGTCTCCCCTGAACCACTGCCTTAGCCTCCTGGATGGTCTCCCCGCATCCTCTCCTCTCCCCTAATGGTCCATTCCCACAATAGCCAAAGTGATCCTTTTAGCATGCAAATCAGATCACAGCCCTTCTTGACTTAAAATCCTTCCCATCCCTTTCCATTGCCTTAAATTAACACTGTTACATCTTCCCTTTAAGGAACCATGGCTCTGCCTGTTCCGCCTGGCTGCATTCTGCCTCTCTGACTGCATCTGTGCCACACACACCTGCCCTATTCCCTGCGATTCAGCCACACTGGCCTTCTTCAGTTCCCAGAGAACTCTAAGGCCCGTCCTACCTCAGGGCCTTTGCACAAGCTGTTTCTCTGATTAGAATATCTTTCCCCCCACTCTTGGCCTGGCTAGTTTCTTCTCTTCTTACAGATAACTACTTAAATATCTCCTACTCAGAAGTCTTCCACCCCTACTCGCCACTTGCATCTTTTTTTAATCAATATATATATATATTTTTTTAATTGAAATATAGCTGATTTACAATGTTGTGTTAATTTCTTCTGTACAGAAAATTGATTCAGTTATACATATATATATACTTTTTTATATTCTTTTCAGTTATGGCTTATCGTAGGATATTGAATATAATTCTCTATGCAATACAGCAGGACCATGTTGTTTATCCATTATATATAAAAATGTATACATCTGCTAACCTTAACCTCCCACTCCATCCCTCCCTGAACCCCCTCCCCCTTGGCAACCACCAGTCTGTTCTTTATGTCCATGATTCTGCTTCTGTTTCATAGATAGGTTCGTTTGTGTCATATTTTAGATTACATATATAAGTGATATCATATGGTATTTGTCTTTCTCTTTCTGACTTACTTAGAATGATAATCTCTAGTTGCATCCATGTTGATGCAAATGGCATTATTTCATTCTTTTTTATGGCTGAGTAGTATTCCATTGTACATATGTACCACATCTTCTTTATCCATTCATCCGTCAATGGACATTTAGGTTGTTTCCATGTCTTGGCTGTTGTGAATAGTGCTGCTATGAACACTGGGGTGCATGTCCATTTTTTTTAACATCTTTATTGGAGTATAATTGCTTTAAAACGGTGTGTTACTTTCTGCTTTATAACAAAGTGAATCGGTTATACATATACATATGTTCCCACATCTCTTCCCTCTTGTGTCTCTCTCCCTCCCACCCTCCCTATCCCACCCCTCTAGGTGGTCACAAACCACCTAGCTAATCTCCCTGTGCTATGCAGCTGCTTCCCACTAGCTATCTATTTTACGTTTGGTAGTATATATATGTCCATGCCACTCTCTCACTTTGTCCCAGCTTACCCTTCCCCCTCCCTGTGTCCTCAAGTCCATTCTCTAGTAGGTCTTGGTCTTTATTCCTGTCTTGACCCTAGGTTCTTAAGAACTTTTTTTTTCCTCCATATATGTGTGTTAGCATAGAGTATTTCTTTTTCTCTTTCTGACTTACTACACTCTGTATGACAGACTCTAGGTCCATCCACCTCACTACAAATAACTCAATTTCATTTCTTTTTATGGCTGAGTAATATTCCATTGTATATATGTGCCACATCTTCTTTATCCATTCATCCGATGATGGACACTTAGGTTGCTTCCATCTCCTGGCTATTGTAAATAGAGCTGAAATGAACATTTTGGTACATGACTCTTTTTGAATTATGGTTTTCTCAGGGTATATGCCCAGTAGTGGGATGCTGGGACATATGATAGTTCCATTTGTAGTTTTTTAAGGAACCTCCATACTGTTCTCCATAGTGGCTGTACCAATTCACATTCCCACCAGCAGTGCAAGAGTGTTCCCTTTTCTCCACACCCTCTCCAGCATTTATTGATTCTAGATTTTTTGATGATGGCCATTCTGACTGGTGTGAGATGATATCTCATTGTAGTTTTGATTTGCATTTCTCTAATGATTAATGATGTTGAGCGTTCTTTCATGTGTTTGTTGGCAATCTGTATATCTTCTTTGGAGAAATGTCTATTTAGGTCTTCTGCCCATTTTTGGATTGGGTTGTTTGTTTTTTTGTTATAGAGCTGCATGAGCTACTTATAAATTTTTGAGATTAATCCTTTGTCAGTTGCTTCATTTGCAAATATTTTCTCCCATTCTGAGGGTTGTCTTTTGGTCTTGTTTATGGTTTCCTTTGCTGTGCAAAAGCTTTGAAGTTTCATTAGGTCCCATTTGTTTATTTTTGTTTTTATTTCCATTTCTCTAGGATGTGGGTCAAAAAGGATCTTGCTGTGATTTATACCATAGAGTGTTCTGCCTATGTTTTCCTCTAAGAGTTTGATGGTGTCTGACCTTACATTTAGATCTTTAATCCATTTTGAGTTTATTTTTGTGTATGGTGTTAGGGAGTGTTCTAACTTCATTCTTTTACATGTAGCTGTCCAGTTTTCCCAGCACCACTTATTGAAGAGGCTGTCCTTTCTCCACTGTACATTCCTGCCTCCTTTATCGAAGATAAGGTGACCATATGTGCGTGGGTTTATCTCTGGGCTTTCTATCCTGTTCCGTTGATCTATATTTCTGTTTTTGTGCCAGTACCATATTGTCCTGATTACTGTAGCTTTGTAGTATAATCTGAAGTCAGGGAGACTGATTCCTCCAGCTGTGTTTTTCGTTCTCAAGATTGCTTTGGCTATTCGGAGTCTTTTGTGTTTCTATACAAACTGTGAAACTTTTTGTTCTAGTTCTGTGAAAAATGCCAGTGGTAGTTTGATAGGGATTGCATTGAATCTGTAGATTGCTTTGTGTAGTAGAGTCATTTTCACAATGTTGATTCTTCCAATCCAAGAACATGGTATATCTCTCCATCTATTTGTATCATCTTTAATTTCTTTCATCAGTGTCTTATAATTTTCTGCATACAGGTCTTTTGTCTCCTTAGGTAGGTTTATTCCTAGATATTTTATTCTTTTTGTTGTAATGGTAAATGGGAGTTATTTCGTAATTTCACTTTCAGATTTTTCATCATTAGTGCATAGGAATGCCAGAGATTTCTGTGCATTAATTTTGTATCCTGCTACTTTACCAAATTCATTGATTAGCTCTACTAGTTTTCTGGTAGCATCTTTAGGATTCTCTATGTATAGTATCATGTCATCTGCAAACAGTGACAGCTTTGGTTCTTCTTTTCCAATTTGGATTCCTTTTATTTTCTTTTCTTCTCTAATTGCTGTGGCTAATACTTCCAAAACTATGTTGAATAAGAGTGGTGAGAGTGGGCATCCTTGTCTTGTTCCTGATCTTAGTGGAAATGCTTTCAGTTTTTCACCATTGAGGACGATGTTGGCTGTGGGTTTGTCATATATGGCCTTTATTATGTTGAGGAAAGTTCCCTCTATGCCTACTTTCTGCAGGGTTTTTATTATAAATGGGTGTTGAATTTGTCGAAAGCTTTCTCTGCACCTATTGAGATGATCATATGGTTTTTCTCCTTCAATTTGTTAATATGGTGTATCACGTTGATTGATTTGCATATATTGAAGAATCCTTGCATTCCTGGAATAAGCCCTACTTGATCATGGTGTATGATCTGTTTAATGTGCTGTTGGATTCTGTTTGCTGGTGATTTTGTTGAGGATTTTGGCATCTATGTTCATCAGTGATATTGGCCTGTATTTTTCTTTCTTTGTGACATCCTTGTCTGGTTTTGGTATCAGGGTGATGGTGGCCTCGTAGAATTAGTTTGGGAGTGTTGCTCCCTCTGCTATATTTTGGAAGAGGTTGAGAAGGATAGGTGTTAGCTCTTCTCTAAATGTTTGATAGAATTCACCTGTGAAGCCCTCTGGTCGTGGGCTTTTGTTTGTTGGAAGATTTTTAATCACAGTTTCAATTTCAGTGCCTGTGATTGGTCTGTTCATATTTTCTGTTTCTTCCTGATTCAGTCTTGGCAGTTTGTGCCTTTCTAAGAATTTGTCCATTTCTTCCAGGTTGTCCATTTTATTGGCATAGAGTTGCTTGTAGTAATCTCTCATGATCTTTTGTATTTCTGCAGTGTCAGTTGTTACTTCTCCTTTTTCATTTCTAATTCTATTGATTTGAGTCTTCTCCCTTTTTTTCTTGATGAGTCTGGCTAATGGTTTATCAATTTTGTTTATCTTCTCAAAGAACCAGCTTTTAGTTTTATTGATCTTTGCTATCATTTCCTTCATTTCTTTTTCATTTATTACTGATCTGATTTTTATTATTTCTTTTCTTCTGCTAACTTTGGGGTTTTTTTGTTCTTCTTTCTCTAATTGCTTTAGGTGCAAGGTTAGGTTGTTTATTTGAGATGTTTCCTGTTTCTTAAGGTAGGATTGTATTGCTATAAACTTCCCTCTTAGAACTGCTTTTGCTGCGTTTCATAGGTTTTGGGTCGTTGTGTCTCCATTGTCATTTGTTTCTAGGTATTTTTTGATTTCTTCAGTGATCACTTCGTTATTAACTAGTGTATTGTTTAGCCTCCATGTGTTTGTATTTTTTACAGATCTTTTCCTGTAATTGATATCTAGGCTCATAGCATTGTGTTCGGAAAAGATACTTGATACAATTTTAATTTTCTTAAATTTTCCAAGGCTTGATTTGTGACCCAAGATATGCTCTATCCTGGAGAATGTTCCATGAGCACTTGAGAAAAATGTGTATTCTGTTGTTTTTGGATGGAATGTCCTATAAATATCAATTAAGTCCATCTTGTTTAATGTATCCTTTAAAGCTTGTGTTTCCTTATTTATTTTCATTTTGGATGATCTGTCCATTGGTGAAAGTGGGGTGTTAAAGTCCGCTACTATGAATGTGTTACTGTCAATTTCCCCTTTTATGGCTGTTAGTATTTGCCTTATGTATTGAGGTGCTCCTATGTTGGGTGCATAAATATTTACAATTGTTATATCTTCTTCTTGGATCGATCCCTTGATTGCTATGTAGTGTCCTTCTTTGTCTCTTGTAATAGTCTTTATTTTAAAGTCTATTTGTCTGATATGGGAATTGCTACTCCAGCTTTCTTTTGATTTCCATTTGCATGGAATATCTTTTTCCATCCCCTCACTTTCAGTCTGTATGTGTCCCTAGGTCTGAAGTGGGTCTCTTGTAGACAGCATGTATATGGGTCTTGTTTTTTTATCCATTCAGCCAGTCTGTGTCTTTTGGTGAGAGCATTTAATCCATTTACATTTAAGGTAATTATCGATATGTATGTTCCTATTCCCATTTTCTTAATTGTTTTTGGGTTTGTTATTGTAGGTCTTTTCCTTCTCTTATGTTTTTTGCCTAGAGAAGTTCCTTTCGTATTTGTTGTAAAGCTGCTTTGGTGGTGCTGAACTCTTTCAGCTTTTCCTTGTCTGACAGTAAAGGTTTTAGCTTCTCCATCAAATCTGAATGAGATCCTTGGTGGGTAGAGTAATCTTGGTTGTAGGTTTTTCTCCTTCATCACTTTAAATATGTCCTGCCACTCCCTTCTAGCTTGCAGAGTTTCTGCTGAAAGATCAGCTGTTAACCTTATGGGGATTCCCTTGTGTGTTATTTGTTGTTTTTCCCTTGCTGCTTTTAATATATTTTCTTTGTATTTAATTTTTGATAGTTTAATTAATATGTGTCTTGGCGTGTTTCTCCTTGGATTTATCCTGTATGGGACTCTCTGTGCTTCCTGGACTTGATTAACTATTTCCTTTCCCATATTAGGGAAGTTTTCAACTATAATCTCTTCAAATATTTTCTCAGTCCCTTTCTTTTTCTCTTCTTCTTCTGGGACCCCTATAATTCGAATGTTGGTGCGTTTAATGTTGTCCCAGAGGTCTCTGAGACTGTCGTCAGTTCTTTTCATTCTTTTTTCTTTATTAAGCTCTGCAGTAGTTATTTCCACTATTTTATCTTCCAGGTCACTTATCCGTTCTTCTGCCTCAGTTTTTCTGCTATTGGTCCCTTCTAGAGTATTTTTAATTTCATTTATTGTGTTGTTCTTCGTTGCTTGTTTCCTCTTTAGTTCTTTTAGGTCCTTGTTAAATGTTTCTTGCATTTTCTCTATTCTATTTGCAAGATCTTGGTTCATCTTTACTATCATTATTCTGAATTCTTTTTCAGGTAGACTGTCTATTTTCTCTTCATTTGTTAGGTCTGGTGGGTTTTTATCTTGCTCCTTCATCTGCTGTGTGTTTTTCTGTCTTCTCATTTTGCTTATCTTACTGTGTTTGGGGTCTCCTTTTTGCAGGCTGCAGGTTCATAGTTCCCGTTGTTTTTGGTGTCAGCCCCCAGTGTCTAAGGTTGGTTCAGTGGGTTGTGTAGGCTTCCTGGTGAAGGGGACTAGTGCCTATGTTCTGGTGGATGAGGCTGGATCTTGTCTTTCTGGTGGGCAGGTCCACGTCTGGTGGTGTGTTTTGGGGTGTCTGTGGGCTTATTATGATTTTAGGCAGCCTCTCTGCTAATGGGTGGGGTTGTGTTCCTGTCTTGCTAGTTGTTTGGCATAGGGTGTCCAGCACTGTAGCTTGCTGGTCGTTGAGTGAAGCTGGGTGCTGGTGTTGAGATGGAGATCTCTTGGAGATTTTCGCCATTTGATATTACGTGGGCCTGGGAGGTCTCTTATGGACCAGTGTCCTGAAGTTGGCTCTCCCACCTCAGAGGCACAGCAATGACTCCTGGCTGCAGCACCAAGAGCCCTTCATCCACATGGCTCAGAATAAAAGGGAGAGAAATTAGAAAGGAAAGAAAGAAAGAGAGAAAGAGGGAAGGAGGGAGGGAGGGAGGAAGGAAGAGAAAGAAAGGGGATAAAATAAATGAAAGCTATTAAAATAAAAAACAATTATTAAGAAAAAATTTTTTAAGTAAAAAACAAACCAAAAACGGACAGACAGAACCCTAGGACAAATGGTGAAGGCAAAGCTATACAGACAAAATCTCACACAGAAGCATACACATACACACTCACAAAAGAGTATAAGGGGGAAAAATAATATATCTTGCTCTCAAAGTCCACCTGCTCAATTTCGGATGATTCGTTGTCTATTCAGGTATTCCACCGATGCAGGGTGCGTCAAGTTGACTGTGGGGATTTAATCCGCTGCTCCTGAGCCTGCTGGGAGAAATTTCCCTTTCTCTTCTTTGTTTGCACAGCTCCCGGGGCTCAGCTTTGGATTTGGCCCCGCTTCTGCGTGTAGGTCGCCAGAGGGCGTCTGTTCTTTGCTCAGACAGGACGGGGTTAAAGGAGCCGCTGATTCAGGGGTTCTGGCTCACTCAGGCAGAGGGGGAGGGAAGGGCACGGAATGAGCAGCGAGCCTGCGGCAGCAGAGGCCAACGTGATGTTGCACCAGCCTGAGGCACGCCGTGCCTTCTCCCAGGGAAGTTGTCCCTGGATCACGGGACCCTGGCATTGGCGGGCTGCACAGGCTCCTGGAGGGCAGGTGTGGACAGTGACCTGTGCTCGCACACAGGCTTCTTGGTGGCCGCAGTAGCGGCCTTAGCGTCTCATGCCCGTCTCTGGGGTCCGCACTGATAGCCGCGGCTCCCGCCCGTCTCTGGACCTCCTTTAAGCAGTGCTCTTAATCCCCTTTCCTCGCGCCCCAGGAAACAAAGAGGGAAGAAGAAGTCTCTTGCCTCTTCGGCAGCTCCAGACTTTTTCCCGGACTCCCTCCCGGCTAGCCGTGGCGCACTAACCCCTTCAGGCTGTGTTCACGCCGCCAGTCCTCTCCCTGCGATCCGACTGAAGCCAGAGCCTCAGCTCCCAGCCCCCGTCCACCCCAGCGGGTGAGCAGACAAGCCTCTCGGGCTGGTGAGTGCCGGTGGGCACCGATCCTCTGTGCGGGAATCTCCCCGCTTTGCCCTCCGCACCCCTGTTGCTGTGCTCTCCTCCGCAGCTCCAAAGCCTCCCCACTCCGCCACCCGCAGTCTCCGTCTGTGAAGGGACTTCTAGTGTGTGGAAACCTTTCCTCCTTCATCGCTCCCTCCCACTGGTGCAGGTTCCGTCCCTATCTTTTTGTCTCTGTTTATTCTTTTTTCTTTTGCCCTACCCAGGTACGTGGCGAGTTTCTTGCCTTTTGGGAGGTCTGAGGTCTTCTGCCAGCTTTCAGTGGGTGTTCTGTAGGAGTTTCCACGTGAAGATGTATTTCTGATGTATCTGTGGGGAGGAAGGTGATCTCCGCGTCTTACTCTTCCGCCATCGTCCTCCTCTCCCATATACCTTTTTGAATTATAGTTTTTTCTGGTTATATGCCCAGGAATGGGATTGCTGGATCATAGGGTAATTTTATTTTTAGTTTCCTAGGGAACTGCCCTATTGTTTTCCCAGTGGTTGCACCAACTTATGTTCCTACCAACAGTGTAGGAGGGTCCCCTTTTCTCCACATCCTCTCCAGCATTTGTTATTTATAGACTTTTTTAATAATGGCCGTTCTGACCAGTATAAGGTGGTACCACATTGTACTTTTGATTTGCATTTCTCTAATAATTAATGACATTGAGCATCTTTTTATGTGCCTATTGGCTGTTTGTATTTCTTCTTTGTAGAAATGTCTATGTAGGTCTTCTCCCCATTTTTCGTTTGGGTTGTTTGGTTTTTTGTTATTGAGTTGTATAAGCTGCTTCTATATTAAGCTCTTGTCAGTTGCATCATTTGCAAATATTTTCTCCCATTCTGTAGGTTATCTTTTCATTTTGTTTATGGTTTCCTTTGCTGTGCAAAAGCTTATAAGTTTGACTGGGTCCCATTTGTTTCTTTTTATTTCTATTGCCTTGGGAGACTGACCTAAGAAAACATTGGTATGATTTATGTCAGAGAATGTTTTGCCTATGTTCTCTTCTAGGAGTTTTATGGCGTCATGTCTTATGTCTAAGTCTTTAAGACATTTTGAGTTTATTTTTGTGTATGGTGAGAGGGTGTTTCCTAACTCCATTGATTTACATGCAGCTCTCCAACTTTCCCAACACCACTTGCTGAAGAGAATGTCTTTTTTCCATTGTATTTTCTTGCCTCCTTCGTCGAAGATTAACTGACCATAGGTTTGTGGGTTTATTTCTGGGTCCTCCATTCCCTTCCATTGGTCCATATGTCTGTTTTTGTGCCAATACCACACTGTTTTGATTACTGTAGTTTTGTGGTATTGTCTGAAGTTTGCGAGGATTATGCATCCTGCTTTGTTCTTTTTCTTCAGGGATGCTTTGGCAATTCATTCTTTGTCTTTTATGGTTCCATATGAATTTTAGGATTATTTATTCTACTTCTGTGAAAAATATCATGGATAATTTGGTAGGGATCAGATTATATTTTTAGTTGCTTTGGGTAGTATGGCCATTTTAACATTATTAATTCTTCCAATCCAAGAGCATGGGATATCTTTCCATTTCTTTGAATCATTTTCAATTTCCTTATTAATATTTTATAGTTCTCAGTGTATAAATCTTTCACCTCCTTCATCAGGTTTATTCCTAAGTATTTTATTTTGGGGGGTGCTATTTTAAAGGTATTGTTTTTTGACATTCTCTTTCTGATATTTCATTGTTGGTATAAAGAAATGCAACTGATTTCTGTATGTTAATCTTGTATCCTGCTACCCTGCTGAATTTGTTTATCAGTTCTAGTAGTTTTTGTGTGGAGTCTTTAAGGTTTTCTGTATATAGTATCATGTCATCTGCTATGATGACAATTTTACTTCTTCCCTTCCAATTTGGATACATTTTACTTCTTTTTCTTATCTGATTGCTGTGGCTAGGACTTCCAATACTGTGTTGAATAGAAGAGGTGACAGTGAGCATCCTTGACTTGTTCCAGATTTTAGCGGGAAGGCTTTCAGCTTTTCACCATTGAATATTATATTGGCTGTAGGTTTGTCATAAATAGTTTTTATTATATTGAGATACATTCTCTCTATACCCACTTTCGTAAGAGTTTTTATCATGAATGGATGTTGAATTTTGTCAAATGGTTTTTCTGCATCTATTGAGATGATCATGTGGTTTTTGTCTTTTCTTTTTGTGTGGTGTATCACTTTAATTGATCTGGATATGTTGAACCATCCTTGTGACCTTGGGAAGAATCCCACTTGGTCATGGTGTACGATACTTTTTATGTGTTGTTGGATTCAGTTTGCTAATATCTGTTGAGAATTTTTGCATCTATATTCATCAAATATATTGTCCTATAATTTTCTTTTTCAGTGGTATCCTTGTCTGGTTTTAGTATCAGGGTCATGTGGCTTCATAGAATGTTTTTGAGAGTGTTCCCTCCTCTTCAGTTTTTTGTAAGAGCTTGAAAAGGATCGGTATATGTTCTTCTTTGTATGTTTGGTAGAATTCACCTGTGAAGCCATCTGGTCCTGGATTTCTTTTGTTCATAGGGAGTTTTTTAATTACAGATTCTGTTTCACTTCTAGTGAGCAGTCTGTTCAAATTATCTCTTTCCTTTTGATTCAGTTTTAGTGAGCTGTATGTTTCTAGAAACTTGTCCATTTCTTCTAGGTTGTCGAATTTGTTGGAAAATAATTTTCCATAATATTTCCTTATGGTTTTTTTGTATCTCTGTGGTATCAGTTGCTATGTCTCCTTTTTCATTTCTTATTTTGTTTATTTGGGTTCTCTCACTTTTCTTCTTGGTGAGCCTGGCCAGAGGTTTGTCAATCTTGTTTATCTTTTCAAAGAACCAGCTCTTGGTTTTATTGATTTTTTTTTTGCTTGTTTTTTAATCTCTACTTTATTTCCTCTCTGACCTTTATTATCTCCTTCCTCTGCTGACTCCAGGTTTTATTTGTTCTTCTTTTTCTAATTCTTTTAGGTGGTGGGTTAGGTTGTTTATGTGAGATTTTTCTTGTTTCTTAAATAAGACCTGTATCGCTATGAACTTCGCTCTAAGAACTGCTTCTGCTGGATCCCATATATTTTCTTTGGTTGTGTTTTCATTGTCATTTGCCTCAAGATATTTTTTAATTTCTTCTTTGATTTCATCATTGACCCATTGGTTTTTTAGTAGCATGTTATTTATCTCCATGTAATTGTTTTTTCTTGTTTCTTTTTCTGTGGATGATTTCCAGTTTCATGTTGTTGTGGTCAAAAATGATGCCTGAGATAATTTCTATACTCTTAAATTTGTTGAGGCTTGTTTGGTGCCATAGTATGTGGTCAATCCTAGAGAATGTTCCATGTGCACGTGAAAAGAATGTGTATTCTGCTTTTTTTGGATGTAATGTCCTGAAAAATATCAATAAGTCTAACTGTTCTATTGTTTCATTTACGATCTCTGTTGCCTTATTGATTCTCTGTCTAGATCTGTCCATTGATGTGAGTGGGGTGTTAAAGTCTCCAACTATTATTGTATTCCTGTCAATTTCTTCCTTTATGTCTGTTAGTATTTGTTTTATGTATTTGGTTGCTCCTGTATTAGGTGCATATATGTTGATGAGTGTAAAATCCTCTTCTTGTATTGATCCTTTTATCATTATATAGTGTCCTTCTTTATCTTTCTTTATGGCCTTTGTTTTAAAGTTATTTTGTCTGATATGAGTATTGCAACGCCTGCTTTCTTGTCATTTCTGTTTGTGTGAAATACCTTTTTCCATTCCCTCACTTTTAATCTATGTGTGTCCTTTACCCTAAAGTGGGTCTCTTGTAGGCAGCGTATTATAAGCTGTTGTTTTTTTATACAATCTGCCACTCTGTGTGTTTTGATTGGAGCATTTAGTCCATTGACATTTAAGGTAATTACTGATAGATATGTATTTATTGCCATTTTAAACCTTGTTTTCCCATTGAATTTATATTTCTTTGTCCTTTTTGTTTTTCCTTTTGTGGTTTGATGATTTTCTTTTGTATTATAATTATACTCTCTTCTTTGGGGTTTTTGTGAATCTGCTGTATGTTTTTGATATGTGGTTACCCTGTTTTTCAAGTATGTTAACCCCTTCCTGTATCTACTTGCCTTAGACTGGTGGTCATATAGGCTCAAACACATTCTAGGGGGAAGAAAATCTACATTTTCTTGCTCCCCCACATTTTATGATTTTGATGGCCTCTTTTACATCTTCATGTTCATCCTTTTGCTGTTAATTGTGGTTATTTTCACTTTCACAGGAATTTTTTGATTTTTTTCTTAATCTGTGTACTGGCTTATTTAAGTGATTTACTTTCCAATTGTGATTTTCTCTTTCCTATAGATTCTTCTTTTCTGTTTAGAGAACACCTTTCAATATTTCCTTTAGGATAAGTTTAATATTGCTGTATTGTTTTAGTTTTTGCTTCTCTGAGAAATTCTTTATCTCTCCTTCTATTCTAAATGATAATCTTATTGGGTAGAGTATCCTAGGTTGCAGATTTTTCCCTTTCAGGACTTTGAATATTTTGCCACTCCCTTCTGGCCTGCAGCATTTCTGTAGAGAAATCAGCTGATAGCTTTATGGGGGTTCCCTTGTAATTAACTCTTTGTTTTTCTCTTGCTGCCTTTAGAATCCTCTCTTTATTTTTTTTATTTTTTATTTTTTTGCGGTACGCAGGCCTCTCACTGTTGTGGCCTCTCCGGTCGCGGAGCACAGGTTCCGGACGCGCAGGCTCAGTGGCCATGGCTCACGGACCCAGCCGCTCCGCGGCATGTGGGATTTTCCCAGACCGGGGCACGAACCCGTGTCCCCTGCATCAGCAGGCAGACTCTCAACCACTGCACCACCAGGGAAGCCCTCTTTATCTTTAACTTTTGCTATTTTTTATTATAATATGTCTTGGTATATGTCTGTGTATATATTATTTGGGACGCTCTGTGCTTCCTATACCTGCATATCTGTTTCCTTCTTTAGGTTTAGGAAGTTTTCAGCCATAATTTCTTCAAATACATTTTTTATACCCTTTTCTCTTTCTCCCCCTTCTGGAATCCCTATTATGTGTAGATTGGCATGCTTTATATTATCCCATAGGTCTCACATTGCTTTCTTTTTTGTTTGTTTGTTTGGCTTTCTGTCTGCTGGCCTGATTGGGTGGTTTCTGTTATTCTGTCTTCCAGGTCATTTATTTGTTCTTCTGCATTATTCATTCTACTATTCATTGCCATTAGCTCAGCTTTCATCTCTAAAAATGAGTTTTCTAATTTTTCTTGATTCGTTTTTATAGTTTCTAGTTCCTTTTTACAGTATTCTGCATTTCTTTCAATAGCCTTTCTTAATTCCTTTAATATTTTCATTATCTCCTTTTTGAAATCAGTGTCTATTAGACTGAAGAAGTCTGTTTCATTATTTGTTCCTTCAGAGAAATTCTCTTGGTCTTTTAACTGGGAGTGGTTCCTCTGCTTCTTCATTTTACTTATATTTGTCTTACTCTGAGTTTAGGAGAAACAATTGTCTACTGTGGTCTTGGAGGACTATTTATATGTGAGGGTGCCGCTGTGTAGCTTGTGTGGGTTTAATATATTTGGTGCGAGGGCTGCTTTTAGTACGGGTGCCTGTTGCCTCTTAGGGAGTGCTGGTCATTATCCCCTTGATAGGGAGCGTACAGATGTGGCAGCTGGTTCCCAGTCCTGGGGTTTTCCACAGCAGTGGCGGCTCAGGCACGTCCCCAGAGCACATGATGGAAGTGGATGTAGCTCCTAACCACTCCTGGAGTCTGCGAGGGCAGTGGCAGAGGCTCATGACCACTCCTGGTGTTCGGATGAGCAGCAATGATGGTTCACAACTGCCCTTGGAGCCTGTGCAGGCAGTGTCTTGCCCTCTGCAAGTGTGCACAAAGGGAAAAGGGCTACAATCTGGGTCCCACCTCTCCCCTTGGGCACCCCCCAAACAATGGCAACAGGCCTCTAAGGCAGCCCAGATTTCCTCTGTGTACACCCTCAGTTGCGGTCACATAGGATTCCAGCCACCCCAGGCTGTTTGCACACAGCCAACCTCAATCCTCTCCCTGATTCTGATCTCTGAAGCCCGAGTTCCAGCCTCCAGCCCCTGTCCGCATGGGCGGTTGCATCTCTCAGGCTGCAGAGGGCAGGGCAGCGGCACTGACCATCTGTGTAGTTCTCCCTCTGCTCTGGCTGCCACAGACTGGCTGCTGCATTCTCCTCTGAAGCTCCCCTTCTGTCCCAGCCAATCTCCCTGCCAGATGAGGGGACTTCCCAGGGTGCAGGAACCTTTCCTCTTCCACAGCTCCCTCCCAGAGATGCAGGTCCCATTCCTATTCCTTTCTTGCTTTTTTTTTTTTTCTTTTCTCTTTTCCTACTGGTTACATGGAAATTATTTTGCCCTTTCAGCAGTCTGAGGTCTTCTGCTGGCATTCAGTAGATATTCTGTGAGAATCGTTCCAAATGTACATGTATTTTTGATGTATTTGTGGGAGAAGTTGAGCTTCGTGTCCTACTACTCCACCATCTTGATCCTGAATGTCTCCACTTGCATCTTGATACGGCTCCCCTGATATTCTCTCCTGGCATCTTGTTCCTTCTACCTATGGAGCATATTATACTGTGTAATTTATTTACACATTCTCTCCCATCCCACCCTTAGATGCCCCCTCCCTTGGGCACAGAGTTTGAACACTAATAATGAAAGCAGTAGTAATAGCTATGGGATAAGGGAATGAGATCCCTGGACAGATGTTCTGGGGATTGGAACAGAAGTTAGATCTCCTCTTGTCAGAGGATTCTCAGAGGCTTCCTGACCTGAATGCCTTGCCCTCCCAACAGTCCCTTCCACATCGCATTACAATTTCTTCAGTGGAAGTAAATTAACTTATATTTCTTCCTCTTAGTAGGGGGGTGGGGTGCGGTGTTATGTATTAGGTAATCAACACCAGGTGCTATAGAAACCCTAAAATCTCAGCAGCATAATGCAGTAAAGACTGACTTCTCACCCTCATCAGGTCTGATACGGTCAGGCAGCTCTCCTCAAGCAGCAACTAGGAGACTACTTTGTTCTTTTTTCTCACAAAATGCTTCGCCATACAGTCTCCATGGAAGGAAATGAGAGCGTGGATGATAACTGCATTAGTTAGGGTTCTCCAGAGTACCAGAACCAGTAGGATGGATGGATGGATGGATGGATGGTGGATGGATGGTGGATGGATGGATGGATGGATGGATGGATGGATGGATGATGGATGGATAGATGGTGGATGGATGGATGGATGGATGGAGAGTTATTTATTTTTAGGAATTGGCTCACATGATTATAGAGGCTGAGAAGTCCCAAGATCTGCAGTCAGTAAGCAGGAGGCCTAGGAGAGCCAGTGGTGTAAGTTCCAGTCTGAAAGCCAGCAACCTCAAGACCCAGGAAGAGATGTTATCTTGGTTCAAGTCTGAAGAGAAGAAAAGACCTATGTCCCCTCTTGAACCAGTCAGGGAAAAGAAACTCTCTCTTACTCAGACTTTTTGTCTTATTCAGGTCTTCAGTTGACTGGATGAGGCCCATGGACATTAGGGAGGGCAATCTGCTTTACTCAGTCTACTGATTGAAATGTTCATCTCATCCAGAAACAGTCTCATAGATACACCAGAATAATGTTTAACCAACTCTCTGTGCACCCCATGGCCCAGTCAAGTTGATACATAAAATTAACCATCGTAATGACTGCTTGTGTAGCCAGGCATGTTCAGATTCTTTTGGTCAGAACCAGTCATATCACTGCATCCTGGCTTCCAGAGGGGCTTAGAAATAGTCTTAATGAGTGCTCAGAGATTGGAAAATGAACCAGCATCTGCGAACACATAGCATGGCACCCTCGTGCTGGTTAGATAAAAGCTGTCTGCTCTCCACCAACAGCTTGTCCAGGAGATGCTAGATCCAGTCTTTGACATCTGTATGAAGTTTTGCAAATTCCGAGTAAACTAGTATACAATTACCTAAGACAATACATTCTTTTCCCTACAGTCACCAAAAGACAACTTTGGTTAAAATACTTTCCTTTTGCAAATATCTTGAGCAGAGGTGCTTCCATCCCCTTTGGGAGCCAACTTGGCAGGGTGTGGGAAATACATAGACGGGCTGGCCTGGCCGAGGCTCCCCCAGGCCACAAAGACCAGCTAGGGAGGCACCATGGAGGCCACGCACCCTGCTAACCAGGAGGCCCTGGGCTTTAAACCTTGGCGCTGACCCCATGCTTCCAGTGATGCGTCTGCTGCCTGCCACACCCGTGGCACCCCAGGGCACCCTGAGACAGTGGTGTCACAGTCTCTGGGCGCTTAGCTCACCTCTAACCTCCCCTCATCTGCCCACAGTAGTCACAGTGTGGTTTAGTTTTCCCAAAGCCAAAAGGGTTCATTGGCCAGAGGAGGCAAAACAGAGCCCTAGAGCTCAGAGGATGCCCAGCTGACCTGCCCCGCCCAGGCCTCTCCTGCAAACAAAGAGAAGGCTGCACCAGACCGGGGCTCTTTGGGAGCAGGACACGGGTCTACCTTCTGCATCCACCCCTGCAGGGCCCACCACTGGGCAAACAGGGAGCTCTACCAAAAGAGAGAGGTCAGACTCTGCAGTAGCCAATGGCTCTGCCCCAGGGTCTGTGGACAGGCTCAGGGGCCTGCTTTCCCTCCGTATGACACTTGTCCCCTTGCTGAGCCAGGAGTCGCAGGTTAGCAGGCTCTGGGCCTGTTCTGCTTGGTAGCATATACCCACGTATCCTGGCAAGTGCTCAGTATATAACTGTTGAATGAACACTGCCCTAATCACTCACTTGCTTAAAACTACTTATTAAGCCTTTTTGTGTGCTAGGAATTGTATTAGGTGCTGGGATACAAAAGAAATAAAAGACACATGGTCTCTGTCTTCATGCAGCTTATAAGGGTGTCTGTTTACCTCAGAGAGTAGAACTTAATAACTGAACTGCAGAAATGGTTGAAGCAGCCCCAAACAACATAAGTCAACTGAGAAAGGAAATTACCCCCAGATCTGGAGGTCATTTTTTTTTTTTTTTTTTTTTTTTTTTGCCACGCCACTCGGCTTGCGGGATCCTAGTTCCCCAACCCGGGATCAAACCCGGGCCCTTGGCAGTGAAAGCATGGAGTCCTAACCACTGGACCTCCAGGGAATTCCCTGGAGGTAATTAACTAGAGAGTTTATTACCATCCCCAAAATGAAGCAAGCAAGAGGGAATCTGACAGTGGCACAAAAATTAAATCTGATCATGCGTAAAAAAACAGGAAATTTTGGATGAGTGCAAGTCTGGCTGGTCCAGAGCCACCTGCCCAGGCCGGACACACCCCAGTGTTCCAAACATGCGTGTCAAGATGAAAGGCCCCAAGACCACCTGTTCCCAGCCTCCCACCCACACAGTCTCAGCAGATGTTTGAAGGGAGCCCAGAGAGGCAGGCTCTGGTGGAGGGGAACAGGGGAGGCACAAAGTACCGCCATCGCCTCCTCATGGGGCGAGCGGCCCCACCCTGTAAATGACAAGGGAAGCCATCAGGCCCAGGGGATGTTAGATGTTGCCTGTCCCCTACTTGGTCAGGTGACCTTAGCCATGCACACTCTACCCTGGTTTCTGTTCCACTCACCAATTTCACAGTGTGGCCCTGGTCACAGGAACAAGACCAGATTAATAGAGTCTGTCACACAGGGCCAGATCCCCTTTGGCAACTCCCAGGCCGCCCAGGGAGAGGGTGTTCCCCGGGTCACGGGGGAAGCACATTACTGCGGGAGGAGGGCAGTGCGCAAAGAGGCCACCACTGCAGAGAGCTCTCTAAGCGCCTGGTCTGCAGTGTCTCTCCAGGTCTCCCTCATTTCCAGCCAGCCCCTGAGCCCAGGTTTGCCCTGAGCCTAGCTCAGTCAACACAGGGATGTGGGGGCTGGTAGACTGAGGTTTGAACAGAGTCTTTCCACCAAGAGCATCATTTGAAAACTGGCAAATGTCCAGGTAGGAATGTGTTCCATTAGTGCATTTCTAGCGTAAGAAAACTAACGCCAACTTGACAGGAATTTAAGAAATTTAATTTCTATTGCTGTGAAGCACCAGAAGCCTGCTTGAGAGGGTGCTGATGGGTTTATGAGTGTCTCATTGAGTTCAAGTCAGTGTGAGAAATAGCGCCTGAGATTAAGGGAAAGCTGTAATAGGAACTAAAACCCAGTTCTCCCACAACTCAAGTTTTATGGCCTCCTGCTTCTAGGCAGGGTGCTTGTTCGCTTGCTCATGGTGGGCCCGTTAATCCCCCATGCTGCCTCTTCTCTCCAAGCTCCAAGGAGCAGGGAGAGCGCATGTGTGGGGAGGAAAGTGAGAGCTGTGTCTGGAAAACCAAGGGTGTTCCCACTGTGGTTTGAAGGGCCTAGAGAGCCAGGGAGGTGTCTCCCTGGACTGGACCTGAAGCCCACCTGCCGTGTGCCAGGCACTGTACTAGATACGGGAGGGCCAAACAGCACTGCTGGGACCCCCTGCCGACGTGCAGCCTGGCGAGTGTGATCTCGGGTGGCCTTGGCCTGCGGCGGCTCAAAGCAGGATCTCAGTTCCCCGACTGGAGACTGAAGCCAGGCCGTGGCAGCGAGAGCCCCAAATCCTAGCCACTAGACCACCAGGGCCAGTGGTTAGTGACAAGGTCAGCTTTGGAGAAAGGAATTTCAACAAAGAGATGGAAAGTAGTGAAACAAGTAAAGTGTTTATTAGGAGGAAAAAAGTATGTGTGGATAGACTCACACAGGTGGGCTCAGAGAAAGAGTTGCACCTTTGGGGTAGTTTAAATCACTTATATGGGGAAAGTTCTTCTGGTTTCCTCTGGCCAATCATCTTGCTTTGCCTGGCTCTGAGTCCATATTTGGTCTGACTCAGGGCCCTCCCCTGTGTGCGTGTGCATCTCTTAGCCAAGATGGATTCCAGGGGTTTCTGAGAAGTTGACAGAATGTATTATGGTCTGGCGCCCCCTCCCTTCTCTGATCTCTGAGGAACCTTTCTGTGCATGTGTAGTTTGAGCAATCTCCTTGACCTCAAGAATGAGAAATATGTAGTCTCTTTATTTTTCATCCAAGCAGGACTCAGCTCCTCCTTGCTCCTGCCATTATCTTTATCTTGGAGTATCTGTCCATAGGGGATGGATTCCAGCTGCTCAGCCTGGGGCCCATCTATTTCCTGCCTCAAGTGAAGCAGGAAGGTCTCTCTTGTGCTGAGCGACCCACGCTGACTTTGACAATCATGGCAATGCTACCTGAGCCTCTTCATCCCAGGAGGAATAAAGAAAAGCTGACTGATATCGGAAGGCCTAGCCCATAGGGAGACAGATGTCCCAAGCCCTGAGGAATCCCCATTTCCCTTGCCTTCCTTGAATTGCCTACACACCAGGCAGCCTTCCAGTGCTGGTTCTTATAGTGAGGACATTGTCTCTTTGTGTCCACCTCTGCCTAGCAGTGCCAGACAAGCTCCCCACCCTGGCCCTCCCCTTCCAGGGACACCAGCCTCTTTCTACAGATTCACTGTCACCCCAGACCTGACGGGAGCCCCCAGCCCAGCCCTCTGTCACTGCCCCCACCATCCTCTGGGCACAAGGCATATCTTGTTGCTTGGTCCCCCAGAAATCTAGGGACGCTTCCCACAGAGTGGCCCATGGGACCACAGATGGTCAACACCATGGGAGCAGCAGAGCCACAGCCGAGAGCTGGAAGGATCCCTTGTCGGCCCTTCCACAGGCTGCTCCCTGGAGGGCTGCAGTGTGGCTTCTCCACCTCCCTCTCCTGTGACACTGGGCCCCACCAGAGCAGAGTCCAGGTGCAGACATATCTGAGTCCCCTGCTCTACGGACGTGCCTGGGCAGGGGTGGGGTTCAGCCCACAGTAGTTCAGTCAGTGTGTTCACTGAACACGTGAGAGGGCCATCTACACAAATCCCAGGCTGCCTGGCCCTCCTCCTGTCCCCATCACCATGGGAGGCTCAAGAGGACTGTGGGGTCCGCTCAGCTCTGCCACGCCACCGCCACAAAGCCCTTCCAGATCACTCTCCAAAGAGGGGGCAGCTGGGGGGCAGACGGTGGTAACTGAAATCAGGTTTCCTTCTGATGACTCTCATTGTCTTCACAACATGGCTTCAGCCACCATCCCATCATCATCTTGCACCATGTAGAGGCTTCCAGACGGGGCTGTGAAGGAATGGAGGGGACCGAAGGGGCCCTTTCAGTGTTTCTGTGGGGGTCACAGGGTGTTGATCTGCCCAGCACACCCTTTCTGTCGTGACATCTGACCCCACCCCCAACCACCCAGCACCCAGCCCAGAGGTGCCCACATGGCCCAGGCCTGTGGGTCAATCAGTACTGCGACTGCAGAGTACTCCATCTACCTGGCCTGGTTGATTGCTTCAGGGAAGAACGCAGGAGATGAGTCTGGGCAATTAGATTCCCCCCGTGCTTTTTGGCAGGGCTGTCAGGAAGGATCTGGGCCCTTTCTCTGGGATCCCGTGTACAGGAACAATGTGAGGGTGGAGCCGCCCCTGGACCTCTTGCAGCCACGCAGAGAGTGCCACTGTTGAGGGACTGGATGCTTGCAGCCTCCTCCACCCCTTAGATTTTCCAATTACAGGCATTAAGATCATCTCCGTTCTTGTTTTTCTCTTTTTTTTTTCCCTAGGCTAGTTGAGCATTTCTGAGAGTTTCTGTTACTTAAGGCTGAAACGATCATGATAAGTTCACCAGGATGATTTCTTTCAATCTTCACCCAATGTCTGTCCAAGTGTCTCCTTATGTGAAGACTTCAGAGTCCCAGAAACATCCCATGAGGTCATCCTGGAGATGGAGACCAAGAGTGTGAGAGTCTCAGAATAGACAAGTAGAAGGTGCCAAGTAGGCACAAGCTTAGATCCCAAACCACAATGGGATGGGGACCAGTGGGTACCATGTTGAGTCGCCTGGGAGGAGAAGGTGGGGCAAGGTCAGGGACTGTTCTCAATTCACGGTGAATCTGTGGGTGATGGGGAGCCACTAGTAGCTTTGGAACAGGGCTGTGATATATCTTGTACTCCAAGTGGTGACCAGGACACTCACGGGCAGAAGGCGTAAAGTGGAGGGGTGACCATACAGGAGGCTGTTGAGGACCTGGATGGAGAGGGATGGGAGGGTTCCGGGGGTATCAGGAGGGAAACCCCTGTGGGCTTGGCACCTGTTCACGCTGCCACTTGAGGCGTCACTTGGACCATCATGGCAAGTGGGCAAGGAACAGAGGCAGGTGGCGTTGAGGGAAGCAGCAGCCGGGCAGCTCCTGGCAGGACCGGGGAGAGTGAGCAGGGACGTCTGCTCAGAGCCGTGCGCTCCGAGTCCTAGAGCCTGAAAGCCAGCCGGGCCCCCAGAGCCCTCCTAGCCCAATCCCTCATTATATGGATGTCTAAACTGAGGCCCAGGGACAGGAAGGGACTTGCCCGAGGCCACTCGGGTGTCACCAGCAGAGCCAGGCCTGGAGGCCAGGGTGTCCAGAGCCGTAGCCAGGCATCTGCCCAGTTCGCTCGAGCCCCAGGCCGTGATGCTGCCTCATCTTTCCCTCACTGGGAAATCACCCTGGGGGATGGGGCCTGCCGGGGAAGACGTGTTGAACAGTAAGGAACCAAGAGTGAGGAGCAGTTCACTGGCCATAAATACCTCCAGAATTTTAAAAGGGTCTGGGGAAGATTGACATGGACGAAATCTAATAAAACAGTCATTTAATTAAACTTTAAATGACCCAAATATTTGCTGTTTGGTTAATATTTGTATAGCTGACAGGAGCAGAATTATGATGGTTTTGTCAGTACTCATGCATTCTAATTTTGCATGAGTCTTTCCCGTGAAAATCACACATCTTCAGACATACAGATGTTCGAGGGTGCACTCGTGCACTCAGGAAAGATGCGGGAACAAGATCCCAGCGGCAGATGGCGAGCCACACAGGCTTCCCACTCGGGTTTGTTTGTTTGTGTGTTTTTAGCCCTGTGCTATAGTCTCCTCCAGCCATTTTTCTACAACTGTTTAAAATGGAAGGCTTTGGGGCCGCGTGGAGGAAGGGGCTCCTACATTGCACGTAATCTTACATTCCCATGCTCCTAGGCTGGTAATTAAGGCCCCTGGGACCCCACCGACCACACTGTCTCCCCTCCCCACCTGCACCCACATTCTCCCTTTCCATCTCCCCATTCCCGCCACACCCCAATCTTTTAAGGCAGTGGCTCTCAGGCCTCAGGTACCACAGAAGCCCCTGGATGATTGTTAAAACCTGATGCCCATCCTGCCACCAGACAGTACCAGCCTGGGCTCGAGGGGCAGGAGTCTGCGTTTTGATCAGTTGCCCCAGAGATGAGCTGCAGGTGGCGGGAGGAGCCCTACCTGGAGAAGCAGAGTTCTGGAGCCCAGGGGAGGTCCTGCTTCCTCTGAGGGCCCCTCCCTGACTTCCCAGTTGGCCTTTTACTCTCACTGGTGCTCATACATGCAAAGAAAACATAGGTTCCTTTTGTAACATAACTGACTGCTTCACACACCCCACCCACCAGCCACTGGGAGAAAAATGTCCCTAAATGTTCGGTCCATTGTAAAGCTTAGTCCGAGCTGATCATTTTAACAGTCCACGTAAGTAATGCCCTGGCTAATAAAAATGCTTTGTGTCTCCAATTCCCAGCCCCCCAAGCTGGTTTCTGTGTGTAGAGGGAAGCGTGCGGCTGTCCACCGCCACCTCTGGTCCCCACCGCAAGGACCCCTGGTCGCGCTGTCCACGGGCACCCGCGGCAGAGGTCAGCCCTGCTGTTCTTTTGGTCTGGACACTCTCAGCCTAGTGGAGTCCAGAGTCCCCACTGGCATGATGCGCCCTTGAGGTCTGGAGGCCGTTCCGTCAGGCCCAGGTCTGAGAGTCCGATGCAGTCCTCAGGTACAGAGGCCCAGAGCACACCCTGACCCAGCCAGGAACCTCTGGGCCCCTCCATGCCGCGAGGGACCGAGGGGGCTCTGGCAGACGAGCGCAGGCCCTGGCTCTCTGCCACATCTTTGTGGTCGCCTGAGGTGGTGGGGTGCAGGCCGCTTGAGGGAGGGTTCAGCCTCCTCCTAGAGCCCCCCGTGGTTCCCCTCACCCGCACACCAACAGGCATGCTCTCTGCCCTTCCCGCTGTCTCCCTCCTTCTTCCCACACGCCTGGGACGAGGGGGGCCTTCCACACCCCCTCCCACTTCCACAGAGCATGGAGCCTTGTGGCTTTTCTGAGGAGGAAGAGTCGTCTCCTCTGCACTTGGGCACAGTGGGAGCTAAACTATTTTAGCAAGTTCTTCTCTCCCTCTCTCTACCCCTCTGAATCTCCAAAGCCTGGCTCTTGCTACAGAGGGTTAGCGGCTTCTCTGCTGGAGCAATAAGCCTCATGACTCAGAGGTGGGAGGGCAGCAAGCAGAACATGATTTAAGAGGGAACTTGAAATGCATCACTTTAATGTTTGTAAAATATTACGCCGGTTGCGTCTGCATCAGTCACTCAGTGCTTATCTTTCCTCCTGTGGCTCCTTCAGCGGGAGTCACATTTTTCCTCTGTGTGATTGCCCCTCTCCACTGGCCTGTTGGCTCTTTTTTCCTTCTTTATTTCCATTTTCTCCATTTTTCGTCAACCCATCCATCCAACAAGCACTGATTAAGCACCTAGTGTATATCTTGTTCCTCTTCGTGGGCCCAGGGCCAGGCCGCTGAATGTTTGCAGAGGAGAAAGGGCTTTGGGGCTCAGGATCAGACCTTAGCGCACCCGCTTTCACTGCACCTGCTTTGCGGTGCGTGGCACCTACAGCTGTTTTTGCTCCCCTTCCCCTCCTCCTTTCCCACACACACTGGCGAGAGGGTGTGAGCACAGGTGTGCTGCCTGGTCACAGCTCAGAAGTGTCCCGCGGAGTCACAGAGCTCAGGTCCCAACTCTGTGCCTTTCTCCACACCTGTCAGGTCCCCGGGTCCCAGCGTCTTGGCTGGCATCCCAGAGTAACACAGGCCCTCAGAGCCAGCCCCTGGCTGCCTCCCCAAGCTCCCCCAAGTAGATTTGGGGGCAGAACAGTGGAGGGGTAGTCCAGTCCGTGAGCTAGTGACGCCCCTCCAAGCCTCATCCCCTTTTGGCATTTGAATACCCTGAGTTTGATTTTTTTCTTCAATCCTGAATTTCACAAGGCCTGTGAGTGCAGGGAGGTATTTTAGACCCTTCCTCTCTGTCTGATGGATGCTCAGTCTTAATGCCAGTTATCAAGTGTAAAATGGCAAGGATTAATCATTTGTTCAGCCTAAAGTACACTTCAAAAAATTAAAGGCTGCGGTGCACGGCGGCTGAGCAGAAATCCAAATCCAAGTTCAGAGAATCCTTAGACAGAAACAGACCTTCAAAGGTCAGCCAGTTCATTCCCCAGACTTCAGACAGTGCAACCTTTAATTTGCCCCCAGGTAGACGAGAAACCTGTCGGCCCAGCCAGCAGACCTTGACAGCACTTGGCAAGGCCCCGACTCCAGGGGGCCTGGAGAGCACAGGGCAGGGCCAGCACGCCTGGCTCCCTGGTTTCGGAGGGGCAGCCCGCACTCTTAGCTTGACTCACAGATCCACAGCCCAGATGCTTCCCCCACGCTAGCTGTGGTTCCTGACCTGATTTGCCTCAAACAGCCCTTTGAGCATTTAACGTAAGTTGTGGCCCCTCTCCCAGGAGGTGTGTCCATCTGTACATTGAGTCAACACATTGTGGACAATGTTCCTGCCCCCGGAATTTGCCCGAGGCCCCTGACCTGCAGTAGATCCCTGTGGCTGTATCCCTTCAGGTATAGACTCCATCCCCTGGGCCTACAGCTGACGGTTTCTCCTTTCCCTGCAGAGGTGGTACAGCTCAGCCTCGCCCCTGAGGAGAGGGTCAGTGTGGCCACAGTGACCGTGGGCCTGAGCACAGTGCTGACCTGCGCTGTCCACGGAGACCTGCGGCCGCCCATCGTCTGGAAGCGCAACGGGCTGGCCCTGAACTTCCTGGATGTGGAAGACATCAATGTAAGTCACCTGGCTCTGACTCTGAGCTCAGACGCACCTCCCAGGGAAGCCAACTGGGCAAGATGCCGAGATGCCATGTGGTAGCTGCAGGGCCAGAGGGCTTTCTTTTCACATCCCACGTTGGTGCCATTCAGCCTGTTGTCTGGTGTCTGGAGGTATCAGTCCCACCTCGTGCAGAGAATAGGATGGATGGTGGCTGCAAGCTGCTAGCCTGCCCCAGAATAAGGTGAACAGGGGAGGCGCAGTGGGCAGGGCAGGGCATCTGGCTGGGTGCCCCCCAGGAGAGACTCTGGACCCTGAAGCTGGAGAGGATACAGACAGCTGGACGCCGAGGAAGGGATATTCCCTGTGGAGGGCAGAGGTGAGCCTCTGGGCTGGGTTGGCTGGAGGGCAGGGGCAGCAGGGTGGTGAAAGGAAACAAGATCAGGCCAGAGGGGCCTGCCCAGGAGCCTTGTTTGCTGGGAGAGGGAGTATGGATATGATGAGTTGAGCAGAAGAAGAGAGCTCCAGAGCTCTCACAGCCTAACAGGAGCAACGGGGGCCTCCTGGGTTCTGAGGGCGCAGGCACCCTGCACTGGGGTCCCAGCATCACCCCACTCTGCCTTTATGACTGGACAATTTCTTAAACTGATCCTCAGTGAGTTAATCTATTAGAAGAGCAACATTATCGGTGCCTCCCTTCTACTGGCCTTGAGGAATAAAGGGATTGAGTCAAGAATACGCACTGGCCCTGGTTTGGCACAGGATAAGGTGGCTTCCTGGGAGTTCATGTGAGGAGATGGAGTGATGTCACCCACACAGGGTGCTGCCAGGATGGCTGACAGGTCTTGAGCTACTGTGACAGGAATACAAGTTTCAGGCAGAAAGGGGGCAGCCCTGGTCTCCTTGGCTCAGGACAGGCCAACCCAGAATGGGCTGCTTGGCCCCAAGAAGGAAGACCTGTGGGATGAGCGGTCAGTTCCTGTAGCCGCTGTGAGGTGGTGAGGGAGGTGCTGGGGCAGAGGGAGCTGGCCTGGGCCGTGTGACCCATGAGATGGACTAGTACAAAGGGCAAGGGACCATAAAGAGACCAATTGGTTTGCTTAGATGGAACACCAGTCCAGCCATCAGCCCTGCCCCGCAATGCAGTGAGCATCACAGGAGGCAGTGAGCTCCCCATCCCTAGAGGCATACAAGCTCAAGTAGGATCATGGTAAACAGTGCTGCTAGCCACAAGAGGGCAGCTAAACTCCATGACCTTGAAGATCCCTTCCAACTCTGAGACTGCTTTGTGGGGAGAGAAGTCCAGCGTTTAATCCTGCAGGAACCACAAAGTTGGAATTCTGCTGCTCCCTAGACCCCTCTGGATGTGCCCTGGAGAACACGGGGGAAGCAGATGGGAAGAGGGGGTCACTCTAGAGTCCCACCCTGGGCAGAGCTGGGCAGAAGTGCCGTTTCCCCACCTTTGTCACACCAGGCAGGATGGTTTCCTTGCAATTTCCCCACTAGAGTGAGCATAGCCTATATCCCACCCATCTCTGAATGTCAGTACCAGCAAGCCTGGTGGCTGCGTGATGGTCAGATGCTGGGTGGGCAGAGTTCTTCATCTTCTGAGCCTAAGGTGCCCAGGGCTTGTCTGCGACCTTAGCAAGGGAAGGCACTGTCCTGTTTGTAAAGACTAGGGTGTATGTGTGTGTGTGCACGTGCACGTGTGTGCACTGGGGCACACATTTGTGTATGCATCTCCTTCAAGGTGGGTTGCCAGCTTTTAACCATGTTTGGCCAGTAGTGATTAATTCAGAACTAGGTCAGGTCCTCCTGTGTCTGTCTGAACATCCATGTGCATTGCTTGATGCTCTATTTAAAGACATTAGAAATAAAGGCAGAGGCAGAACTCCTCTTAATGCACTTGCCAGCGGTTAATTAAATTACTCTGAGTGTCTTTCCCCTCCCTCGAACATGCCTCCAGCACCAGCTCAATTGAATTTCTACTTTTCACAGGGAGGTTAGCAATTTGGGTAATTGTGGGTGCAACTGGAGATTAATGGCCTCTTGTTACCTCCCAGGAAACACTTGCTGCTCTGGGCAAGTCAGCAGCCCACAAGCAGGCAGGGGCCTGTGCTTCTCAGAAACCCCAGCGTGAGGGTGCAGGGCAGCGCCAGCCCCACAGGGGTCCTTGCCCGATGCATGCAAGCACACACACACACAACACAACACAACACTCACACAACACGCTCACACACACACACACACACACACACACGCACGCACGCACGCACCTGCCTTTAAGAGGGGAGGGACGCAGCACAGCCTACTCATGAAGGGCCAGGCTCTGGGGTCAGAAGGACCTGGGTTTAAGCCTCAGTTCTGCCACTTACTAGTTGAGCGACCTTGGAAATAGCACTTGACTTCTCTAGGCCTCAGTTTCCTCCTCTGTGGAAAAGGGATAAATAATAGATCCTGCCTCATAGGGTTATAATGAGGATTAAGAGACACATGAAATTCTTAGCATATAATGTTCCATGCTAACTATTATCACTCTCATTTTCACAGTATTACTAATTATTATTATTATTATTACTGCTCCCACCAGACAACACTCTCAACCCCTTGCAGCCCGAGTCCCCAGACAGCAGCCAGCGCAGTGTGGTGAGGCTCCCCGTCAGGCGGGTGTGACCCTGGGGTGCCCCTGCTGCCTGTAGTCGCCTCGATTCATCCGGAGGGAGACGCTGACCAGCCGCCTCCGACAAGTCCAGGGCCGCCACCTTCTCTGAGCCTGCGGGGAAACGGGGACGAGGCTGTCCTCCTCGCGCGGGCATTTTCAGACTGAGCGTGTCCTAGGACAGTGAGGAGAGCAGCCCCAGGAGGACATCAGGCTGGAGATGGGTAGAGCTGGGTCCTCAGGATTCTCAGGGCATTTCTGAAGCAAGATTGGTCAGGGGAGAAAAGCCCAGGGGGGCGCTACCCTGGTCGAGCAAAGATTGGGGATCGAGGGGGTTCATAGAGCCCCCCAGCCTGTGGCATCTCAGCGCCCTCCCCCACCTGCCACAGTCAGAGATGAAACACGATCACAGGCCTTGTAATGAGCAACTGGCTCCGAAACGCTGCACAGACAGGGGAAGCTGATCAGCTTACAAAACCCAAGGCGGGCAGAAGTGTGGGCCTCCTTTCTTTGTTATTTGTATGAGACATCTTGATTGGCAACAAAATATTAATCACTTTTTCACTACTCTCTTAATGAGAGGCTTTCATGAGCAACAAAATATTAATTTGTCTTATCTGTTAAGAATTCTGTTAATGAATTCAGTCACAGAGCTATTACAGAATGCCATGCTAATGACACATGTAATTAAACTTTTCTGACTTGCAAACATCAAGGATGCCTCACGCATCAGAATAATATTTGATCAGAAAGTAAATGTACCCTTGTAGCCGGGAGCCAAGCAAGAAGGAGCCACTTGGATTCCCCAGTGAGCAGTATCGCTGTCAGGAGTCACCAGTGTGTACACGGCCATCCAGATGGCCTACGTGGGGAGCCATCCTCTGCATTCACGTAATAAGTGCCTGCGAGTGGCAAGCCCTGTGGCAGAGCGTGGAGCAAAGACATTCTCCCCGGCCCCGAGGGGGCAAGGTAGCACAGACCTGTTGTGCCCCGCCCCTGGGATGCCTGAGCCCCCCTCTGCAGGATGCCTCAGCCTCACTGCAGCACAGGCCACGAGGGGCCCTGCCTCAGCCCCACCCGGGAAAACAAACCCCCCAAGCAGAGGGCAGCACTAGGTACCAGGAGTGCACAGGCCCCCAAGACAGGTGCTCCCCAGGAGGGGCGGGAATTCTGCCTCACCTCCCGGCAGCGGGTCTCTGGACTATGATACCTCCTTCTGTTTGGGTGATAAGAAATCAATAGCTTCTGCTCACGCACGTTCCCCAGAGCTCACAAAGGGCGGCCTGTAATTTGCTTACTTCCTGGCCAGCTGCTGGGCTCTTTACAGAAGCAGTGGTGGGTCTGGCGGCTTCAGACCTGGCCCTGTGGCCCCCACCTCACCCCTCCAGGGCCCACGGCCACTGCTCTAGCTCAGAAGCTGCGGGCAGGGGACAGGCACAGCAGCTCCCTGAGCACCACCTGCCCTGATCTTGGGCCAGGCCGCCGGCCAGGAGAGCACCTATGCCGGCGTGCCTGGGCGAGCCCGCACCCCGCAGGCCATGCACTGTGTGCCTGTGGTCAGCATGGCCAGCCTAGGGCACTGCCCTGCTGTGCCACGTGGGGGAGGGCAGCCCGTCACTCTGGAGGGCCACAACCAGAGTCCGTGGGGGAAGTGTACCCTCAGGAAGGACCCTGCCTTAGGAGGCAGGGAGATGCCTCTCACCACCGGTACCCAAGCGGAAAGGGGACCAGCCAGGTGCCTCCCGAGGGCTCTCTGGGCTCTGGGGTTATACAGTGCTGTGATAAGGAAATTGTGTGGGAAGCAGGGACGTGTGGGGCATGAGAGCCCTGCACAGGAGCCAGGAACCTTGCTTTTTCACCTGGACCTCAGATCCTCCATCTTGCCTGTCTCCCGAGGCCTGTCCCCTGAGACAGGCATCGGGGCTGGGGTGGGGGCCCATCTCTGAGGCAGGTCCATACACTTCTCGCCCTACCCTGGGCTCCACACTAGGTGTCCTTGAGGTGAGGGGGGAGGCTGCCTCACTTTCTGCAGAAGTGGAACCCATCCCAGGCTGCAGCGCCCTGCCCAGACTACACAGTAGCTACTCCGGAAGTAAAGTGACCGTCCCCAAACCCAGTCTTCACGCCCTGCCCCAACAATGTCAGCTGCCCTCCCCTCATAACTGTCTTCCTCACTGTCCCTTATATCCCCAAGGATAGGTGCTGCCCATCAGGGGAGGAGAAGCAGGGAGAAGACATCCCCAAAGTCCCAGAAAATAGCTGACTCCTGAATCCTTGCTAGCGTTAATGCTGGTGTTTCTACCATCGGTACTAAGCCACTGCTGTGTCCAGGAGCCAGTTTCCATGCTAGTCCACTCACAAGCATTTAATCCTCATCGCAGCCCTGTGAGGCAAGTGGGGTTCTGTTAGTCAGAGGGTCCAGGAACTTGCCAGGGCCTGCAGCCAACCTGCACACCCCAGCCAGAGCTCCCCGGGTTCCTTGCTCTTAGGACACAGCACCTAGCACCAAGCATTGCCAAGGCCTCGCCCTGGGGCAGCTGGGCCTGCCTCCTGCGTCAACAGTAACCGCTGCAGTGTCCGAGCCCCAGTGGATGTGTCCCCTCCTGGTGCAGCCCGTGTGTCTGGTGCTCCAGGTCTCGTTAGCCACTAGCCTCTGCTACAGCAAAGAGAAGGCAGAAGGCTCTGAGACCAGCACGTGGAATTGTTTGGCCGAGATATTCTCAGGGAGAGGAAAAATTTTTCTATTGTATTCTTCTTAAAAAAAAAAAAAAAAAGGCTTATAGCAAACCCCATATATTGCAAATGACTTGAAAAAGCCACTCTTTTTTTGCTGTTTTTTTTCTTTCACCAAATCTCCCTATTGGGGGCTTTCAGATGTCGGCAGGCAGAGTACAGTGACAAAAGCAGAGAAACAAAACCCATTAAAAGAAATTATTTGTGGCAGTGTTTGAAGGATGTGTTAAAAGATTCTCTTTTTCCCCATGCCTATATGGGGAACAAATAACTCTAATGAAGCATATGCTCTTAGCCAGCTCTTCTTTGGAAGTGAGTTATTAAAAAGACCAAAAGAGAATGATTTAAGAGCTCATGACTCATTTAATTCTTATTGTCTTTGTATGAACCAGTCATGAATCTATTGTAAAAAGATGAGAGGCGTTTGATTAGCACGGAGAGCTGTTTGCAACATGCTAGACAGTGGTTGTAGGTTCTGCATTAAAATAATCTCGTTAAACGCTTGGGTACATTTTGTTTTAAAATCTTGGAAAACAGTATACTTGAAGCACTCAAAGCCTTTGGCCAGCTCGTGTCGAAAACCCTGGTTACAGATGAACAACCGGTTCTTTTGAGCTTTGGATGAGCTCAAACCACAAGGAGAATTGGCCAGAGCTCTCCAAGAGACAGGGCCCGGGCCCATGGTACATCAGCCTGTGGAACTCGTGGGGGTCTCTGCCCTCCCAAATACCTCCACTGGCCTTTGCTTTCTCAGTGGCCTCCTCAGGATCACCCCTCTTTCCCCATAGTGTTACCGACCCGGGTTCTTGGCCTCTTTAATCAACAGAAATTGATCAGAGGCCAGACAAGAAATTCAGGTAAGGCTTTATTGGGGCCCCTGCTGCAGCAGCGGGGAGCGAGAACAAACAACAGGTTCCCTTGCTGACTCACTAGCTGAGCGGGGTGGAACCGGCGAGCTTGTTCTTTATATGCGGTGAGAGTAGGGATGTGTCCAGGGGGGTCAGGCTGGAGGGCCAGCTTATGTGGTTTGCCCACCCCTTCGGTGGTGGTGTGTGCAGAGGGCATGTGCAGTACCCTGCTTTTGCTCCCGACCCCTTGGTTTTGCTCCAGGCTCTTCAGAAGTGGCAGTTGGGTTTTTGGTCTCTTTGTATCTTTCGTCCAGAATTTGCCCCAACGGCAGCATGCACGCAGTTATTTTTAGTCCCACACAGTTTCTTTGTATTCTGTTGCTCGGGGAGAGGTGTGTCCAGGTGCAAGCACTGCAGCAAAGGGGCCCAGGTCCCAACCTATCTCAATAGTACTAGCTTCAAGGCTTTACTTGTGCTCAGTGACCTCTTCTGGCCCCATCTCAAAGGTACAGAGTCCCTCAGGAAGGTTCTGATCCAGCTTCCAGACCCTGAATGCAGAGCCCCAAGCCCTACGCAGGGGAGCTCACATTCAGGCTGTTTTCAGGCTTTATCTTTTAAGAACGATACTGTGGTGAACATCCTTATACACACCTCTTGGCACATTTGTGTAAGCAGCCCTGTAAGATAAGTTCTTAGAAGTGGAATAACTATATCCAAGAGTGGACGTGTTTTCAGTTTTTATGGATATTGCCAAATCTCCCTCCAAAAAAGTTGCACCAGTTTATACTCCCTCCAATGGTGTATAAGATTTTTAAACACCATAGCAGGAGAAAATTCCTGATTGCAAGCCTTGTTGGTCCCTGAAATGAGCCACGGAAGGAAATTTAATCAAATCCTCCCTGGGGTGTTTCCGGAACAGCAAGAATGCCTGTCAGCTGTCTTGACTGGGAGTGTGATCCAGGTTAGAGGAGCTGGTCGGCCCTCTAGGCCTGGGGACTCGTGATGCAAGGGGCCCCCGGGGGGAGGGTTGCAGGGTTCCCAGATGAAGGCAGCAGGTTCGAGACGCTGTGGAAGTTCAGTTGACCCTGCAGTGCAGTCTAGCGCCTGAGTCCCTTCCCACCCAGGCTGGGCACACGGGGCTGATCGGTTAAGGATCCGAAGCCCCATTCAGGGGCTCAGGCCTGCAACGCCCCGGAAGGCCCCAGGAGCTGCCACTCATCCACATGATAGACTCTATAGAGTCCTGGCCAGTCAAGAGGTGTCTGCCCTCTGGCCTCTGGGGATGGACGAGCTGGTGCTCAAAGCAATGTCTCTGGCGTGAGCCTTCTCGTACAGGTACCCAGGCCCCTGTGTGCACTCAGACACTCAAGCTTGTCCCCAGGGCAGAGGCTTAGCATCCACACAACTGGGTCAGAATCTCCCCCATTTGAGTTCTGGAACCCATTACAAAGTTAGAGACAGCAGTTCATACGAGAACGTCCTCAGTCTGATACCAATTTCAAGTTTGGGGAGTTCCCCAAACTACCTTTAGGTTTAATAATTTAACTAGAAGGACTCACAGAACTCACTGAGAGCTGTTATACTCACAGTCACGGTTTACTGTCAGGAAGGAGTACAGATTAAAGTCAGCCAGGAGCAGAAGCCCACAGGACAGAGTCCAGGAGGGTCCAAGTGCGGAGCTTCCATCGTCTCCTGGTGCGGTCATGGCTCCCGGCATAGACGTGTAACAACATACCTACCAGGGAAGCTCACCCAGGTCTGTGTCCAGAGCCTTCACTAGCACTCAATCCCATACTGCCCGCGTGGCTGAGCCCTCGTATCCAGCCAGGAGACAGGAGGCAGAGCTGGTCCCATGGGGTGCAGGGCTCCCATCGTAAATCACATTGTTAGATGCTCTGGTCTGCTCAAGCAAACAAAGGCACATCCCAAGGCCTAGAGTTCGCCTCCCAATAGCTGAGGGCAAAGGCCAGACTTCTCTCTGGGTAACGTTACTCCTTCACTTCACTCCCTATGGCTCCCCACGAGCCAGCACTCTAGGCTGACACACCTCCATTCATTCAGCAAACACTAACTGAGCACCCATTATGCACCAGGCGCCATGCCACACATGGGCACAGAGAGATCAGGTGCCTCCCCTCTGGCACTGACCACGTAAACCGCAGGCAGCAAGTGGCTGCACAGTCCGGGGGAAGCCCGGAGCCTCCCCACAGTGCCTTCTCCCACACCTGTGGCTCCCTGCCCTGGGCCAGGCCTGGGAGTGGGCAGGAGGACAGACCCACTCCAGGCTGCTCACACCGAACGTGACTGTCCATAGCAGCCTTCCCCTGGGGGCTCAGTGGCCACTTAGGCATTGCTTCAAGTTGCAGAGACTTCTTTTTTAAGAGGACTTTGATCAAGAGGACTGCTTCTGCAGGCCCTCGCAGAGTGACAGGTCTGTCCTCCGAGGGGCTAGAAGGAGGTGACCAACACGGGAACCCCAGTGTGAGTCCGAGGGGTCAGCTGTGTAGAGAGAGCAGGGGTTTGGAACACGTGTGTGCACACATGCTGTTTACTGCATGTGTTCACAAGGATGTTTGTCTGTGCCCACCAATGATGCATCTGGTCTTTGCTGGGTCTGGATGATGGATGTGTGTGTTCATGTGAGTGCAGACATCTCTGAGGACCGGCCGTCACCAAGGCGCCGCATCGCTCAGTGTTTGGGTGCATTTGTGCAGGTGGGATGCTAGGGTTAGTGAAGTTCTGGGGGCCAGAGTCAAACCAACCTGGGGGAAAAGACCCTCTCCTTTACTCCATCTCTCCAAAGAGAGCCAAGAGTGCGCCTGAGAAGGGCAGAGCTAGAAAAGCTCTGAATAAATGTTCCTAAACTTTGTAGCACTGACAGTACCATTAACCTAACCTCTGAAATCACTCTGGAGTCCTTGTGTCTAACGTTTAGTCACTAAATAATCAGCACTGATGGCTCATCTTCATATTACTTAGACCTGACTCACATGTATCACCATGACAACATCCCCCATCTTGCCTCTGCTTAAATATTGTTTAATACTGAAGTTTCGTTTAATTACTTTATTAAGGGCAGATACCTAGAAAATAGCTTTCTAAAAGGCAAAAAAAAACCGTATCTTTAAGTAAAACTGTCTCTTTTCCAAAGACAGATGTGCGTCAATACAAAGAATGGTCTCATCTGGCATCTGTTTATTTCTGGAAGGAACCTTGATTTTGCTAATACATTTCTACTCATCAGAGCAAAAGAAAAAAAAGCCATCCATAAAAAGACAGTTTCAGAGATGCAGTCAAGCACTGAGAGCAGCATTCAGACACACCTCAGAAAACCTTCAGGAGAAGAAGGATTGCAGGTTTAGTTTTATGTAATTTCATAAATCAATTTATAAAGTAATTTCCTTACATCCAATGAGGTAACTTTGATTTCTGTAGCCGGTATTCATGCTCTTTAATATGCACTTTTTTTCTATAATTATATGATGCCTATTGTTTCAGCCCAGAGCCATTATTTTATTTAGTACAGAGTCAGGTTCTCCCCAGGGCCTAACTCACAGGCTGATAATGAGTTAGGTGCTCAAAGCAGAGCCATAACGCATCCGGCAACCCCCACACCTCCACCCCTGAGCGATCACCCAAGGGATGTGCCTCTGCTCCCGGGAGAAGTGAGGAAAAACAGACAGAGAGGTTAAGCAACTCTGTTAGGGGCTCCCAGAAGCCATCAGCCTGATCTGGGACTACACACATGGGCTCTGCCTGCTGCACTGAGTTGAGCCCTCCCAGTGTGCCCAGGCCTGAGGATGCAGCGTGGAGAAGGGGGCAGGGTGGAAAGGCAGGGACAAGACTTGAGACCAGCTCTCTGCCTCCCCACCAGCCACTTGCTTTGGACCCCGGGTGATTGGTAACATTTGGGGGCACAGGAAGGCAGGAGGTGGGCGCCTCCATTGCCAAACCCAAAGAACGGGAACCAGGGCACAGCCCCTGCAGAGAGCCTAGCTCAGCGCCTTGTACAGTCTGCTCAGCGAATATCTACTGAGGGCTTACTCTGTGTCAGGCCCCGCTAGGCACTGGGGACACAGCAGGGAGCACCAGGCACGAGGGTGGAGCTCACATTCTAGTTGGGGAGACACGTGGCAAACAGTATGCTAAATGGGAGTAAGTGCGTGCCAGGTGCTCCACGGGGGTTACAGACAGGGCCGGCAGATAACATATGAGCGGACTTGAAGGAGGTAGAGCAAGACAGACTGATAGTCCTGGGGTAGTGGGACAACAAGGAGAAGGTTCCTGAGGGGGCAGAATGCCAGGCATGTTGGAGCAACACCAAGGGGCCACAGTGCTGGAGAGTAATGAGCAAGGGAGAGTGGAAGGAGACGGGGCAGAGAGGGGACGGCAGGTCATCCCTGCAGACCCTCTAGGGCTGGGACTCCGAGTGAGGGGGGCGTGGTCTGGCTGCGGCACAGAGGGGCAGAGGCGGAGGACCGTGCGTCTGGCCCACGGCAGTAGCAGTGGAGGTGGCGAGAGAAGGTCAGGCTCTGAATATATTGCGCAGGAGAGCTCTACTTTCTCACCCCACGGGGACTGGGCATTTGTTTTGCTTTATGGTTTTCAGGGTTTTTTCTGAGGCTTAAACAAAGCGACGTATGTCAGGATTCCCAGCACACAGTTAGCTCGTGGAGACTGTGAGCTGGTGTTATTACTGGGCACCACTCTGCAGTTGATCTGTGGGAACCTCAGCCTGGGGGCTTTTCTCAGCCTGGGGTCCCATGACCACCCAGCCCCACTGAGGTGGCAAGAAGAGCAGGGGGTGCCAGAACCTGAGACTGACTACGAGGAGGGCCCTCCTGTGAGGAAGGGCTGTGGGTATGAAGGCTCAAGAAGGCAGCACAGAGGGAAATGCCAGGGCATCCCCAGCACCAAACCCCTTACACACAGCTCTGGCGTTGCCCTTTGGGATGGAGTCTGTCCAGGAACCCACCAAGTGAGGTATTGAGGTTCCCCCAGGTGGGGCCGCACCCAGCTGCCCAGCCCTCTTTCGAGATGCCGTCCCACCGCTGAGACTCCAAGCAAAATGTATTTTCCTGCAGATTCAGGTTTTGACACAGGAGACAGCTTAGATGAGAAATATGTCAGCCCCAGAACGGACTGACCATTAACTTTTCATAAGCAACTCAGGTATGAGCCCTTTATGTCTCTGTTATGGCGCAGGACAAATAAGCTATCTGGTATTTTATTTTTATTAGGGAAGCTTCCACTGCGTGATAGGAATGGGGCTTTTTACAGCAGAGCAATGTTTCAGAGAAAACTCTAAGGGCTTCTTACAGCAGCCTTCTCCAGTATTTCACTCCACTGGGAGCACTTCTGAGTATTTTTTCCTTGATACTGAAAGCAGGCTGCATGCATCCACTCTCCACCTTCCAACCTGTGCCTTAACCCAAAACTCTCTTGGGCCTGCACCCTTCGTTGGGTTAATTAGCCCGAAAGCATCTTTAAAGGACTCATGATGGTTGTGGCCGGGCCCTTGGACAGTCCTTGTGCCACACTGACTGGTGGCCTTCCGTCCCTCCTGCCACGAGATTGCCTCTGTGGAAAAAGGAAGCTCAGGAAGGACAGGGAGAATGACGGGAGGGATGGTTTGGTGTTGTCTCCAGGGGGTCAGGAGGAGTTTTGCATCTTCTGTTAATAGTAAGAAAAGTAGCAGCCCCCATGTATGTCACACTTCCCACACTGGAAAATGTACTCGTGGGCATTCTCTTGCCAGATCTCCCCATCACCCCAGGAGGCAGATAGGGCATATAAATTGTCCACAACTTACAGGTGGGGAAGCCACCCCAGAGGGATGAGGGAACATTGGTCAGTGCCAGAGTTCAAGCTAAACCTGAGTATCTTGAGTGCCAGCACTGGGCTTCCCCCATCACGCCTCACAGCTAGTACTGCCCAGCCCTGTTTCTCACCAGGGAGCCAGGACCTCCTCTGTCCCATCAGCTCTGAGCACCACACCTCAGAGATGTTTGGTAGCTAAAGCCAAACATGATGAAAGGTCTCCCTGAAACACCGGTAATTCCATTCCCCAGCATGTCTGCACTTGGTGCCTGGACAGGGCCAGCGTTGTGCATTGTTCTGCAGGAGACAAGGCAGCTGGCTGGAAAGGCCCTGGGGGAGTGCTGTGTGCCCAGCGCTCACCAGGGGACTCTGACCAGCTCAAAGCCCCCTCCTGCCCATCCCTCCCCACATGCTGGCCAAATAGGATCCCACTCTGTGAGGCTGCAGAGGTCACAGGGACGGGGCTTACTGAGTCATTTCTCATGGAACCCCTGGCATCAGCCCCTCCTGCTCTCTAGTACATCCCTGCCCTTGTTTTTTGTTTGCCCTCATTTTCCTCAGAGTTCAATTTCCCTTCTCTTAGGTTACCCAGATCTCTGTAAGCTGCCTGAAATTATTTGGAGATGGAGGTGAGATCTAAACCAGTGGTAGGCAAACTATAGCCCATGGGCCAAAGGCAGCCCACCACATTTTTTTAAATAAAATTTCATTGGAACATAGTGATACTCATTAATTTAGGCATTGGTATGGCTATTTTCATGCTACAAGGCAGGGCTGAGTAGTTGACAGAAACCCTATGGCCCAGAAAGCCAAAAACATTTGCTATCTGGCCCTTTAAGAAAAAGATGGCTGACCCTAAAGGAGGCCGCCCTCCAGAGCTTCTCAACAGGTGGACAGGAGCTGAGGAAACGGGCCAAGCAGCAGCACAGGAGGGGCAGGTGAGCCCAGCTGTAGAAATGGAGAGGGAGGGTGCTGGGGAAGGTGTTCAAGCCAGACCTCACAGAGAAGGTGAACAAGATCTTAAACGGATGTATAGGGTCTGGGCAAGTAACACGGAAGAGACATGGAGGTCCTGCTGCCCAGCCCTGCAGGGAGCTCTGGTTGAGTAAGGGGGCCAGGCAGAAAGGAAGTCTCTCGCAGCTACAGGGTTTGTGTTTTTCTGCAAAACCAGAGACCTGGCTATGCTTCCCAGCTACTCAACAGAGAAGCCAATCTTGTTGTCTTCCTTGCCCAAGCAGGACTTTGGAGAGGACGACTCCCTCTACATCACCAAGGTGACCACCATCCACATGGGCAATTATACCTGCCATGCCTCTGGCTACGAGCAGCTGTTCCAGACCCACGTCCTGCAGGTGAATGGTTAGTAAATGGCTCCATGCATGTTGTCCCCCCACAGTGTTCCCAAACGCTGCTCAGAACAACCCTCCTCCCCTCCTGCATTCTGACTTCTTAAAGAAATACCTGACCCCAAAATGTCCCATCTTTCCTGTAAGTAAAGAGGGACTGGGGAGGGGGGTGGGCAGGCAGGGGCAGAGTCTGCCAACTCATTTCCTGGTCTGGCTTTCCCCAAAGCCTCCTCTGATGAAGTGAGTCAAGGTGGGAGGGGGTGAGTCACTTAGGCAGGTCGCACCCAGCATCTCCAGCAGGCCCCTGTAGAATGTGGAGTGTGCCCTGTAGGCGATGTTACCAAACCGAACTTGGGTCCACCCGCCTGCTCAAGGTAAAGCCCGTCTGCGGACACTGGATTGTGGTGAAGGAAAGTGCAGCGTTTACTGGAGGGCGCCAGGCAAGGAGTCCAGGCAGCTAGCGCTCAAAAGGACCCAACTCCCGAAGGCTTTCAGGGAGAGGTTTTCAAAGACAGGGGGTTGGGGGGGGGGGTGCTGTGGGGCGCGTGATAAGCTCGTGGACATTCTTTTGATTGGTTGGTGGTGAGGTAATCGGGAGTCAACACTGTCAACCTTCTGATTCCAACCGGTCTGGGTTCTATGTACTTGTGGACAGCACAGAGTTAACTTATTCCACCTGGTGGGGGTTTCAGTATCTGCAAAACAGCTCAAAGGACATGGCTCAGAATGTTATCTATAGTCCTTGAGGAGGAACTAAAGGTCCTTGACTTTGTTTAATGACTAAACTATTATTATTTTGTCTTGCTTAACTGTTTTCCTTTCTGCATTTTCTCACTTGTCTGATTAAATTTATTCTTTGGCACTCAGGGCAGGCCTGGGAGTCTAAAGGTTTTCTATAGACAAGAGGCAGGTGGAGGACATGGGGGTTGGGGAGGGAGTCTGTCCCGGGAAGGCCCCATAGGGTCCTGCTCGATTACAGTGACATGGAGATGGCAAGCTGTCGTGGTCTCGATCCAGTGAGAAGCAGACACTGTCTAGAACATGCCACTCCTCCTCCAGGTACTGTGGACCCGAATCACTTATCCAGTTGGGAGGCCTTACTTTCTGCAAAAGGGTCTGCTTCCCACCTCCCTCCCCCAGAGGCTTAAGGAGCCTCAGCTGGGGCCCAGCCAAGCGGAACCTCAGCAGGCTGCTTCTCTGCTTCCCCGTGTTGCCAGGACTCCCAGAAGCTGAGAAGAATTAACCCCTGCTGCTGACCACGTCAACAATTACAATAGTTCTCTGAGACGTTCTCTGGCCAGTCCCTGGGCTAACACGTCACATGGACTCTCCCCATCAGTATATTTTAACCCACTTTATGGATGAGTCTCTAGGTAAGGTCACTTTCCTGGTCACACCACTGGTAGGTGTCATTCTAGACCCAGCCTCTGTCACACGGCTGGCCACTCCAGCCATCACAACAAACAAGCCATCACAGTGCCATGGCAGATCAGCACTCCAGGGAAACTAGACGTGTCCAGCCACGCCCAGCTGGGCGTCACTGCTTTCACCAAGCAGGCCTGAGCAGGGCGTCTGTGCACCAGAGAATAACGTGAAAGCTCCAGGTCAGCCCCAGAGCCTTTGTGCCAGCTGTGTCCAGGGCTTCTGCTCTGATAAAGTATACACGGTGTTGAGAATAATTACATCACGAGGTTCAATGTCACTTACCTCTGGGATCCTGGGTGACAGGCCATTTAAGGACAACAGAGTGAGCTCAGCTTGCCTCTGCATTTGTCTTATAGGATGTTTTAGGGATTTTTATGTTCGTATGTGCCGAAGCCGTATTTTATTAGTATTTCCCTTGAGCTGGGACATATTTAATCCTTTGGGGCTTTGTGGCTGTGTTTGTTGCCTGAATCAGGGTGTACAATGAAGTTTCTGGATTTCATCAGAAATAACCCAGGGGTTCCCAGTTATAACACCCCTGGGTGAGTCATCCCAGGCTGCCATTCAGAGGCCAGCCTGGTGTGCAGCAGGCGGGCAGTGTCTGGGCCGCCCCCTGAGCAGGGCTGCTCCAGGGGCAGAGCGTGTACTCTGCAGTGTGAAGAGGCCTTTATCATCTATAGCTGGAAAGTGGTGCCCAGCCTTGTACAGTGTTGGTGAATGTGTGCTTACACAACTCCACACGGTTTGGCCCAGGTCCCTCGGGTCCTCAGACCAGCCTGAAAAAGGGAAATCACCCAGGATTCCCAGATCCTCCATCCAGCCCTTCGCATCCTGCCCCCATCTCATAAGAACCGAGGGTACAAGGAGAGGGCTTGAGCCTGGTCCCCTTCATTTCCTCCAGAACAAATCTGTGGGGAAGGGAGGGGATCCACCAGCCCAGGAACCAGAGTAACTCGTGAGTGAGAGCCTGTCCTCGCCTCAGGCGCCTGCAGGAGACTCTGTGGTCTTAAACACCTTTAATACACGAATGGCAGGTCCACGGTGCTGGGAGGGCCCTTCTGCCTCCTGTTCCCCCAGAATTCTGAGACAGAGCTCATGATGGGAGTGAGCCATTTCCTCCCTCCCGGTGCTGAATCCGGGAACAAGGCCCAGGCCCACGGACACCATGTGTTGCTGGGCTGAAAGTAGAGACTAGGCTGCTTCCTGTTGCTACCCGAGTGGGGAGTGGACTCTGTAGCTGGCACTGGACAGTTCTGTTCGAGCCTCCCCAGCCACTCCACTCCTACCCACCCCCCAGCCCAGCGATTGCTAAAGAGGCTGCTTAGGGCTAGGGGAGTCTAAATAGCAAAACCTCCCCACTGAGATCCAAAGAGAGGCCCCCTGAGATCCATTTCCTAGTTGCTGAGAGATTTAAGGCTTCTCTTCCAGCCCAAGTACTAGAGTCAGCGGCTGCATGCCGGGACCTCTGTATTTCGCGGTGGGCTTTCCACCTCATTCCATGGCTTACTTCGCTCAGTTCCATGACGGCTGGGCTGGGCCATTAGGGTGGGCCTCACTCCAGGAGCCCACAAGGTCCCTGCGCTGGGCTCACCCCCAGGCACGTGGGGGTGGCATTTGGGTCCATTAAGCAGCTCCCTCATGGGAGCACCATACTAAGGTAGATCTGGTGTTGCCTCCCAAGGACATGAGTCCATTGCCTGCTGACCAAGGAACAAGACACGAGGTTTTCAGAGTATTCCAGAAGTGAGGCATGCTGTGTTGACTGAGAGGGAAAACCTCCCTATCTGTGTGGGAAGATGTCATTGAAAGTAAAATGGTACGAAAGACACAATTACAGTAGGAACATTTACTGAATAATGACTGGGCACCATCTCTGTTTCACAGATGAGGAAACTAGCGCTCAGAGAGATCAAGTGATCTGCCCAGGAACCCCAGCCCTACAATTAGTATATAGCTGCAAAACGGATCTTGACACCAAAGCCTAGACTCTTGACGCCTTCTCCGCCCCATCCTCCCCTTTGGGACATTGCACTGTTGCTGTGGGTGAATCCAGATGTGGTCGTTCAGCAGGTCGGTGTTGATCTGCTGTCGAGGGGGAGCACACTGTGGGGGACCGGGGACGGGACCCCTGCCTCGTTTATCCCTGCCCCGGGTGCTGAGCTCACGCATGGTCAGAAACAGCTGGCTTAGCGAGCATCCAATGAAGGACCCACAGCGCAGATATAAGGGCAGGCCCCGCCCGCAGCAGGACTGAAGTTGATGACCTGCACGGCTTGGCCGTCCAGCTCCAGGTGGGCTTGGCAGATCACTGTGCAGATGCCCGATGCTGCTCAGGTTCCCAGGGGGAGGCCCAGGAGGGCTGGGCTGCTGAGGAAGGCTCACCGAGGCGGTGGGCACGGGGGGCTTCCAGGCAGGAGGACTGGGAAGGTGAGAAGGCACCGTCTGTGCTCAGGACAGAAGGAGCACTGCTTTGCTGAGGCATCTCGTGGAGAAGATGTGAGAAAGCTATAACAGATTCATCTGTGGGATTTGTTCCTTTTTGTCAGTCATCCCAAGCGTGAGTCAAAAGCATGAAAGATGTCCCAGAGCAGCTTGAGTAGAATTGGTGGGGTCACCCAGCTGTGCTGTGGGTGGTGGGATTTGGTCCCCTCTTGGCCTGGAAGATGGCCTGTGGCTTACTGAGCCGAGGCGGTGCCCAGGACACACAGACAGGGAACAATGTTCTGTCGTTTCCTTCTCCTTGCTTCTCCTCAGTCAGAGGGAGGACAAGAAGGGGAGGATGACGAAGCGGGGAGAGGAGGCCCTGCCAGCTCCCTGCCTCTCTGAGGGCTCAGAAGACTGCATGTGAATGGCAGGTGCTCTGGGGAGGCAATGTGTGGCCAGTGGGCCCAAGAGACGGGGATACCGCACATGCGAACAGGAGCTGGGTGGCGCTGTTCCACCCAAGGCACGGCGCAGACCCGCGCTGGAGACACCTCTGTCATAGGGTCAAGACATGAACTCTGAGCCAGAGAGACCTGGATTCAAGCCTAGTACCTATCCAAGTGCTGGTACTTCCTTGACATACATCTTTGGTGAGTAAACTCACCTGTAAAATGGGAATAACAATAGTGCCTCCTCCCTTATAGGCCTGATGAGATAGGATATGTGTCAAATGCTTGGGAAATGCCTGGCCAGATACAATTCAAAGTCCAAGATGGGACAGATATGGGGGAGGTTTTGTTTTGTCTCAAGCCATATTTAACTGTAGTTGGCGGACACAGATGATCTGAGCTGGTAGCCCCTCAGAGACCTTCCAGCTCATTATACAGATGGGAAAATCAAGACCCAGAGGAAGTTGCCAAGCCAGGAATAAAATACAGACTCCTCCCTGGAGCTGCCTCACGCCCTGGTGGCAGGGGCCGGGCTCCATATACAGGCTGGGCCACCATCTTCTGGAGCTTCTTCTCCGTCCAGGACTCTACCTTGACCTGGTTTGCTAAAGGAAGCCCTTCCAGGCAACTATTTCCTTTCTCAAATTATTAGTATAACTTCCCCATAGACCAGACCCCCCAGAGATGAGGCCCAAACACTGACATGATTTATAACTTCATGCAAACTTCCCACATTGCTTCCATAGGACGAACAGAAACTTCAGAAATAAATGATTAATCCATTAAATTAAAAACACCCTCAACCTCCCCACAGTTCAGACAAGTAGCAATTCATTCCCAAAGCACAATAGTAATCTCTCAAATCTGTCTATTACTCCAGCTTGGTACTTTGTGAATGTGCCTCTTACTTAAGACATATTTATGCTGCCTTTCACCTTGGAAATGATTGATGTTTCCCAAAGAAAATGTGCCTTTGTGTTGTGTATTGAAATATTTTCATGGGAAGGTTTTGCAAATTTAAAAGAAAATGAATGTGTTTATCCCAGATACATTAATTCGAATGCTTTTTAGTGTGTGAATTAACACAGAGGAAGAGGGGAGATCAGGGCCAGAGGAAAACAGTTGGGCCTTTGCCTTGCTGCTGGCAGAAAGCTGTGTCTCCACCCGATCCCTACCCTGGGAAGGGTAGTTTCTCACAAAGAAAATGCAGGACTTTTTCTGACAGGACCCTGGCCGAGCAGGGGCCAAGGGTACCAAGGTCTTTGATGCCTCCCTGCCCAGGGTTCTCCTTAGGCCCTCCCTGTCCTGGCAGGAGGCTGGATCAGGGCTCTGGCTGCAGTGCTCTCTTCAGAGCCCGGGGCCTGTTCCACACCAGCTGCAGTCTTAGCGATGCCTCATCACACGCGAGGAGGACAGTTGGGTCCTGGAGGCAGTGGCTGAGCTTCTACCCAAATGATGGGATGATTATTTTTTTCCCTCTAACATCCTATTGCCAGTTTTCAACTTAGCAAAGGTCAGGTCAGGGCAAAACGGGCTTCTCAGTGGAGCTCCTTGGTACTCCGGGGTTTGCCTTCCATGTCGCAGGCCCGCTCGTGCCAGGCATGGAGCTGGGAAGATCCGGGAGGCTACTGGCCCCGATCTAGCCAGGGGTCTGGGCCTGTGTGCAGGGCCCCCTCCCATTGCTGCTGACTGGGCTGCGCTTCTTTGGCCTCCTCTACGCCAATCCCTCAGGAACCGTAGGAGGGGAGGCCCAAGCCACTGGCTCACGGAGGGGCAGCAGCAGCTTCCATCCCCGGGAGTCCACCGTGCACGCTCACAGACGCACACACGCACGCACACTGGGACCCAGGCCCTGCCCCACCCCTCCCACGTGCCCCTGCCCCTGCCCCGTGAACTTCTCTCTCTCTGCCAGGCCCGCCCTGCCTCCTTGACTCCACTGCCCTGCACTGATTGTTCCCTTGGCTAAGAATCCTCCCTCCCACCCACCTCTCCCCGCTCCGCCCTGCCTTGCTGCCAACACCACCTCACCCTTCACTGTCGTCATCATTCATTCAATAAGCATTTACTGAGGTTCTCTGCATGCCACTCACCAGGCTGATCACTGAAAACAGCAGTGGACAGACCAAAATCCTCATCGTCATCGAGCAATTCAGAGGGTGGAAGATACTAAGGAGGAAAATTTTAAAACAGGAGGGGATAAGGAGACTCAGATAAAAGGTGGAAGCTTTAGGTATGACGGCAAGTAAAGGCCATACTGAAAAGATGACATTTGTGTCCACTTGGTGGGAAAGTCAAATATGCCTCCAAAGGATCTTGGTCTGAGCACCTGGAAAAGTAAAGGCCGTTCACTGAGAGGAGAGGATCGTGGAGGAGCAGGCTTGGAGAAGAAAGATCTGGAGCTCGTGGGGACGTGATAAACGTGTGATGTCGCGCAGCCCATGGGGTATCTAAGTCTGGAGTTGAAGGAAGAGGTTTGACTGGCGGTATACATTTCCGAGGCCTCACAGGGGAGCTTGTATTTAAAGTCAGTAGACCAGAATAGATGCTGAAGGAGTGCAGAGAGAGAATGTCCAGCAGCCGAGCACGACAGCGCTGAGAGCCTGGGGGATGAGAAAAAGCAGCAAGGAAGGCAGAGAAGAAGCCACAGAGACAGGAAAACTAGGAGTATGGTGTCTGGGGCCAAGTGGTGTCTGGGGCCAAGGAGGAGGAGTGATCAGCTGTGGTGAATGCCACCGGCAGGTCAGGGAAGGTGAGGAAAGAGAACTGGCCATTGGGTCAGGGTCGGTGTGGGGGGGGCAGGGCACTGTGGTCCAGAGCAGAGCCATTTCCACACGTGGTGGGGAAAGGTCTGCCTGGAGCTGGCTCCGGGGGGATGGGGAGGAGATGTGAGAGCCACCAAGTATGGACAACTCTCCATGGTGTTTCCAAGAAGAAAAACGGGGCAGAGTTGGGGAGAGAAGCTGGGGTAAAGAGGTTTGGGGATTTTTTTCCAAGATGGAAATTAAAAGTGTTTTATGGACTAATAGGAAAGATCCAGTAAAAAGGGGGAAACTGATGCAGGAGGGAGAGAGAAGTGCTAGAGGGACGTTGTGGACAGGACGTGAGGGGATGGAATCTAGGAATGAGGCTCGCGGGACAGGAAACTCAAAACTGGGTCCTTTTCTGGGGAATGGAAGGAGGATGGTCTGTCGGTGGCAACACCTGCCCCACCTCCCAGTCCATGGGGTAGGGGACGGGGCGGGGGGACAAGTGTGGGGAGAGAGAGCCACATCCACTTAAAAGGCTGCAAGAGAAGGAGTGTCACCAGGTTTCCATCTGAGCAAGAAGGTGAGGAACACTCACAGAGGAGTTTAAGGATAGAGGACGTTCTGCTGACGGCAGAACGTGAGTTCTAGAAGGCACAACAGAAGGTTTGGGGGATGATGGATGCCCCAACGGCCTAGGCTCTTGTAGACTGACAGGATCCCAAATCAAGGGCATGAGGGAAAGGGCCCTGATGGTCCTCAGTTGGAGATGAGGAGACTGGGGACAGGGGCCACTGGGAGGTGGAGGACACGGGGTTCTGAGGGCCATCTTTAGTCCTGCTGATGGAGGGATGGAGGTCCAAGGAGGAGTGGTCGTAGCCCCCAGGATGACTTTGGCTCCTGGAGACCTCCAGGCCAGCCAGGGTTTCCTCCTTCTCAGCAGACGTGAGCTGTCTTCTAACCCCTGCCACTGGAGGCCCAGGTGTCTTTGCCCAGCAGATAGTCCTTTGTTTTTAAGTGAATGGATGGTTCCACTCCCTTGACTTTCAGTCAGCTTTTGTCTTGTTGTAGAACAGCGCCACCTATTTCAGTTCATTCGGTCTGCAAGAGCTTCCAAGTCAGGGCTGACCCAGGGTCTCACCTGGAACCTGACAGGTAGAAGCAAATCCCCCAGCCCCAACCAAGACCTCCGGAATCAGACACTGTGGGGTGGGCCCAACATTGTTTTAACAAGAGCCCCCGCTCCAGCCAGGGGATGCAGATACACACTCAAGTGTGACAGGTTCCTGGGTCCACAGATTCCCATCAGAGGGCAGGACAGAGGCAAAGGCTAGTCTTCAAGGCTTGTGCTGGCCACTGGGCACCTCACTGAGGAGACTGGTCCACAAACCACCAGTTCACTGGACAAACCTACTATCAATAAAGGGGTAGGCCCCACAGGCATAAGGAAAGTCGGTATTTCCTTTGTGAGGTGGAGAGAATAGATCCAAGTGCTCTATTCTGATAAGTCTTCCCAGACCCCTGTCCCTATGTCCCCGAAGCTCCCTTCCGGTAATCCTCATCACACCTTGCTGTTATGTTACTCATCTTCCCCCTGACAGAAAGCTTCATGAGGCCAGGGACTGGGTCGATCTTATTCACTGCTCTGTGTGTAATGCCTGACCCTTAGTTGGGATGTAATAAATGTTGACTGCACAATATTGAGTTGACAGAACTTTGTAAACTATAAAGACCATTAATGTGCTGCTGGATTCAAAGCTGGGAAGTGCCTCAGCCCTCCCCTCTCCTCCCCACACTGCCTTTCCCTCTCCCCCTGCCTCTCCCCCCACCCCCCGCCATTTGCTATTGTAATACTTGAAATACTTTGTAATATGTGGTATGGAAAAATGACAGTCATCACTCTTGTTTTTCAAAATTTCTTCTGCTGTTCTTTCACATTCTTTCTTCTAGCTAAATTTGAGAATTATTTTGTCAAGACCCCACCAATTGATTTTAACTGGAATGAGATTAAATGTTTGGCATAATTTGGAGTATCTTGTTTCTTAACAACAGTAAGTCTTCCTATCCAAGAACATCTCTCTCTAATTTTTCAAGTCTCTTTATATGTCTTCAGTGAGATGTTATAGTTTCATTCATTTCGGTCCCCTGTGTTTTCTGTCTGGCCACTACTGGTACATAAGTGAGCTATTCATTTTGTCTGTCTGGGTACTGGCCCCTTTATGGTACTCACTTATTAAACCTTACAATTCTGGTTCGTTATCTGGAGCATATCCAGGTAAAGTATCATTTTTCTCCACCTCTTTAATATTTCTCCCTCTCATTTCTTGCCTTCTGTTGACAGTAACATCCAGAAAAATGCTGAGAGTCTGATACTGCCTCCTTTCCTCTTTCCTTTTTGTTTTTTCCCCACTTGATGTTTCACCGTTCTGAAAAGATTGGTGCTGGCCCCACTTTTTATAGAGATATTCTTCATTGGAGGAAGAAAATATTATTCTGTTCCTATTTTATTGAGGTTTTTTCCCCTCAAGAAATGGATTTTGAATTTTTTTCAAAGGCCTTTTAGTGTCTAGCAAGAGAATCAAATGGTTTTTCTTTTTTGACTGCCTTTGACTTGCATATGATTAATTATAGATTTCCTAATAGTTAGTCATTGAAACGTATTATACTTGGTCACAGTATGTTCTTTTATTGGGTTGGCCCAAAAGGTCGTGAGGTTTTTCTGTAACATCTTATGGAAAATAATACATCTTACCCAATAATGCCATGCTAGGTTTGATTTGCTAATATTTTTATGTGGGTATTTGTTTTTTGTGTTTTTTTAATTTAATTTTTATTTTATATTGGAGTATAGTTGATTTACAATGTTGTGTTAGTTTCAGCTGTACAGCTAAGTGATTCAGTTACACATATACATATATCCATTCTTTTTCAGATTCTTTTCCCATATAGGTTATTACAGAAATGGAGTAGAGTTCCCTGTGCTTGCTATACAGTAGGTCCCTGTTGATTATCTAGTTTACATATAGTAGTATGTACATGTTAATCCCAAGCTCCTGATTTATTCCTCCCCCCCCCCCACATTTCCTCCTGCCCACAACCACAGGTCTGCTTTCAAAGTCTGTGAGTCTGTTTCTGTTTTGCAAGTAAGTTCATTTGTATCATTTTTTCTTGGATTCCACATTTCTAAGTCTGTGAGTCTGTTTCTGTTTTGCAAATAAGTTCATCTGTAACTTTTTTTTTTAATTCCACATGTAAGTGGTATCATATGATATTTGTCTATCTCTGACTTATTCGCTTAGCATAGTGATCTCTAGATCTATCAATTTTTTCTTAATTTTTATTTTATATTGGAGTATACTTGATTAACAGTGTTGTGTTAGTTTCAGGTGTACAGCAAAGTGATTCAGTTATACATATACATGTATCTATTCTTTTTCAAATTATTTTCCCATTTAGGTTGTTACAGAAAATTGTGTAGAGTTCCCTGTGCTATACAGTAGATCCTTGTTGATTATCTGTTTTATACATAGTAGTGCGTATATGTCAATCCCAGACTCTGAATTTATCCCTCCCCCCAGCCTTTACCCTTTGGTAACCATAAATTTGTTTTCTAAGTCTGTGAGACTTTCTATCTTGTAAATAAGTTCATTTGTATCATTTTTATAGATTCCTCATATAAGTGATATTATATGATATTTGTCTTTCTCTGTGTGACTTGCTTCACTTAGTGTGATAATCTCCAGGTCCATCCATGTTGCTGCAAGTGGCATTATTTCATTCTTTTTAATGGCTGAGTAATATTCCATTATATAAATGTACCACATCTTCTTTAACCATTCATCTGTCAATGGACATTTACATTGCTTACATGTCTTGGCTATTGTATACAGTGCTTCAGTGAACATCAGGGTGCACATATCCTTCTGAATCATGTTTTTCTCTGGATATATGCCCAGGAGTGAGATGGCTGGATCATATGGTAACTCTATTTTTAGTTTTTTAAGGAACCTCCTTACTGTTCTCTGTAGTGGTTGTACCAATTTACCTTCCCACCAACAGTGTAGGGGAGGGTTCCCTTTTCTCCACACCCTCTCCAGCATTTATTGTTTGTAGACTTTGTGATGATGGCCATTCTGACTGGTGTGAGGTGATATATCATTGTAGTTTTGGTTTGCATTTCTCTAATAATTAACAATGTTGAGCATCTTTTCATGTGCCTCTTGGCCATCTGTATCTTTTCTTTGGAGAAATATCTATTTAGGTTTTCTGACCAATTTTTGATTGGGTCGTTTGTTTTTTTAATATTGAGCTGCATGAGCTGTTTGCAACTTTTGGATATTAATCCCTTGTTAATCATGTCATTTGCAAATATTTTCTCCCATTCTGTGGGTTGTCTTTTCATTTTGTTTATAGTTTCCTTTGCTGTGCAAAAGCTTTTGAGCTTAATTAGGTCCCACTTGTTTATTTCTGTTTTTATTTCCATTACTCCAGGAGACGGCTTGAAAACGATATGGCTGCAATTTATGTCAAAAAGTGTTCTGCCTATGTACTCTCTAGGAGTTTTATAGTATCCAGTCTTACGTTTAGGTCTTTAATCCATTTTGAATGTATTGTTGTGTATGGTGTTAAAGAATGTTCTAATTTCATCTTTTTACATGTAGCTATCTAGTTTTCCCAGCACCGTTTGTTGAAGAGACAGTCTTTCCTCCATTGTATAGTATTTCCTTCTTTGTCGTAGACTAATTGACCATAGGTGCATGGGTTTATTTCTGGGCTTTCTGTTCTGTTCCATTGAGCTGTACTTCTGTTTTTGTGCCAGTACCATATTATTTTGATGACTGTAACTTTGTAGTATAGTCTGAAGTCAAGGAGCCTTATTCCTCTAGCTCCATTTTTCTTTCTCAAGATTGCTTTGGCTATTCGGGATCTTTAGTGTCTCCATACTAATTTTAAGATTTTTTGTTCTAGTTCTGTGAAAAATGGCATTGGTAATTTGATAGGGATTGCATTGAATCTGTAGATTGCCTTGCTTAGTATAGTCATTTTTACAATACTGACTCTTCTAATCCAAGAACATGGTATATCTCTCCACCTGTTTGTGTCATCTTCGATTTCTTTCATCAGCATCTTATAGTTTTCAGAGTACAGGGCTTTTGTCACCTTACGTAGGTTTATTCCTAGGTATTTTATTCTTTTTGATGCAATGGTAAGTGGGAGTGTTTCTTTAATTTCTCTTTCTGATCTTTCATTGTTCGTTTATAGGAACGCAAGAGATTTCTGTGTATTAATTTTGCATCCTGCAACTTTATCAAATTCATTGATGAGCTCTAGTAGTTTTCTGGTAGCATCCTTAGGATTTTGTATGTATCGTATCATGTCATCTGCAGTGAGAGTTTTACTTCTTTTCTAATTAGAATTCCTTTTATTTCTTTTTCTTCTCTGATTGCCGTGCCTAGAACTTCAACACCTATGTTGAATAAAAGTGGTGACAGTGGACATCTTTGTCTGTTCCTGATCTTAGAGGAAATGCTTTTAGCTTTTCACTGATGAGAATGATGTTAGCTGTGGGTTTGTCATATATGGCCTTTATTATGCTGAAATATGTTCCCTCTATGCACACTTTATGGAGAGTTTTTATCATAAATGGGTGTTGAATTTTGTCAAAAGCTTTTTCTGCATCTATTGAGACAATCATGTGGTTTTTATTCTTTAATTTGTTGATGTGGTGTATCACACTGATTTGTGGATATTGAAAAATCCTTGCATCCCTGTAATAAAACCCACTTGATCATGGTATATGATCCTTTTAATGTATTGTTGGATTTGAATTGCTAGTATTCTGTTGAGGATTTTTGTGTCTATGTTGATCAGTGATATTGGCCTGTAATTTTTGTTTTTTGGTATCTTTGTCTGCTTTTGGTAACAGGGTGATGGTGACCTCACAGAATGAGTTTGGGAGTGTTCCTTCCTCTGTGATTTTTTGGAATAGTTTCAGAAAGATAAGTGTTAACTCTTCTCTAAAGAGTTTGATAGAATTCGCCTGTGAAACCATCTGGTCCTGGACATTTGTTTGTTGGGAGTTTTTTAATCACAGTTTCAATTTCAGGACTTGTGATTGGTCTGTTCATATTTTCTATTTCTTCCTGGTTCAGTCTTGGGAGATTGTACCTTTCTAAGAATTTGTCCATTTCTTCCTTAGTATTTCTGTCATGTCCATTGTAACTTCTCCTTTTTCATTTCTAGTTTTATTGATTTGAGCCCTCTCCCTGTTTTTCTTGATGAGTCTGGCTAAAGGTTTGTCAGTTTTGTTTATCTTTTCCAAGAACCAGCTTTTAGTTTCATTGATCTTTTCTATTGTTTTCCTTGCCTCTGTTTCATTTATTTCTACTGTGATCTTTATGGTTTTTTTCCTTCTACTAACTTTGGGTTTTGTTTGTTCTTCTTTCTCTAGTTGCTTTAGGTGTAAGTTTAGGTTGTTTATTTGGGATTTTTCTTGTTTCCTGAAGTAAGATTGCATTGCTATAAACTTCAGTCTTAGAACTGCTTTTGCCACGTCCCATAGGTTTTGGATCATTGTGCTTTCATTTTCATTTGCCTCTAGGTATTTTTTAATTTCCTCTTTGATTTCTTCTGTGATCCATTGGTTGTTTAGTAACATTGTTTAGCTTCCACATGTTTATGTTTCTTTGTATTTTTTTCTTATAGTTGATTTCTAATTTCATAGCATTGTGGTCAGAAAAGATGCTTGATATAATTTCAATTTTCTTAAATTTACTGAGGCTTGCTTCTTGGTTCAGCATGTGATCAATCCTGGAGAATGTTCCATGTGCACTTGAGAAGAACGTGTATTCTGCTGCTTTTGGATGGAATGCTCTGTAAAAATCAATTAAGTCCATCTGTTCTAATGTGTCATTTAAGGCCTGTGTTTCCTCATTGATCTTATGTCTGGATGATCTGTCCATTGATGAAAGTGGGGTGTTAAAGTCCCCCACTACTATTGTGTAACTGTCAATTTCTTCTTTTATGACTGTTAGTATTTGCCTTATATATTGGGGTGCTCCTTGTTGGGTACATATATATTTACAATTGTCATATATTCTTCTTGAATTGATCTCTTGATCATTATGTAGTGTCCTTCTTTGTCTCTTGTAACAGTCTTCATTTTAAAGTCTATTTTGTCTGATATGAGTATTGCTACTCCAGCTTTCTCTTGATTTCCATTTACATGGAATACGTTTTTCCATCCCCTCACTTTCAGTTTGTATGTGTCCCTAGATCTGAAGTGGGTCTCTTGTATGCAGCAATATATATGGGCCTTGTTTGTGTATCCATTTAACCAGTCTGTGTCTTTTGGTTGGAGCATTTAATCCATTTACGTTTAAGGTGATCATCAATATATGTGTTCTTAGAGCCATTTTGTTAATTTTTTTGGATATCTTTTTGAAGGACTTTTTCCTTCCCTTCCTCTTCGTTCTGTTCTCTTGGGATTTGACGACTATCTTTAATGTTGTGTTTGGACTACTTTTTGGTTTTTTGTATGTATCTAATGTAGATTTTTGGTTTGTGGTTCCCATAAGGTTTTGATATAGCAGTCTATACATATACAAGATTATTTTAAGTTGTTGGTCTCTTAATTTCCAATGCATTTCCAATATCCAGCATTTGTACTCTCCTTTTCTCACAATTTCTGGTTTTGATATCATATTTGTGTGCAGATGATTTCCTTCCTTTACTATATGTTTGACTTTACTGGTGAGCTTTCTCATTTCTTGTTTCTAATGTGTCCTTTTCCTTTCAGCCTACAGAAGTTCCTTTAGCATTTGTTGCAAAGCTGGGCTGGTGGTGCTGAACTCTCTTAGCTTTTGCTTATCTGTATAGGTTTTCGTTTCTCTGTCGAATTTGAATGAGAGCCTTTCTGGGTAGAGTATTCTTGGCTGTAAGTTTTTCCCTTTCATCATTTTAAATATATCATGCCACTCCCTTCTGGCCTGCCGAGTTTCTGCTGAAAAATCAGCTGATAACCTTATGGGAATTCCCTTGTATGTTATTTGTTGCTTTTTCCTTGTTGATTTTTTTTTTTTTTTTTTTTTGTGGTATGCGGGCCTCTCACTGTTGTGGCCTCTTCCATCGTGGAGCACAGGCTCCGGATGCGCAGGCTCAGCAGCCATGGCTTATGGGCCCAGCCACTCCACAGCATGTGGGATCTTCCCGGACCGGGGCATGAACCCGTGTCCCCTGCATCGGCAGGCGGACTCTCAACCACTGCGCCACCAGGGAAGCCCTTCCTTGTTGATTTTAATATTTTTTCTTTGTCTTTAATTTTTGTCAATTACTATGTGTCTTGGTGTGTTACTCCTTGGTTTTATCCTGCCTGGGACTCTCTGCACTTCCTGGACTTGGATGACTGTTTCCTTTCCCATGTTAGGGATATTTTCAGCTGTTATCTCTACAAATATTTTCTCAGGTCCTTTCTCTCTCTTCTCCTTCTGGGACCTCTATAAGGTGAATGTTTGTGCATTTAATGTTGTCCCAGAGGTCTCTTAGATTGTCCTCATTTCTTTTCATTCTTTTTTCTTTATTCTGTCCCACAGTAATGATTTCCACCATTCTGTCTTCCAGCTCACTTACCATTCTTCTGCCTCATTTACTCTGCTATTGATTCCTTCTAGTGTATTTTTCATTTCAGTTATTGTATTGTTCATCTCTGTTTGTTCTTTAGATCTTCTAGCTCTTTTTTAAACATTTCCTATATCTTCTCAGTCTGTGCCTCCATTCTTTTTCTGAGATCTTGGGTCATCTTTACTATTATTACTCTGAATTCTTTTTTTCATGTAGATTGTGTATCTCCACTTCACTTAGTTGTTCTTCTGGGTTTTTATCTTGTTCCTTCGTCTGGGACATATTCCTCTGCCATCTCATTTTGTCTAAATTTCTATGTTTGTGGTCTCCTTTCCACAGGCTGCAGGATCATAGTTCTTCTTGCTTCTGATGTCTGCCCCCCAGTAGGTGAGGTTGGTCCTGCTGCTTGTCCAGGCTTCCTGGTGGGAAGGACTGTTGCCTGCCCTCTGGTGGGTGGAGCTGGGTTTTGTCCCTCTCTTGGGCAGGGCCGTGTCAAGTGTTGTGTTTAGAGGCAGCTGTAAGCTCAGTACAACTTTAGGAAGCCTGTCTGCTGATGGGTGGGGCTGGATTCCCACCCTGCCGGTTGTTTGTCCAGAAGCATCCCACAGTGGAGTCTGCAGGCTGCGGGGTGGCCCCAGGTCTTATTGCCAAAATGGAGAGCTCACACTGATCAGTATTCTGAGCCCTCCACCGCCAGTGTCCTTGCCCCCACAGTGAGCCATAGCCAACCCCTGCCTCCCCATGAGACCCTCCAAAACCCTCAGGTAGGTCTAGCCCAGGCTCCTATGGAGTCACTGCTTTGTGCTGGGTCCCAGTGCATGTGAAGTCTTGTGTGCATCCTCCAATAGTGGGGTCTTTGTTTCCCCTAGTCCTGTGGAGCTCCTGCACTCAAGCCCTACTGGCCTTCAAAGTCAAATGCTCTGGGGGTTCCTCCTCCTGATGCCAGACCCTCAGGATGGGGAGCCTAACATGGGGCTCAGAACTCTCACTCCTGTGGGGGAACCTCTGTGATATAATTATTTTCCAGTTTGTGTGTCACCCACCGGCAGGTATGGAATTTGATTATATTGCAAAAGCTCCCCTCCTGCTGTCTCTTTGTGGCTTCTTCTTTCTCTTTGGATGTAAAATATCTTTTTTTGGTAGGTTCCAGTCTTTTTTGTCAATGGATGTTCAACAGTTAGTTGTGATTTTGGTGTTTTTGTGAGAGGAGGTGAGCACAAGTCCTACTCTACCATCTTGTCCAGAATCCTGATTTGCTAATATTTTACTTGCGATTTTGGTATATCTAGTACTGAGTGAGTTAGGTCTGTAATCATCTATTTTGTGCTCTCTTTGGCAGGTTTCCGTGTCCAGGTTATACAGCTTCATTATAAAATTTGGGACATCTTCTCTGCTGTATGCTGTAGGAATTATCTGTTCCTGAAATGTACAAAAGAACTTCCCTATGAAACTAATCAGGGTTCTTTGGGGGTTAGTAGCGCCTTTTTAAAAACAGCTTTATGAACTTCCTTTGTAAAGGAACCAGTGGGTGACATAGGTGTGCCGAGACACCGTGAATTGAAGAAAAAAAAAAAACCTGAATAGGTTACCAGAGTAATTCAAGGTAAACTACAAATAAAGGATAATTGAGACAGCAGAAAAAAAGAAAAAAAAAAAACAGCTTTATAGAGGTATAATTTATATACAAAAAAACTGCACATATTTAATCTATACAATTTGATGAATTTGTACATGTATACGCCTAGGATACCACCACCACAATCAAGGTAACAGACATACCCATCACCTCCGCTTTGTTTTTCTTTTTTGTTCGTTTTTGTGGTGAGAACACTTAACATGAGATCTACTCTCTTAATAGATATTTACATGCACAACATAATATTGCTGATTATAGGCCCTATATTGTATAACAGATCTCTAGAACTTATTCACTGCATAACTGAAAAGTAGTGCTTTAAAATGTTTTAAATGCTCTCTTCTTGATTCCATGTCAATACTTGAAAGTTTCCTTTTAAGTGATTCATTTCATTGAGCGCTTCATGTTTATTACCTATAATTGAACAAAGTACTTCCATATTTTTTAATCTCCTCTGTGTTCTTTATATTTTTCACTAAACAAACCTGCCAGAAATTTGGCTACTTTATTCATTTTCACGAACATCCAGGTCTCAGATCTATCAGTTCCACTCTTTTTTGGCAAACTGATTCATTCCTTTCTGCTTCTATCTCTATTGATTCTTCCCTCACCTTCTTTAAGTTTACTATGTGGTTGCTTGGCAGGCCTATATAAATAAATGGTGATCTAGCAGGAGCCCAAGGTTATTCACTCCCAGGTCCTGGCCTCCCACATTCTAGAACCCGGGCTGCTCTACCTCCTTCTCCAACTCCCCACCAGTCCAGTGTTCCTAGGTCCCCCGTCTCTATCTCTGTACTTTTGAATCATAGCCTCTTGAAAAAAACTCTGCTGTCTCTTCAACTTGAACCCCATTCCTCTCTTTACCAAATTCAGGGTATAGGAAGTTTTCCTAGATAAATTACTATTTCTTCCTTCTTTGAACCAAGGGGAATCAGAGAAGAGAGATCCACTTCTGTGTTCTAAGCAGTCCTCCAGATACGCCTTAGCTAGAGCCCCTTTTACTTCATCGATCCCTAGTGGCCTGACCCGTGACAAGGACCTTCTCCCACACCCTGGGACTCTCCCCCAGAACTGCAAACAAAGAGAAACCAAAGAAATGACTCAGATTTTATTATTGTTTGGTCTGTGTGTGGTTAGTCATGGGTGCCTCTGAGCTCATGTTATGGAAACAGCTCTGGCCACTCTGAAGGTGGGTTTGTGCCCTTTGCCAGCTATCCATTTGGCGTTGTCCTCGGCCCCCTACTTTGCCCCATAGGTGAACCAGAGGAAAGACTTGAAACTCAGGCTAAGTTGATCAGATTATTACCACCCTCCTGGGTTTTGACAGGACCTGCAGCATCTGTTTCTCACAGGTAATAGAATTTTTCTTTTGTCCTCAGCCTACCCAAGCACAGATCACTAGAAATCTTCACGTTCTAGGATCAACATTATCACTTCCTTCTATATATGCGTCAATTTGTTCCACCTCTAGTCCCAAGAAAAATCTCTCTCCTAACATACTGGGTCACTTTCTTTTCTTTTTTTTTGAGTTTTTTTTTTAAATATTTATTTAGGCTGTGCTGGGTCTTCATTGCGGCACGCGGGATTTGCGTCGTGGCATGCGGGATCTTTCAGTTGCAGCATGCGGACTCAATTGCAGCATGTGGACTTCTTAGTTGCAGCATGCAAACTCTTAGTTGCAGCGTGCATGCAGGATCTAGTTCCCCGACCAGGGATCGAACCCAGACCCCCTGCATTGGGAGCGCAGAGTTTTACCCACAGGACCACCAGGAAAGTTGCCCTGGGTCACTTTCTTTTATCGGACAGTAGGAGTGTCCAGATAACTCTGGGAAAATGTAGTTGCTGGCTTCAAGGCAAAGAATGCATCTCCCAACTTTCCAAAAGGTGTATGATGTGGTTTTTGTTATTGTTGTTGTTTAGTTTAATATCCAGGTGCCTTTACAGAAGCTCTCATAAACCCTTTTTGGAAATATGTAGAGAAACATGCATGAATAAGTAAGAGCCCCCAATTCCACTGAAAATGATAATTATTTTATTTCCTGGGCCCAGAGCAAGGAGTAGGAGGGAAGATCCTCCAGACAGTCCTCACTCCTTCCTGCCCTACAGACAGCCCATGTAGGAAAGGCCAGAGGGTAGAGGGTACTGATGCTCATCTGATGAGTGGGCCTGGTCACATCCCCAGCCCTGAACTTGACTTCCGGGACCCATGGGTGGGTCAGGAGCCAAGGAGGGCACACTTGCCTCTCACGCATGTTCCGGGGATGAGAAGTGGAAAAATAAAAATGACCCACTGGAAAACCAATGGTCTTCCCTAGAGCAGTAATTAGGAGCCCTGCCAGTCAGTGCCCATAAGTACTTTGTGAAGCACTTCCTTGCAAGAAATTAAGGCCCTGTCCAGTGGCTTTCCGATAAGAGAAATAATATATCTGAATTTTATTCATTCAGAAGTAAGTTTTGGCAGTTGTTGCTCTTTACGTGTAGCAGCTGAACAGCCGTAAATATTTGGATTGTCTCTCTGATCATATTTAGAATAATGATGAACGTCATGAATTACAGCGTACAAAGCCTGACATGTTTATTGTCGGCAATCCATTTTATAGCCCTTTCTTTTAGGGCTTGCAAGCTGGTTACAAAGAGAACTCTAGAGTTGTCTCTCGGTTCAGCTCTCTGGGCAGGGTCTCAGAGTTGGACTACAGGCCTGAGGCAGGTGAAGGCCTTTTCTCACCAGCACTAACTCTCACCCACAGTGCCACCCGTCATCCGTGTCTATCCAGAGACCCAGGCACAGGAACCCGGAGTGGCAGCTAGCCTGAGATGTCACGCAGAGGGCATTCCTATGCCCAGAATCACCTGGCTAAAAAATGGCATGGATGTCTCAACCCAGATGTCGAAACAGCTTTCCCTTCTAGGTAAGAGCTCCGCTCGGTGTCTCTGTGCCATTTTTCCTATCAAGTTCAAGCTGACTCTCTCCCCAGGAGTGGAAATGAGAGGAGTGATTTGTTTCTAAGTCAGACATTCGGGGAGCAAACAGGTATCTCCCGTTTCCCTGCTCTCTGGACTCACACAGATCTTTGTGAGCACAATGATGAGACGCTGTCAATCAGGTCCCAGGTCACCTGCAGTTCATTTCTGCTGTTCCAGCTCTTCCTGGGCGTATATCAGGGTACTGGCTGCCCTCAGCCCTGCTGAGGGTCTGTGCTTTTAACCTCAACACTCTCAATAGAAGGGAGAAGGGAGGAAGGATGGAGGTCCCAGCTGAACAGGCCGCCCTGAGCACTGTCCCTTCTACAGCCAATGGGAGCGAACTCCACATCAGCAGTGTTCGGTATGAAGACACAGGGGCGTATACCTGCATTGCCAAAAATGAAGTGGGCGTGGACGAAGATATTTCCTCCCTCTTCATCGAAGACTCGGCTAGAAAGACCCGTGAGTCCACGCTTGCCTTTGAGCTCCTCACTGAGCTGGTTGGGGGATGTTGGGTGGCAAGGGCCACAGCCACCAATCATGAGCCCCTGGAGACAGGGTAAACCTCATATCCTTCTGTGCTCAAAGCTGGGGACAGAGGGTGGCCAGAGGTGGGTAGACCTTCCCTATAAGCCTAGACAACTCTGGAGGCATAGACAGGGAAACTCTCTGGACAGCAGACAGAACCCAGGACCACAAGGAAGCTCGCATATCATATCCCCAGTTCTGCCTCCTACTTGCTCTGTCCCTCATCCACAAAAGTGTTCATGCTAACCGCGCACCAGCTGCTGCTGCCCATCCACGGCCCAGGAACTGGCCTGTGCACTCTCACACACCTGTCTTTACTCCAGGGATTGTTGCCCACCAGGGGCGCTAAGCAGGCTCTCCCTCGTAGCTACTGCTCCCCAAGAGACCCTGCAAGGTTGATTTCATGGATATGAGTGTCGGACATGGTCTCTTTCCCTTGATCAAAGGCTCTAAGCAGAGTCTTTATCATCAAGGGAGAAAATCAGAAGTATTGCAGATGGTCTTCCTAGGGAGGATCCTAGCAGAAAACCAGCTTGCTCCTGGAAGTAGTCCAGGAGGTCTGGGAAAGACGTTGCTTGCTCTTTATCATCCACAGAAGAGGAGAGTCCCATTAGCTTCTGTGATCCTGGAACCTGATTCATTAGGAACCAAAAGGGTCCTGAGCCCTGGAAGCATTTGTCCACATCCAGCGTCCCCCCTCAGTATTGCTGGGGCCATGAGTGGTGCAGGTTCTAAACATGATGGACTGGATACCAGTATGTTCATGAACTGAATCACTACAAGGAAGGTTCTGAAGTTGCTTCTTTCTTTTTTTTCCTTCCCTCCATCACATTCCTGCTTTCACCGTTCTCTGATGCTGCAGTTGCAAACATTCTATGGCGAGAAGAAGGTACCAAGCTTTCTTATTCTGTGTCGTGCCTGTGCTCACGTGTGTTCATGGTCCCATAACAGGCCATCTTCCCATAAGCCAACAGCTTTTCCAGACATCAAGCAGTCCCCACAGGTGGGGTCCACGGGCCAAATCAGATGGGAGCAGGGAAGTCCATGTCAAAATCAAGTGGCACACGTGAGGCAGATTTCAACTTACTAGTGTCTTGAACGGACATTAGACGATTAGAATTTTTAAAACGAAAGTTTCCATTTAAAGCAATTTTGAAACCTCCACTGAAGCCAGCTTCTTGGCAGGGGTCCTGGCCAGAGCTGGGCCTTAAACTTTTTTCCAGTAACTGATACTGGCGTTGGGGTTTAGTGTATACTTTGAGGAAATGCCGAATAAAAAAGCTACCATGATTTCTGTACATGTATGTTTACATGTATATTTCTAAATGAATGGGTTTTTAAAATTTGTATCTAACCATCTGTAGATATTAGGTTGGGCCATACAAAATTGCCGTTTTTGTATATCAAAAATGGTCTGATAACACGGCTCCAAAAATGGCAGGCACATGTGGGCACTGGGTTAAAGAGCCCGAGTCGCTCTGCGGGGTGTACATGCATTCGTGGACCCCAACCCTACCTATGAACCCCTACACCAGAGAGTCCATATCCCCTGAGGTAACTTATTCTCCAGCCAGGTGGACAGAGGGACGGTATGAGAAGCAGCAGAGAGCACCATGCAATTTCGGGGCTAAGCACTAAATTTCCTCCTTTAAAACCCGTCGTATTTCCTCATATTTTTTCCTTAAGAACTTCCATGTCACCTACAGTCTAGCGTATGCACGCATACACACACTCAGAGTAATTTCCTGAATGTCAGGCACAAATGCTCACACAGTAAGTCCGGGAGCAAAACAAAGGCAGAGCCCGGAAAATGAGGGATTGCTGCCAATGGGCTTAAGGAATCCTCAGGAGGAAAGTCAGAGCAGCGGGTGCTAATCATGGACAGTGGTCCCTTGACCCCGCCTGAACTTAGTCCCTAGGCCACAGTGCACACAGAGAGCTTTGGCTCTGTGTCTTTAAAAGGTGTTTTCTAAGGGGTGTTTCCAAATTTCAAAAGTGGAGACTGCAGAGAATGCAGGAGGCCCTGGAAAGTGTTAAATGCAGCTCTGGAGGCCCAAAGGCCAACTTAAGACCCACAGCTGCCTCGGGGCTTTAGGCTGGCTGGTGCTGCGCTAATATTGGACAACCCAGCAGCGAACAAACTCCATCACGCCTGGACAGCTCGCTGCTCACACCCCTCCCTGCTCAAACTCCAGGCCTGGAGGTAGGGAAATACAGAAGCAAAAGCAAAGAAGCCAGCAGGGCCCCAGGGCGCTGTCAGCTCTCAATAGGAACAGTGAAATGATGGGTGCGCAGAAGCAGAGAAAGCTCCTGTGTGCCCCCTTGGTCAAGCTAATCACGAGCAGAACCTTCCAGGGGCTGGCTCGTGAGGCCAGCTCTCTGGAAGTCAGTTATTTGTGGAGCAAGGCCTTGTTGAGCCTCACATTGCACTGTCGACTGTGACAAGGCCCGGTGCTCAGCCTGCAGTGTAACCACAGCTGCAAAGCCCACGTGGGCTCTACTGAGCTTTCCACCTCATGTGGGTTCTTCCAGCTACTGATTTTCCAAAAACCTTGGGAGGCTATTGCGGGGTCTGTGGTCTTACAGGGACTTTGACCCCCTCTAGCCCCTACAGGTTTGAGTGAGAGAAGCGTGCCCAGGTGAGAGTGTACAGAAGAGAAAGTCCTCCTGGAGACAGGATAGACTGGGGTCAGAGCGAATGTGTGCTACCTAGCCCACTCCAAACAGTGGGCAGCCGTGTAGGAGGCACTGGCCTGCTTCGTCTGGCTCTCAGGACAGCACCCCAGGATTCCCACTGGGGCTTATGCAGTGCTCCTAGGTGCTCCCAGTTTCTGAGAGGCTGGCGTCTAGCTGTCTTTAGTGGCAGGAGCCCTCCTGCCCGGAGCCCCTCTCAGCACAGAACCAGAGGCAGGTGAGGCTGTGTCACACAGTCAGGGACCTCTGTCCACACTGGGAACCACAGGCTCTGGTGAAAATGACCTGCAGAGCCCCTGAAAGCAAGTGGAACGGTGATTCCTATTTGCCTGTTTCATTGTTTTCTAACTCACTAAAAACTTACCCAGCTAGTCAGTTAAGTCAGTACACTGGTTTTCTCATCATGACTGGAAAGAGAGAATTTTCGACGTCGCTAATTCTCTTAGAATTCATAGCAATCTTTTCAATGTTTTACCTTCAAATGAAATGAAGGGAAGGAGGAAGGGGAGGGGAGAAAGAGGGAGAACTCTAGACCTTACCCACCCTTGTGCCATGTGGACCTTTTATGGAGAGCAGGGTGAAGGGACAGAGCCCAGGGCTGGGGCTCGGGGTCTGACCCCCGCTTGGGCACAAAGGCACATGGCCTCAACCCAGCCCCTCCCCATCTTGGACCTCAGGTTCTTTGTCTTTAAAATAAGGAGGCTGAACTAACTTGTCCCCAAGGCCCCTTCTCTGCTGGTCTAAGGAGATTTCTCCCCAGACAGTCCTGGGCTGGGATGGGAGTGCAGGCAGGTGGCCGAACCAGGCTGTGGGCTCCGTCGCCTGGCCTGGGGCTGCTGTAGGGAAACTGGTAGGGCAGATGTTGGAGCAAACTGTCTTGAAGGAAGGGTCTCAGGCACGGACAGGCCCGGTTTGGACAAAGGAATACCAGCCACAGCTTGCTTAGGCCCTCACATCCCAGGTAGCAGCACTGTACATAAATGTGTTTAAAAAAAATAAAAGCCTTTGCTTTTTTGGCATCACCTGATCCATTCCGATTTGACTGGTTGACAAGGACCACGGGAGACTTTGCCTTTCGGAACAGAAAAGGTCAAATGTATGTCAAAGCCAAGGCTATCACTCATTTGAAAACGTGGGTTGGTGGCCAGCCCTGGATGACCTGGCACAGGTACACGTGTCTGGGAGGACAGCCTGGGGATTGCAGAGCCCTCGGTGTACATATTGATTCGCAGCCCTCGGGCACTCGCTCCCCACACACCGCCTGCTCATCTCTCTTCACCCCACCTCGACCAGGCCTTGCGCTCTGTGCCTGTATCAGACGCAGCCAGACTGTAGGTTTCATCTGTGCCTGATGTGATACGTGACCCTGCCTGGGGACCAACTGCTAGGAGGGGCCTAAGTATGGCTGTGCTTGCTCCTCGCAGGCCTCAGTGTGGGAAACATGTTCTACATCTTCTCCGACGATGGCATAATCATCCTGCACCCGGTGGACTGTGAGATCCAGAGGCACCTCAAACCCACGGAGAAGATCTTCATGAGCTACGTAAGTGTCTGTGCCTGGGGCACATCCACCTCACACACAGCATCCCGAGAGGCAGCCTTTCACCATGTGTGCCACTTGATTTCTTAAATTCCATTTGCTACCTGTGATGTGGCTCCAGATGTGGTTCAAGGCTAAGGAAGGAGCACATGAGGCTTAAACTCTCATTCCTTCCTCCAGCGTCCACTTCCATGCACTGAGCCTGAGGGGAGGCCCAGGGCAGACAGATGGGTTCCTGGCCTCTGCGAGTTCACAGTCAAATGACGGAAACAGAAGTGTGAACAGACAGCTGCCAAACAAGTGCTGCCAGAAGGATGTGTAAGGTGCACTGGAACATTGAGGAAAGAGGCCTCTCCAGACCTTGGGGGACAAAGTCAGAGAAGGGGCAGGTGATGCCTGGACTCAGCTGTGAAGAACAGGTGGGAATTGGTAATGGGTTTCGAGAGGAAATGTCATGAATATGGAGCACAGAGGCATAAAACATCAGGGAACCGTAAATATTCTCTATGCCTGGAGGGACGAATGGATGTGGGAAGGGCCTCAGACTTAGGATGACCGTAGGTAAGGGTCAAAGCTGAGGAGTTCTCATGGGAAGCACTGAAGAACTTCAAGTGAAGGATGGCCAGGATCAGGGTGCTTTGGGACCTGTGCAGGGCCTCACGGCGGGTAATGATCAGAAGGGTTGCACTAGAAACACAGAAGGGGGTGAAGAGGCTGTTGTGATCACCCAGGTGAGGGCGGTGACCTGGGTTAAGCCAGTGGTGGTGGGAATGGGAAGCACTGAGTAGACTTTAGAGCTTGGAGGCCCTCAGTGGCCTCCAGGGAACGGGGGAGAGAGCTTGAGATGTGTGAATGGCCCACGCATCAGAGCTGCTGTGAACAAATAAGAGGCCAGGTAAAAAGTGGCAACGTGACATGCAGTGGGCAGAGGCAAAAGAGATGATTGCGGGTAGCAGGTCCAGAAAAACCCTTCCAACCCTCAAGACCCAGCTGTCAGGAGGCGTCCTCCAGAGCTGTGCTTCCCCACCCCACGGCTCCGTCCCGCCCACTGGTATCCCACTTGGTGTTGCGTTGGGGGTTTCTTGCTCGAGGTCTGACCTCTTCTACTAATCCCTAGCGACTTGAAGGTAGAAGTATGGCATTAATCCAAGAGTCATCTAAAAGCCCCCACGTGCCCTCTCCTTGAAGACAAACAGTGGATAAACTGGGACACAGTCACGGGCTTGGAGCTAATGGAGCAAGTGGGCCTGGCCCAGACAAGTTCCTGAAACGAGTGTGTTGCCTTGCTGTCCTGGCCGGTGGTGTGCCTCAGAGTGTCGCATTTCTCACATTTGCAACTTGGGAGCAGCTGTTTTCCAGGCTATTTCCTTTGAATGAATCATGTTTTAAAGTATTACCTCTGATAAGTTTTCCCTCCACGTGACAGCCACAAAACCATCGAGAAAGAGTGGTCCTAGTTAATTTCCAGCAGTTAGGTTTGAATAATTGTAACCCACCACATTGGCACTAATTTCTCATATATTTGCGATAACCTAACCTGTAGCTTCTAGGGGACATCTCTCAAATGCTAACCAGGGCTCAGTCTTCCGAAGAAACTAGAACAAGACACAGTAAGAGAGGTCTTGTAGGCATTTCAGGCAACACAAGACCTCCGTGAGCTATGGAACAGTCCCAAATAACATTTTCCTCATCTAAAAAATGTCTAGAACGTCACAGGAGGGTTACAATGAGCTGACCCTCTTTCTCAAGTGCTGAGTGAGTAGGAGGTTGGCATCTCATCTCCGGCCCCTCTGCTGGATGAGATGTCCACTTTGCCCAGCAGGAAGTGGCAGGATTAATAGGTAAGGGCACAGGCTTTAGAACAGGATCTGCACAGGTGGGTTCAGGTCCCACCTCTGTCACTCAGCAGTCTAAGTGGCTTTAGAAAAGTGACTTAACCCCTCTAAGCCTCCGTTTTCTCACAGGCATGTTGGGGTTATTGTGAGGATTAAATATGATGACAGAGAGTGGCAAGTGTAAAAGGAGAAAGACCTGTTTCAAAGCTATCGCAGCCATTTAGGAAAGAAACGGGGCTGGAGATGGAAAGTAGGAGAACTCCGAGATTTAGGAGGCAATCTCTGTAGTCCTCGATGACTAATTCACAGTGACTTGTGTGGGAGAAGGAAGAATCAAAGATGGTGTTCCTGCTTTGGACTTGGCTGACCAGATGGTGATGAGGACCCAGGGGAGGAGCAGGGATGGAGCGAGGACTGGTTCGGATGTGGATGGTTGTGTATGAGGTGACTGTAGGGGAACCACATGGGAGCTGGGGAAGGTGGTTCTGAGCTAAAGACACAGATCTGGGAGCCATCAGCATGAGGGTACTGACGAAAGCCCGGATGGGAGACCCGATCGCCGAGGGTGCACGGGAGTGATTTGAGTCGGGCGCCTAGCACAGAACCCTGGGAGGCATCAGCGGTTAAGGGGCAGGTGCACCGAGGGGAACCACAAAGGTTGAGACAGTGTTGGACAAGAGTCATGAGGAGAAACATGAGAATGTGTATCATGGAGGACTAAGGGAAAGGAAGGTCCCCCTTTCTCTCATTTATTCATTCAACCAATATATTTTAGGCACCAATTCTGTGTCAGGTGCTTTACTAGGTGCTAAGAGTACGGCAGTGAGCCCAACCAAGGGTGTGCTCTCAAGGTGCTTACTATCTGGTGAAAAAAGAAAGACTAAACACAGGTAGACAAACAAACGCAGAAGGTCAGGTGGTAGATGAGAAACGCAGCAAGGTGAGGCAGTGAGGATGCCGGGGCGCTAAGCTAGGTGAGACCAGAGAGGGTGTCTCAAGAAGACGACACGTAAGCTGACGCCCAAAGGACATAAGGAAATAAACCAGGTAGACATCTGACGAACAGCCAGCTACACAGGCCCTGGTGCAGGAGGGTGGTGTGAGCGCAGAAGAGCAAGCGTGCCGTGTGCACAGGATGGATGGGAAAAGGAGAAAAAAGGCAGAGGTGGGCAGAGGAGCCAGAGTGTGCAGGGCCTAGTTGGCTTCAGGGAAGACTTGGACCCTGTTCTGAGCAAGGAAGAATGTTACTGTGGTGGAGGGAGTTGAGCTGACTTGTATTTCACAGTGATCCCTGTGGTTTCTGTGTCAAGAACAACTAGCAGGAGGCCAGGGTGGAATCAAGGAGCACAGTCTGAATGCTGTAGCCGTTACTCAGCGGACAGATGTGGCTTGAGCCAAGGTGACAGAGGTGGCAGTGGTCGGAAAGTTTAATTCTGAATATATTCTTGAAGGTAAAACTGAAATGATTTTTGATGCATTGGATGAAGGCTGAGGGCATGGGGAGAGAAAGCAGTCAAAGATGACCTGAAAGGTTTGGTCTAAGGAATTAAAACAAGGGAGCTGCCATTTATTTGAGTGGAATGAGCAGGATTGGGAGGCAAAGTTGAGAGTTGATTTTGGACTTATACATTTGAGACGTAAATTAAAGAGCCAAGTAGACCTAGGAAGTGGCTAAGTCTGGAGTTCCGAGAAGAGGACTGAGCTAAAGATATGAATTTGGAAGTTGTAAGCACGTAGATTGTGTCTAAAGTCATAGGCGTGGCTAACAAAGATTAGCAAAGGGAGTGGATTTCAGAGAAGTCGTCCAGGAGCGACCTCTGAGCATCCCGGCATCTAGAGATCAGCAAACAGAGTAGGACTGAGCAACAGAGAAGGATCGGCCACTGGGGAGGATGGAGGGAAAAGAACCAAGGAGTAGTCAAGACGCTGTCAGATGATGCCCCAAGTTCAAATAAAATGATGGCAGAGCTTAAATGTAATAACTGAGAAGTCAGCCTGGAGCTCGGTGAGAACACCACCAGCTCTGTGCTGAGGACTAGAGCCAGAGGATTAAGGAGCTTGTGAGAGGTGAGGAAGTTGAGAGTGCATAGGTAACTCCTTCAGGAGTCTGGTCATTGACAGAAGTTGTTTATACGATGGATGGGGATGAGGAAAGGGAGAAGGTAGCTCACAAGAGTGGAAGAACACGGACCACGCAGCTGCTGACTGAGAGGCCGGCAAAGCGAGTTACAGCCTCAGTAAGAGCGGGAGGAGGTGAAAGATGAACGAACGTGGAGTGAATACCTGGTGATTCGGGAGGGCTCAAGTGCCGTACTCTTCGGATGTGAAGAATTCTGAGACAGGAAGAAAGGGACAGAGCAGGGTCGGGGAGAGGGAACCCAGCAATGATGGAGGAACAGGAAATTAAGAAGACATATGGCAACCTATCTCCTTTACAGGAAGAAATCTGTCCTCAAAGGGAAGGAGGCGCCACCCAGCCCTGCCAGTGGGCCTCAGCAGTGAATGTCAGGCACCGCTACATCTACGTGGCCCAGCCCACGCTGAGCAGAGTCCTCGTGGTCGACGTGCAGGCCCAGAAAGTCCTCCAGGTACATCTCTCTGAGGGAGGGGGGAGCTTCCAGTTCTGGGGCACAGCCGGCCACATCCTTCTTTGTTTTCCACACACTCCCCAGCTCCTAGGAGAGGTGGTCAGCAGTGGGAGGGAGCAAAGAAGATTCATGTGCATTTTTCATCAAGTATTTATCGCCTACTGCGTGCCAAACTTTGGCCTAGGTGCTTGGAAAACAGCCACGAATGAGCAAGTCCTAGAAATTATATTCTAGCTGGGGAGACAGACCATAAATCAGAATTTTAGGGAGCTATAGATGGTAAGAGCTATTTACAGGTTGAAAGGGACAGAGGAACTGGAAGACTCTTTTTAAGTGGGCCTCACTCTGGAAGTGAACAGAATCTGAGATCTGAATGCCAGGTGGGACTCCCGCTCTGGGAGCAGAGGGAAGGCCAGTGGGACTGGAGCACAGCCAGGAAGGGGAGAGTAGGATGTGGCGAAGTCAGGGGTAAACAAAGGCCAGTGAGATAGCCAGACATTCAGGTGTTTTAATTAGGGGAGTGACATAATCTGACATTTTTAAAGAGTCAATCTGCTGCTCAGTTAAGGGCAGACTGGAAGATAGAACAGAGATATTGGTCACTGAAATAATCTGGGCAAGATGATGGCAGCAGTGGAGGTGGTAAGAAGCTATCAAAGTCTTGCTATATTTTAAATGTAGACCCCAAAAGATTTTCTGCTCGATTGAATGTAAGGTTTGAGGGAAAGGAATCATAATAATTGTAATAATAATAATAATTTAAGCAACTGTAGAATGGTGATGCCATTTACTATGTGTGGTGGGATGAATAATGGCCCCCAAGATGTCCACATCCTAATCCTCAGAACCTATGAATGTCACCTTATACAGCAAAAGGGATTTTGCAGGTATGATTAAGATTTTTTTTACTTTTCTTTATTGGCGTATAGTTGATTTACAATGTTGTGTTCGTTTCTGCTGTACAGCAAAGTGAATCAGTTATACATATACATATATCCACTTTTTTTTAAGATTCTTTTCCCATATAGGTCATTACAGAGTACTGAGTAGAGTTCCTTGTGCTATACAATAGGTCCATATTAGTTGTCGATTTTATCTATAGTAATGTGTATATGTCAATCCCAATCTCCCAATTTATCCCTCCCCCACTCTTTCCCCCCGGTAACCATAAGTTTGTTTTCTACATCTGTGACTCTATTTCTATTTTGTAATAAGTTCATTTGTATCATTTTTTTAGATTCCACATGTAAGTGATATCATACGATATTTGTCTTTCTGTCTGACTTACTTCACTCAGTATGAGAATCTCTAGGTCCATTCATGTTGCTTCAAATGGCATTATTTCATTCTTTTTTATGGCTGAGTAATATTCCAGTGTGTGTGTGTGTGTGTGTGTGTGTATCACATCTTCTTTTTCTACTCCTCTTTGGATGGACATTTAGGCTGCTTCCATGTCTTGGCTATAGTAAATAATGCTACAATGAACATTAAGGTGCATGGATCTTCTCAAATTATGGTTTTCTCCAGATATATGCTCAGGAGTGGGATTGCTGGATCATATGGTAACTCTGTTTTTAGTTTTTTAAGGAAACTCCATAGTGTTCTCCATAATGGCTGTACCAATTTACATTCCTACCAACAGTGTAGGAGGGCTCCCTTTTTGCCACACCCTCTCCAGCATATATTGTTGGTAGAATTTTTGATGATGGCCATTCTGACTGGTGGGAGGTGATAACCTCATTGTACTTTTGATTTGCACTTCTCTAATAATTAGTGATGTTAAGCAGCTTTTCACATGCTTTTTGGCCACCTGTATGTCTTCTTTGGAGAAATGTCTATTTAGGTCTTCTGCCCCGTTTTTGATTGGGTTGTTTGTTTGTCTGATATTGAGCTGCATGAGCTGTTTGTATATTTTGGAGATTGATTCCTTGTCAGTCGCTTTGTTTGCAAATATTTTCTTCCATTCTGTGGGTTGTCTTTTCATTTTGTTTATGGTTTTCTTTGCTGTGCAAAAGCTTTAGAGTTTCATTAGGTCCCATTTGTTTCTTTTTATTTTCATTACTCTCAGAGGTGGATCAAAAAAGGTCTTGCTGCAGTTTATTGCAAAAAGCGTTCTGCCTATGTTTTCCTCTGACAGTTTTAGTGTCTGGCCTTACATTTAGGTCTTTAATCCATTTTGAGTTTATTTTTGTGTATGGTGTTAGAGAATGTTCTAATTTCATTCTTTTACATGTAGCTGTCCAGTTTTCCTAGCACCACTTCTGAAGAGACTGTCTTTTGTCCATTGTATATTCTTGCCTCCTTTCTCATAGATTAGGTGGCCATAGGTGTGTGGGTTTATCTCTGGACTTTCTATCCTGTTCCATTGATCTATATTTCTAGTTTTGTGCCAATACCATACTGTTTTGATGACTGTAGCTTTGTAGTATAGTCTGAAGTCAGGGAGTCTGATGCGTTCAGCTCTGTTTTTCTTTCTCAAGATTGCTTTGTCTATTTGGGGTCTTTTGAGTTTCCATGCAAATTGTAAACATTTTTGTTCAAATTAAGGATTTTTAAATGGGGAGTTATCGTGGATTATCTGGGCAAGCCCTAACTGCAAGCACAAGTATCCTCATAAGAGGGAGGCAGGAAAAAATGTGACAACATAGAAGGAGGAGGCAGTTTAAGGACTAAAATAGGTTTGCTACACTGCTGGCTTTGAAGATTGGAGGGAGAGGCCATAAGCCAAGGAATGCAGCTCTAGAGGCTGGAAAAAGCAAGGAAATGCATTCTCCCTTAGATCCTCTAGAGGGAGCACTACCTTGCATACATATTTATTCTTTGAACCTCTAGAGGGAGCATTACCTTGCATACATATTTGTTCTGCCAGTGAGATTAATTTTGGACTTCTGTCCTTCAGAACTGTAAGAGAATAAGTTTGTGTTGTTTTAAGCCACCAAGTTTGTGGCAATGTTACTGCTGCAATAGGAAGCTAATACACTCTGATAGAGGCTTTGAGAAAGGCAGCGGATACAGGTCATGAAGCAGATACAGGGGAGAATTAGTAATTCAGCTTTAGATTTGTTAAGCTTGAGCTGCCATTTTATATATATATACATATGCAATTGGATAAATAGGTCTGGAGTCAAAGGAGAGGTCTAGGCTGGAGATATGAATGTGGGCATCATCCCCATGTGAACTGTGTTAAATCCAGTTAACTGGAGGAAATCATGGAGTGAAGTACAGATAGAAAAGAGGTCAAGGTTGGAGCCTTGAAGTATTCCAACACTTAAAGATCAGGAATGAGACAGGAAGCCAACAAAGGAGACCAAGAAGGAGTAGCCTGAAAGGTAGGAAGAAAATGAGAAGAGGGTGGTGTTCCACAAGCCAAGAAAAGAGCTTTTTAAGGGAGAGTTAGTGGCCAGTGGTGTCAAAGGTTGCTGAAAGCATTTGTATGTTATGAAGACTGAGAACTAACCATTGGATTTGGTACCACATGGAGCACCTTGGCGGGAACAGATAGGACTATAATGGCTGAATGCAAGCCTGAGGGGGTGGATTCAAGTTAGAATCAGAGGGAGTAGAGATGGTGAATATAGACAACTATTTTCAGGGGTTTTGCTATAAATATGAGAAAAGGTAGACAAATGAGGCAGTAGCTGGAAGAGGATGCTGAAGAAACTTTTAGAATAGGTGATATTACAGCATTTGTATGCTAAGGGGAAAGACTTCTCCCACAATTCTTCCATTTCTTCTGCATCATCGAAGTAGGCAGTAGTCAGTGGAATCCAGATCATACAAGTAGATATGCTAGCCCAAGATAAAATCACATTCTTTCATCATAACAGGAAGAAATAGAAAGTATTCGGGCACAGGTGCAAATAGGTGATACAATTGGTGATAGCTGGATGACCTTCTCTTCTGGTTGCCTTTATTTCCTCAGTGAAATAAGAAGGAAAATTGTCACCAAGGCTGGAGGTCTAAGGAAAGAGGTAAAAGTTGGATGTGAGATTGAACTGACCAGGGAAATGAGATAGGACTGCAGGGCAATAGTGAAGGCCCACTTAAGGATGAGGGGTGCAAATGTAAAGTCAGACCAGTGAGGAGGGTTGTATCTTTTTTTCCCAGGAATGCTCAGCTGCCCGGGTGCAGGATCATTGTTGGGAGAAAGTTGTATAAAAACCAGGGTTGTGGTTGTGGTTTCTCCTGAAAAACATGATAGGAGACTTTCCAGCTATCTTTTTGTTATTGATTTCCCTGGCCAGAGAAAATACTCTGAATAATTTCAATCCTTATTGAAGCTGGCTTTATAACTCAGCTTATCAACTTTCATAAATGTTCTATGTGCACTTTAAAAGAATGTGTATTCTAATGTTTTAGGTAGATTTTACATATATGTCAATTATGTCAAGTTGGTTTATTGTATTGTTCAGATAGTCTAAGTGATTTTTTTGTCTACTTAGTCTACCACCTGCTGAGAGGTATGTTGAAGTCTCCCACTGTGATTGTAGATGTATCAAGTTCCATCCATTTTTGCTTTAAAATTATAGTATCTTCCGGGGGCGGAAGACTTCTTTCTTCTTACAAAATATCCCTCTTTATCTCTGGCAAAGCTTCTTGCCTGAAAGTCCATTCTGTCTAATATTAATATAGCTAAATCAGATTTATCTTGATTAGTGTTACCATGGTATAATTTTTCCATTCTTTCACTTTCAATCTTTGTATCTCATATATTTAAAAAGTGATCTCTTATAAAGCCACATGTATTTGGATTTTGGCTTTTATCTAGTTTAATAATCTTGATCTTTTACTTGGATTATTTGATCCATGTATTTTTGGTGTAATTATATGGTTATGTCTATCATCTTACTGTTTTTTCATTTGACCTACCTCTTTATGTTGCTTTTTTCTTCTTTTAGCTTTCTTTTGGATTAGTCAAACATTTTTGTTCTATTTCTCCCTCTGTTAGCTTGTTGTCCATGCATTCTTTTATCATTGTTGTTATTATTACCACCATAGAGATTACAACATGCATCCTTGCCTCAATACAGTCTCATACAAATTATTGCTTCACTTGCCCAATAATGATAGAACCTTAGAACACTTTGACTCCTTTAACCTTCCTCCTGCCTTTGGCACTATTGTGGGAATGAATTTTAATTCTACATGTAATTTAACCCCACAAGACATGACTATTATTATTATTTTGTACAGCTGATAGTCATTTACATTCACCCACATATTTACCTTTTCCATTGCTCTTTATTCTTTCCTGAAATACATAGTTCTGTCTGGGATCATTTTCATTGTGACTGAACAAGTTTCTTTAATAGTTCTTTTAGTGCAGGTCTGCTGGCAACAGATTCTCGTAGTTTTCGTTTGTTTGAAAATTTGCCCTTTATTTGTAAAGGATATTTGCACTGGATATAGAGTGCTACATTGGCAGTTAAATTCTTTCTGCATTTTAAGATGCCGTTTCATTATCTTCCATTGTTTTTGTTAATAGGTCAACTGTCAGTCTTACTGTCTCTCTTTTGAAGATAATGTCTCTCTTTTTTCTCTCTGGCTACTTTCTAGATTTTCTCTTTGGTCTTTAGCAGTTTTACATGCCCAGGTATGGTGTTCTTTGTATTTATTCTGATTTGGGGTTTTCAGAGGTTCTTAAATGTGTAGATTAATATCTTTAATCAGACTGGAAAATTCTCAACCATTATTTCTTCAAATATTCTGCTGCCTCATTCTCTCTCACCTCTTCCTTGGGAACTCTCAGAGAAAAAAAGTTAGACCTTTCCATTGTGTCCCACACATCTCTTTCACGCTTATTTTCCATGCTTTTTATCTCTTGTGGTTCGGTTTGGGCATATGCTATCAACTTGTCTTTCAGTTCAATAATCCTGTATTCCACTGTGTCTAAGGTATATATAACAAAACCTATTTATTGAGATCTTAATTTCAGGTGTTGCATTTTTTCACTTTTAGAATTTCTGCTTAATTCCTTTTATATACACAATTTTTAAATTATTTTTTTATGGATCACCTGTGAGTCTGTTTCTATTGTCTTTTTTATGTTGCTTTCAGTTATATAAGCTGTATCTTGGAATGCCTAGTAATTCCGTATTACACTGTAGAGACTTTAAATGGCTGTCATCCACTGAAGAGGGTTTACCCTTTTCTCTGCTAGGAAGAGAGAGAGTATAGAATGAATCACTTTAATCAAGTACTAAGTTGAATCAAGGCTGAGTTGCAGCTTTCATAAGGCTTAGTCAGTCTCCGATTCACTCCTAGTAGGTAGCCCTTCAGGTCTTTAAACTGAGAGCCTTCTGTGTTCTTCAGGACCTTTTCCCTTCCATGTCTCCTTAGCATATTGAGACTGTGGAAAGCTCTGTTCTGAATGTAAGAGATTTTTGGTTCAGGTTTTCAGTCTCCTACTCCGTACCACCTCACTCAGAATGAGAATATGAAAAATGATTAGAGAAAGTTAAGCAGAAAGGAGAGATAATGCCTGCAGTCTAAACTTTGGGGAAGTTTGTGAAGAGGGCAGACAAATGGGATACCTGGAGGAGAAATGTGTAATCAAGAGGGTTTTTAAAAGAGTGAGAGAGAAAATATAAGAAACTAGAGATAGTGTCAGGATGGTATCATTACTGGTGAGAAAAGAAGCTCTGGGTAGAGGAAGACAGTGCCAGATCATAAAGCCTTTGGTAAATGAAGGGAAGCAGCCAGGATGAGAGGCTCAAGGAAGAGTAGCTGGAGGCATGAACAAAGGACCTGGGGTATGTGAAGTGTAGGAACATAGAAACAGCCTCTACTTGAGGCTTCAGGGCAGAGGAAGTTTTAATTAGAGCAAGAAAGTATAAGGAGACTTCAAAGATGCTGATGACTGGAGAAGAAATATATTTCAGCAGGGATAGGCAAAATCAAGAGTTCAGATTTGTTTAAAGTTGTGGTCATCGACAGAGGAATGAATTCTAAAGTCAGTCATCAGAGTATAATGGGTTATTTGAAGCCATGTATTGAATGAGCTCACCCAGGGAAAGGATATAGACAGAGACAAGGTCAAAGATGAAGACGGGGGACGTGCCACCATTTAGAAGTCAGGATGAGGAAGAGAAGCCAGGGAGATGGGAAGCTGAGTGAAGAAAATGTTTCCAGAAGGGAATGGTTAACCATGTGGAATCTTGGTGAGATGTCAAGTTATAGGAGGATCACACAGTGATCTCTGAATTTGACATGAAGCTCTAGAGCAGTTCAGTGGAGTGGTGAAGACAAACAGTTAAGAGGAAGTGGTTTCAGGGACTCCATAGACATTTCTTTAGAGAAGTTTTAACCAGTGGGAGCAAAGATGGTTTTCCCCCAAGATCAGAAAGGCTAGAATATGGTGGACTGAAATTTCAGAAATTTGTTGACAAGGTTTAAGTTATGGTGGCTGCAGTGGGGAAGAGGTAAAGATCACTGAAACCAAGAAGGAACTGAGAAAGCAGGGCTTTGAATGAAGGCACCAAAGTTGGGGACTCAGGGAGTGACAGAGAAAACAGAGCATCTTTAGTGAACAAAGGGAGTGACTAGAACTTTGGCCAATGCCAAAAAGAGCAGGGGTCATAGTGGCATAACAAAACAGAGTTTTGGAACTTCTTATCAAAACAGAGTTTTAGAACTTCTAAAACTACATTCTGAGAAGTAGAAAAGTCACCATTTGACAGGGCCACTGGGGAAGCTCTGTCCTCAGAAAAGAGCAGAGTTTCAGTTACAGCAGTAGAAAAAGACTCTGCCTGATGCTACAGTCTGAGTCCCAGAGGCTCCAGGTGAATGATGTACCAGGTAGAGTCTGCACGAAGTTAAGAGACAGACAGGTGATAATGGATGAGTTCAAAGTCAGTCTCAGATGACCCAGGAAGAAGAGCTAGAGAAGGATGCTGAGGGTTCAAGAGGCCCCAAAGGCTTACAGGAGAAGTGATGGGAGGGTCCTGAAGCTGATTCTGAGTGGAAAACTGAAAAAAAGAAGACAAAACTCTGTGTTTAGGCTTTTGCCAAGATGGTCTGGGTACCCTTTAAGTAAGACATGCAAGAATTTTTTTTTTTTTTTTTGCGGTACGTGGGCCTCTCACTGCTGCGGCCTCTCCCGCTGCGGAGCACAGGCTCCGGACCCACAGGCCCAGCAGCCATGGCTCACAGGCCCAGCCACTCTGTGGCACGTGGGATCCTTCCAGACCAGGGCACGAACCCGCGTCCCCTGCATCGGCAGGTGGACTCTCAACCACTGTGCCACCAGGGAAGCCCAAGAATTTTTTTTTAAATAAATTTTTTATTTACTTTTTGGCTGTGTTGGGTCTTCGTTGCTGCACGCAGGCTTTCTCTAGTTGCGGCGAGCAGAGCCTACTCTTCCTTGCAGGCTTCTCATTGCAGTGGCTTCTCTTGTTGCGGAGCATGGGCTCTAGGCGCGTGGGCTCAGTAGTTGTGGCACATGGGCTTAGCTGCTATACAGCATGTGGGATCTTCCCGGACCAGGGCTCGAACCCATGTCCCCTGCACTGGCAGGCAGATTCTTAACCACTGTGCCACCAGGGAAGTCCCTGCAAGAAATTTTTAAAAGGAAGAACATTACTGACAACCAATTTTATGCCTCTGAAGACAAACCAGAAGGGATGTTTCTACCCTGGGTTCCCAAATTGGCTCATTGTCAAGGCTGCTAGGCTGGCTTTCCACTCACCCAAGAGTGGCCTAGAAATGAATCAGCTTCTACAACAATGACCAACTTGTCGCTATTTTTTTTCAAGTCCATAGGTGTCGACCCTCTGCCGGCTAAGTTGTCCTATGACAAATCACATGACCAAGTGTGGGTCCTGAGCTGGGGGAACGTGCATAAGTCCCAACCAAGCCTCCAGGTATGTTGAGTACATGGAAGACAACACCCACCTGCAGGAAAGGGCTCTCTCCCTAGCTAATAAATGTCTCCTGCTTCCCTAGGTGGCTAATCACATTTATCCAAAGTATGTCCATGAAGGCTAAGGAGAGAGTAGGAAACATCCTCAGGATAATGCCCCTTATAGGCAATGAATGGTATCTTCCGCCAGGCCTGCTATTAAAGACAGTAACACTGATGATGGATAAGATTCTAATGTCCTGACAACCAGAATGTATCTCTTGGGCCCCACCCAGCCCAGCCCCAAAACACTTGCCTCTTCTGAGCTAGGGGCTCCTGGGGCCAAGCAGAAATGAACCTCTGGACTTCAAGCAGTGAGAAGGGAGCCAGGGCTTTCTTTACCTTGGGCTGCATGGGCTGGAGAACACTGTCAAAGCAGGTACCAGATGATAAGGAAGGAGAAGGAAAAGCAGCAGCAGCAATTATGTTCACAAATGGAAGCACATTACTGAGTGCTCACAGTGTTCCAGGCACAGGAAGTTTCAATAACTGGCCCCTGGTCCAACCTAGGCCTGCATTCAGCCCTGCAGCTCATACATTCAGCCACTGCATCGTACTGCCTCTTGGGAAGAGCTTGGGACCAGGACATCTGTGGGATCCCTTCCTCCACCAGTCGGGGAAGGTCATCACCAACCCTATGTTGAGTGTGTCCGGCTCAGCCTTTCTCATCAGGGGTACGTGAGAGGATTAAGCCCTACAAAAGGTGATTTGAATGCCTGGTCCCTCGATTCTCCCAATGATGGTGCATAGAACCATTCTAGATGCACAGAAGAGAATTCACCGCATACAGTGGATTCCTCGGGAGATTAGGGTTTTTTTCTCTCTCAGAACCCCAGCTGAGAAGGGCTGCGGATGGAGCCAAGTTCACACTGTTCCCAAGACTGGTAAGAGGCCAGGGGTACCCAGTCTACAGAAGCTTCCTCCTGGGGACTGGCCACCTGCCTTACCTACCTCTGTGCTGCTGGGCCAGGGGAAGGACATTACTTCACCTCCTACAAAACAAGACTATTGTCCCTCAGTGAACACCATCAACACATCCTGGGCCCCAGTGAGCTGATGACAAATAATAACAATTCATTAGAGGACCTGGGAGCCAGAATAAAGGTCACTTAGAACAGAGTATAAGCCCAGAAAACTGGTTCCTCTGGCAGCTCTAAGAAAGCATGTAAAGAAATTCAAGGGGAGGGGCCACCAAAAAATATTTTTCTAAAAGTAAAATTTAACAAAAAATGATTTCCTAATTTAAAACTGCAGTAGATAGATGAGTTGAAAATGCATGGTTTCTACTGAGACTCAAAACAGTAGCCTGAAAGATAAAGAAAAATCCTCAAATCACAGAATACAAGATTGAGATATGAAGTCTCAAAAGATGTTTCAAAGTCAAAAGAAGTTTAGAAAGAGAAAAGGTAATAGTTGGAATGGAGTCAAACATTAAATAAATTTGGAAGAAAATTTCCAAGTTGAAAAAGTAAATTATGTAGATTAAAAGGGATCTGTAAGTTCTAGGCTAACTTGATGAGAAATAACACATCTCTGCTCTTGGTAAAACTCTGGACTTCCAAGAATAAAGGAAAAATATTACAAGCTTCAAGGCAGAAAGAAAAGTCACCTGTAAAAGAACAATTAGGTTGGCACTGGACTTCTCACCTGCAACAGCTGCTGGAAGACCGTGGCATCATATCTACATGCTATTAAGATAAAAGGGCTGATATCCAAGGTATCATTTACCTGTCAGGACAAAAGAAAGACCTAAGGATATTCAAGAATTCAGAGAGCAGATCATGAAAGATACCAGAACAGTAGGTGAACCAGATCAGAGACATCGAGATGGTGAAAGATAAAGAGGAAACAGGCCTAAGTAAGGAACCTAGAGAGGAAGGTCCAAAAATAAAATAAGATGGATGAGGAGAGACTACCTGGAAATGTATTAATAAGTGCTAAATAAGGGCATTTGAATTAGGAGAAATGGACTGAAAGAGAAATTCTGATACCAGGCTCTAAGTAAAGATGATAAGTTATTTCTGTAAAAGTAAGGGTAGGGAGTGGAGGAGAGTAAAAATACTCAAAAATGTCATCTTACAGGGATAAGAGCGGATATAGAGAATGTTCTTTGAAATTAATAGTTGAGATAGTTAACTGTCTAATTATTCCAAATGTGACAAACTGGTTTCTCCTATTAAAAGCAGAGATGATGAGATTGGGTTTGGAAGGGAGAGAGAGAAAACTAGCTGTAACTTGTTTACAGGAAACCCATACAGTGATAATAAAAGGTTGAATTGAAAGGGGTGAAAATAGTAGTGATGGTAGGTGGACAAAAAGATGTATGAGTGGAATATCAGACAAGGTCAAATTTAAGGTTAAAAGCACTAAACAGCAAAAGGAAAAGCGTTATGTGAAGACAAACGGCCAACAGGTAGCAAACAACATAACTAAATACATAATACAAGAGTGATTCAAAATACAAGAACTTGACTTACAATGCACTTAAATTGTACATTCCAAAGAGACAAAATAATGATATGGGAAAAATGAATAATATGAATAAGGAACTTGGTTTAATAACTATATAGAAAACCTTTCCTCTGCCAAATAGAAATTTTTCACATGTCCACATATGTGTCAGTAAACACAAATAAAAATTTAGCAAATTTTGTAAAAGTCAGTGTTATAGGCTACATTATCTGATAATTAGAAACAATTAAAATGTGACCTACCTAATAAGGAAACACTCCTAGATCACTACTGCATCAAAGAGGAAATTAAAAGGAGAAATTACAAACTGTCTCAAAAGCAATGAAAAAGAGACTACTTCTCATCAAAACCTACAGGATACAGAGAAAGCTGTACACAAGGAATATCTGTGTCTTAAAAGCCTGCAGAGAGTATTTGTATTAAGAAAAAGAACAAAGTAACTGGCAGGAAGGAATTATTTAAAAGACTAAAATTAGTAGAAATAAAAAAAGGACAAACAAAAACCAATAAATCCTTCACAAACCTGATAAAAAAGAATATAAACAAAATGAGAAATGAGAAAAGACATATTACTGCAGATAAAGGAGGATGAAAATAATTGTAAAATAATACTACACTGCAACTCTGGGGCAGCAGATTTTAAGACCTAGAAGAAATGGATGATTGTTTGCAAAATGCAGGAAAAATAACAAACTGACCTAGTCAGAAAGAGAAAGTCAAGTACCATATGATATCACTTATATATGAAATCTAAAATATGACACAAATGAATCTATCTACCAAGCAGAAACAGACTCACAGACATAGAGAACAGACTTGTGGTTGCCAAGGGGGAAGGGTGTGGGGGAGGGATGGACTGGGAGTTTGGGGTGAGCAGATGCAAACTATTACATATAGAATGGATGGACAGCAAGGTCCCACTGTATAGCACAGGGAAGTATATTCAATGTCCTGGGATGAACCATAATGGAAAAGATATAATAGTTTTGTAATATTTATATAAATTTAAAAATATATATGTATAACTGAGTCACTTTGCTGTACAGCAGAAATTAACACAACATTGTAAAACAACTATACTTCAATAAAAAAAAAATTAAGGAGGAAAAAAAACTGACCTAAGAAAAGGAAAACTTGAAATAGAACAATTACCAGAGAAGAGGTTTTTTAAAGATCAAAGATCTCCCATAGAAAAATGTACAGCCAAGTTTTATCAAACCTTTCAAATGTAGATCATTTTAATATCATTTGAACTATCCCAGACCATATGGAAAAAAATGTGCAACTCCTTAGTATTAAAAAATAAAACTATCACCAGTTAGAATGGGCATCATCAGAAAATCTACAAACAACAGATGCTGGCGAGGGTGTGGAGAAAAGGGAACCGTCTTGCTCTGTTGGTGGGGATGTAAATTGATACAGCCACTATGGAGAACAGTATGGAGATTCCTTAAAAAACTAAAAATAGAATTACCATATGACCCAGCAATCCCACTACTGGGCATATACCCAGAGAAAACCATAATTCAAAAAGACACATGCATCCCAATGTTCATTGCAGCACTATTTACAGTAGCCAGGTCATGGAAACAACCTAAATGCCCATCAACAGACAAGTGGATAAAGAAGATGTGGTACATATATACAACGGAATATTACTCAGCCATAAAAAGGAACGAAATTGGGTCATTTGTAGAGACGTGGTTGGATCTAGAGACTGTCATACAGAGTGAAGTAAGTCAGAAAGAGAAAAACAAATATCGTATATTAACGCATATATGTGGAACCTAGAAAAATGGTACAGATGAACCGGTTTGCAGGGCAGAAACAGAGACACAGATGTAGAGAACAAACGTATGGACACCAAGGGGGGAAAGCTGCTGGGGGGTGTGGGGGTGTGGGATGAATTGGGAGATTGGGATTGACAATGTATACACTAATATGTATAAAATAGATAACTAATAAGAACCTGCTGTATAAAAACATGAATAAAATAAAATTCAAAAAAAATTAAAAAATAAAACTATCAACTAATCTCACTTATGAATACAGAAGCAAAGTTCTAAACATGGTATTAAAAATAGAGACCAACAATGCATCTAACTGCTCGAGCAGGGAACAAATTCCTGGGATGTAGTAATGGTTCACTCTCAGGAAATCAGTCAACATTACTCATAACACAAAACAGAAAAAAAGCTATAATATTTTCAGTAAATGCTGGAAAGGCATTTAACTAAATACAGCAGACATTCTTAATTTTTTTAAAAAAACTAAAAATAGGAATAGAAGACATAAACATAATGAAGACTATTTCCAAGAAACCAAGAGGAAATTTTGCCTAAATGACAAAACACTAAAAGCATTTTAATTAATAGCAGGAATTAGACCATTATGCCCACCATCACCATAATTGGAAAGTCTTAGAAATGCACTATGACAAAAAAAATGAAATAAATTGAATAAACCTACCTTCATCTCTGTGGACTAGGGTTCAGGAAACCACTGCTTGCAGAAACTGCTCCTGGAAATGTCAGTGGGCAGAGCCTTTATGGTGAGCAATTTGGAAATGTGAACCAAAAGCCTCAGAACATTGCTTTCAATCCAGCAACTTGACCTCTCAGAACTTATCCAAAGGTGACAATCAGGGATGGGCACAAAGATTTATCTACAACATTGTGTGTTACTGCAATGTTTATATTTGCAAAACATTGAAAATACCATCTTAATGTTTCTAAATATCCAACACTAAGGAATTGGTTAAACAAGCTTTGCTATGACTAAATGAAGGTGGTTCTATAAATGAGGCTTATTCCACCAAGGCCCTGCCCCAGGAGCCAGTGTTAGAACCTTTGGCACCGTCTCGAGTCCTGCCCATCATGCTCTCGCCCACCCACTCCCAGCTTTCAGCTGCCTCTCTCCCCATCCCACTTGATATCTTGCACCCTGCCCTTCCCCAGCTGTCACCTCTCATCTGGTTTTGTCCACTCCTCGGAAGCAGATGCTCAGACTTCCCTACCCCACACTCACTACTAACTTACATCTCCTGATACCCAGCCAACTATGTGCATCTCCTGAACCAAGCCCCTAGAGCCAGGAAATTTGAGAGGCTCAACAATTATCTTTTGGTCACAAATGTGCCCAGCCATGCGCTGGGACACAGGCCAAGAAGGAATTCATGACTCATTGGAGAAATGAGGCTGACTAGCCCATATCAGTTCGGTGGCCCATGACACCGGGTTTTGATGAAGTAACCTCTGAATATAGGGTGTCAGGGTGGTGATGCATGAATGACACTGACTGCTGACAGCCTATAATTTTCCATCTCTATTATAAGCTAAAATGACAGACCTTATATCAAGCAATGATTGCATGGCTTCTTGGAATTCTCTGGCATTTTCACCTGGACTCTCTAAGATCCAGTTTCCTAATATTGATATTTTCTTAATGCCTAGTTCTAAGCTTTTCCCATGGACTTGCCATGGAAGTGTCATTTGGATTTTTGTTTTTAAATCACAGGAAAATAACCTAACTTTAGAGCTGCCCCAAGACTGAAAATCACAGCTCTCATCATTCTAATCCTGCATTCTGCCTGCTGACCCCTCAAGGGAAGCATGATCCAAAAAACTAAAGCCTCAAACCTGCCCGAGAAGCAGTGCAGGTGCTGTTTGTCTTGTCATTAAAGTAAGAGGCAGAAGGCAGTCCCACTCTTAAAAGGCAAAAGCATCCAGAGCTCGAGGCCATGTGAGTCACAAAGCCCCATCACAAACTGTCCTCAGCCTCAGGCTGCAAAAATCTGAATCCTTCCTTCTGTATAAATGGCCACAACATGAACATCAGGAAGTGTCTCCCCTCCCTGGTCAGGGTCTGGCATCTGCCTCCTGTCCTGCTGAGAGGGTCTGGGCTTGTCCTTGGGGTCCTCCAGCCAAAACTGCCCAGAAGCTGGCCAAGCCCCTCATCTGGCTGCAGGTCTGCCACCCTTCTGGACAATCACCTGGAACTTGGAGGCTGAAGAGCACATGCAGAAAGCAAGAGGACACAGGATGGCTGGCTCAGTGTCTCCAGCCTGCCTGTGCCCAAGGCCTCAGTAGCTGATGGATAAAAGCCCAGCCTGACCACGGGGGTGCTTTCTGGCAGGGCCTCCAAACCATGCTCTCGTCCTGTCTAACCCCAAACATCACTTGGCTCTGTTCTGTGCTGCCACCGTGCCCTTCCCTGATACAGACACAGCAGGGACACACACCAAGGAATGGCTCAAGTCGCTTCCTGCCAAGCACGCAGGGGAGAAAGTGGTACCTCCAGGGGAACAGAGGCAGCATGCTCTGTCAAACTACCAATTTGTACAAAACACAGGGACTAATTCTTCACTTCTCACAGCAAGTCGCCTTTGTGAAACTGGAACCCTCCCCAGCATCCTAATCACAGGCATTTAAATGAAATGGCCAAGACACTATCAAACTCTTAGAGGAAAACATAGGCAGAACACTCTATGACATAAATGACAGCAATATCCTTTATGACCCACCTCCTAGAGAAATGGAAAGAAAAACAAAAATAAACAAATGGGACCTAATGAAACTGAAAATCTTTTGCACAACAAAGGAAACCATAAACAAGATGAAAAGACAACCCTCAGAATGGGAGAAAATATTTGCAAATGAAGCAACTGACAAAGGATTAATCTCCAAAATTTACAAGCAGCTCATGCAGCTCAATGACAAAAAAAACAAACAACCCAATCCAAAAATGGGCAGAAGACCTAAACAGACATTTCTCCAAAGAAGATATACAGACTGCCAACAAACACATGAAAGAATGCTCAACATCACTAATCATTAGAGAAATGCCAATCAAAACCACAATGAGGTATCACCTCACACCAGTCAGAATGGCCATCATTAAAAAATCTACAAACAATAAATGCTGGAGAGGGTGTGGAGAAAAGGGAACCCTCTTGCACTGTTGGTGGGAATGTAAATTGATACAGCCACTGTGGAGAACAGTATGGAGGTTCCTTAACAAACTAAAAATAGAACTACCATATGACCCAGCAATCCCACTACTGGGCATATACCCTGAGAAAACCATAATTCAAAAAGAGTCACGTACCACAGTGTTCATTGCAGCTCTATTTACAATAGCCAGGACATGGAAGCAACCTAAGTGTCGATCGACAGATGAATGGATAAAGAAGATGTGGCACATATATACAATGGAATATTACTCAGCCATAAAAAGAAACGAAATTGAGTTATTTGCAGTGAGGTGGATGGACCTAGAGTCTGTCGTACAGAGTGAAGTAAGTCAGAAAGAGAAAAACAAATACCGTATGCTAACACATATATATGGAATCTAAAAATAAAAAAAAAATGGTTCTGAAGAACCTAGGGTCAGGACAGGAATAGAGACGCAGACGTAGAGAATGGACTTGAGGACACGGGGAGGGGGAAGGGTAAGCTGGGACAAAGTGAGAGAGTGGCATGGACATATATGCACTACCAAACGTAAAATAGATAGCTAGTGGGAAGCAGTCACGTAGCACAGGGAGATCAGCTTGGTGCTTTGTGACCACCTAGAGGGGTGGGATAGGGAGGGTAGGAGGGAGACGCAAGACGGAGGGGATATGGGGATATACGTATGCATATAGCTGATTCACTTTGTTGTACGGCAGAAAGTAACACAACATTGTAAAGCAATTATACTCCAATAAGGATGTTTAAAGAAATAAGTAAATAAATAAATATAAATAAAAAATAAAATAAATGACACGGCCAGCACCTCTGACCGGATGCCTGCTTTCTCTAATAAATTATGGAGTCAGTTCTCAGAGAGCGCCTCTGTGAGGCGCATATGACAGAGACTCTCAGCAAACCAGCCCAGGTGCCTGGCATCAAGGGAAAATACAGAGCCAGTCAACAATTCCAGCGTTTAGCATTTTCATTATTTAAAACCTCGCCGCCTTTCCCAGGGTGGCCTAGGTGTTGAGAAGGTGGGACTCCCTGTCGTGGAGGAGGCTGTCTCTGAGCAGAGAGGCTTAGGTTCCGAGGACCCTCCCTCAGAAGCCCCAACACAGCCCCTCCAGATCCTCACTCTGCTGTCACATCATGGTGGCTGACAACATGCACCACAGTCAGTCAGGGGCAGGCCTGACCGAGCAGGAGGGAGCGATTCAGGCATTCACTCCTGTCTCCCCACTTCCCCTCCCTGGAAGGATGGGTCCCTGCCTACGCCATTCCCAAGCAGCTCCCGCTCTGCTCCTGGCCCGCCCCCCACCCAAGACGGTGACTTGCCCATCATCTCTCTCTCAAGCAGCCTGTCTGCCGGGGTCTCCACCCGAGCGTGCATGTGTCTGCAGGTTTCCAAGCCCCGCTGGGATGGGCCCTCACAAGGACTTCCGCTCTGTGTTGCAGGTGATCACAGAGGCCAGCACCGGTCAGGGTCAGCACCTCATCCGCACGCCCTTTGCAGGAGTGGACGATTTCTTCATTCCTCCAACAAACCTCATCATCAACCACGTCAGGTGAGACTGGCCCGCAATGCCCTAACCTACTCCGTGCCCCAGCTCAGCCCTGCACAGGGCAGCTTCGCCCGGGGTGGCCCTGCTCCTTTCTCTTTCTCCCCCACTCCTCCTGGGCTGGCTTTGGAACCCATCAGGAATGGACAGAGAAATGGCCCCATCCCCAGTCCTTAATTGTTAAAGTTAAGGAAGGCACCCAGCTCCTAATGCCCTCAGGGGCCCAGTGAGGTCAGGAAGTCTCACACTTGGGTGAGGACAGCAGAGGAAAGAGGGAAACAGCTGTGGTTAATTGAGTACCCTCTCCTTGCTAGATGCAAGAAACTAGTAGAGGCGGTCTCAAATCTGTTTTATAGATGAGGAAATTTAGGCCCAGAGAAGTTAAGACACTGGCCAAAGTCACACAGCCAGGAACTGGCAGAGTCAGACTAAATGCAAAGCTGGGTCTCCTTTCAGTGCCCCATTTGGCCTCATTCTCTGCTAACCACAACCTGTGGTTCCTCTAGGAGTCCCCAGAGCAGCCATGCAGGGGCCTGCAAGGAAACAAGGCTTCCTCGGTGTCTGGTTTGCCACCATCCAAAAGAACAGCTTAATAATGGCCTCGACTGCAAGCCATGGCCTCGACTGCAAGCCTCATCCCAGCCTGGCCACTCCCCTTCCCTATTCATTTCAGAGAACCCCTGACATTTTCTGTCACGGCACCACTGCCAGAAGACTGAGCGTGCCCTTTTATAAAGTCATCAAGACCCAAATGTCTTGTGGCAGTGTTTATGCCTTCCTTTACTCTGACATCAAGCACCTTTTTCCAGGGAGAAATGACTCATTTTTGCGAGCTGAAACTGGACTTGTAAAAATAGGGCTCTCCCATTCATCTTTGGCCAAGGGAGAAAGTAACCACTTTATGACCTCCCTACCTCACTGCAGAGAATACCTGGGACAGAGCCTCTAAAATGGTTGTAAATGGTAAAAGCCCTCAAAGAAGCTGAATTCAGCCAGGAGTCATGCAAACTCAGGCTCTGCAGAGCCCGTGTGACTTTTACATTACAGTTTCTTATAAGCATGGGGTTTTCTTTCCTGCTCTTTCCATGCTCTAGCTCTTTAAGGATGCTTTAAAGATGCTGTAAAGTGGGCATTTTCCCTACTCTGAGGCACAGCTTGTTATTCAAGAGAAAATCGTGGAAGAGATTTTTCTCTGCTCCTGTAGGTATATACGGCACCCAAAGGCCTCTGCAAGTGAGGGGTTTAGGCAGAGGCTCTCACAATCAGAGGGAAGTCCTGCCTGGAATCAGGCCCTTCTGCAGCTCATAACCAGCCTCCAAAGAGGAATTTCACAAAGTCCAGATATGGCAGCTTCCACCTACTGACCTCTTCCACTAAAGCTCCCTCTTGGATTTAATCCTCCCAGCAGCCCTTGGAAGGAACTACCCTCTTTATATTAGCAGGGGCTTGAAGAGGCAAGCAGCTTGCCCCAGGCTCTGCAGCTAGCAGGGCACCCCAGCAGGGCCAGGCCATCTGGCTGTAAAGGTGAAAGCTGTCCTTAGCCCCAGCCCAAAGGGGCTTCCTGCGACCAGCATCATCAACGTGGCCAGGGAAGAGGCTGCCCTCAACCCTTACCCACGTTTGTCTCCAAGGGTAAGGGAGCATGGACAGGACATCTGTCCTTGTTCTCTTGCATCTGCATCCCCAAGTTCTGACCCAGCCGGTAGTCCAAAAAGCACCTCAGATATAGACTCACCTCTCTTGTCCTCCTAGCAGGCAGAGTCAGGGCAGACACCTCTTGTCCTTTCCCTCCAGCCACAGGCCCGCCACTTCCCAGCTGCCACAAGGCCTCTGGGGAGCTGAATCAAAGGCACCCCCGAGGCAGAAGCTGCTGAGGCACAATTATGCTCTTCCTTTACCATTTCTAAAGATGCGTGCATATTACAAGAGCATAAATCCAGGAACATTTTGTAACTCAGCTGCATTTGGTTTGAGATCATAGATGAATCGCTTATGAAGCCATCTCCTGCAGAATGGTAGATCTTATTAATAGGCTGTTAGTCACCAAAGGGTTATGATAAAGGAAAAGAGAAAGGATGCCATCGTTTGAGACAAATGACCTATCCCCTACCCAAAAAGTCCTCCTGACCTCTGACCTCAGTTTGCGTCTCCTCCCAGGTTCGGCTTCATCTTCAACAAGTCTGACCCTGCAGTCCACAAAGTCGACCTGGAAACACTGATGCTCCTCAAGACCATCGGGCTGCAGAGCCACGGCTGCCTGCCGCAGGCCATGGCCCACACCCACCTGGGCGGCTACTTCTTCATCCAGTGCCGACAGCACAGCTCCTCTCCAGCCGCCGCGCAGCTGCTGCTTGACAGTGTCACGGACGCCGTGGTCGGCCCCAACGGCCACGTTACCGGCACCCCACACACTTCCCCCGATGGGCGCTTCCTAGTCAGCGCCGCCTCCAGCAGCCCCCAGCTTCACGTGCAGGAGATCACGCTGCGGGGGGAGATCCAGACCCTCTATGACCTGAAAGTGAGCCAGGGCGTCTCAGACGTGGCCTTCCAGCCCTCCTTCACCCAGGGCGACCAGTACTACGTCTATGCCACGCTAGAGACAGAGCCGGACCTGCTCTTCCTGGAGCTGTCCACGGGGAAGACGGGCATGCTGAAGGGCTTGAAGGAGCCGCCCGCGCCCGCGGGGCCAGCCCGAGCCTGGGCCGGGCCCCGCAGGATTGTGAGGGACAGCGGGCTGTTCGGGCAGTACCTCCTCACGCCGGCACGAGAGTCACTGTTTCTCATCAACGCGAGACAAAACGCGCCGCGGTGTGAGGTGGCGGGAGTAAAGGGAGGGACCACAGTGGTGTGGGTGGGCGAGGTATGAAGCAGCCACGAGCGCCGCCTGGTACTGACACCGCAGCCCCAAGCAGGCACCCTGTACATTTTTACAGACAAAAGCAAAAACCTGTATTCGCTTTGTGGTTCAACACTGGTCTCCTTGCAAGTTTCCTAGTATAAGGTATGCGCTGCTAACAAGATGGGGGTTTTTCGTTAGGACGTATGATTTCTGCCTTGAGCTACGATGAGAATATGCTGCCGTGTAAAGGAATCATTTCTGCGCCCAGCTACGCGCCACGTTACCTGGGCCGCCATGGAACCAGGAGCTCCTGCTTTCCAGGCGGATGCTTCTGGTGGTTGCCTTCGCCTAGTCATTCTCCAGGGTCCGGCCAGACTTCACCCTGATGTGGCCTGAAGACACAGGCTCCCCGGAGCAGGGCTCTCCCTCCTGGCGTGAGAGCCACATCGCCCTCGCTCTGGACCTCATTTTCTCCTTCGCAGTTGCTTCTTGCTTTTCTTTCCATTTGACTTCTTGTAAGCCTGAGGGAGAGCCAACAAGACTTATTGCATCTTGGGGGATGGGGAAATCACTCACTTTATTTTGGAATTTTTGATTAAAAAATAATTTTTTATAATCTCAAATGCTAGTAAGCAGAAAGATGCTCTCCGAGGTCCAGCTGTATTCCTCCCTGCCTTAGGCCATGGCTCTGAGAGTCACCACCCCACATCCAGAAAGAAGACAATGGCCACCAAGCGATCGTGCTCCTCTGCACCAGGGACACCCCCAAGTGCAGATCAGGCCACCACATTGGTAAAGGCTCCGTTCTGGGTTGGGACCCCAAGAGACCAAGACAAAACCTGCGTGCCTGCTTTTCACTACTGAAGGGGGACATTTATTAGCCAGCCCAGTACCCCAGATTCAGGGCAGACCAGGCTTGCCTGGAAAGGTGTGTGCGGCCTGCAGAACAGTGGCCTCCAGGCTCAACGCAGAAACCCGAAGGATACAAGTGGGGTTCAGGCGGGTTCCTTAGTCTATCCCTTTTAAAACCCCATTTCTCTTCTCCCTGTGGCCCTCGCACTCAGCTCTGGCCACCCCAGTCCCTGCATCATCATAGCACAGACAGCACATTTCAGTAAGTGTTTCTTACACTTAGGTCCCTCTCTCCCCAGTAATACACAAGGATACGGGCTGGCACTGCTGCATTATTCCCAAATGTCTCAGGCTGTGGTAGGCTCTCCACTGGGCATCAAAGAAGTACAACCCAACAGCCCCGTGAAGAGAGCCCATATCAGAGAATCTCAGCAAGGAAGAGGCCCCCTTGGGCTCTCAAAACACCCCTTTCCTTCTCGTGCACATCAGTGGCCAAATCGCACTTGAATGCCTTCTGGCTTGAAGGGTCATTTTTCAAGCCACCTGAAGTTGGAAGAGGTGGTCCCATCACAGACACATTAGGTTAGATGTCTTTACCTGCCAACCTGGCCATGAGTTTCTTGGGCTGCTGAGGAATGGCCCCTTTCAGAGAAAGGAAGACACAGACCTTGCCTCACTGGCAACAGAACTTCTCACTCCCACCTAACTGCCCAACCCACCTGCCCGCCACAGAGTTCCCGACATTGGCCAATCCTCTAGTGTGTTTCATGCATCTCAGTCCACCAAACTCTTGTCCCCAACAACTCCCAGGGTGTGCCTAGACAAATACATTCATAGATTTTTTTTTAAGATACAATATGTAGATATAGGTTGAAGAAACTGACCTCAAAAGCCTAATATTTAGTTTCACAATAACTGGGATGGATGGAAAACACATCTCACCTTTTTTTTTATTCCTGCCTCAATGTCTTGACACATTTTCTTCCAAAGTCCCACTTCTATCCCTGAAATTCTCCAACTTTCGTGAGCTTCTTCCTTTGGAAAAGATCTTCTGAATTGTGGCAGCCCCTGGAAGAAAAAGAAAGTCTCTGAGCCTATATGAAGAAGAGTCCACCAACTGCCAGGCCAGAACACTGGCCCCTCTGGACTGCAGGACTGCTGAGTAAAAGACCAATCCAGTCCCAACTGGCCTTTTCAACTGGGAGTGACTTCAGCGGCACCTGTTCCTTTTCCACAATTCCTTCCACTTCTAAGTGTGTCTGGAAAGCTTCTCTGCCTCTCGTCGTACCTGTGAAGTTGCAAAGCTGGAGATGGCCAGTTCAGGTCTTGCTGCCAGCATTTCAGACACAATTAAATAGGAGAGGGGAATCACAGCCCTGAAAACTGTGAAATTTGCAAATTCACAAAGGAAAGTCAATGTTTTTTCAGCAGTGCAACCGACTGAAGGGCTGGCTAGGACTCCACCTGCCCCTTTCTCCCACACATTAGCCCCAGCAGAGGCTCGTGGAACACAGTTTGAAAGCCACTGGGGTACGAAGTCATCACAACAGCCAGCGATCCTTCTGATGAACACAAATTATCGGCTATCTACTAATATTTCACATTAAAGGAGTATTCGTTTTACCAAAAGAATCACCCCCAAAGCCACTTACGTGATGAGCTATTTCAAAATTACTGGATTTTGAAATAAAATTCATTTCACAAAAATTCAAAGTAGATTTTTTTTCAGACTAACAGAAGTAATCGACACCTACGGTGACATTAAAGATTTGAACTGGAGGCCCTCATTCTCCTTCTGCCCAAGTGAGCAACACCCCACATGGAGGTTCTCGGTCCAAAAGCCCACGCAGCCACCCACGGATTGATGGTGGAAAGAGAGATTTGTCTGCTTCTAGACACCTGCATGGACTTTCTGTGCAAGTAAGCTTGGTTGTGAACCACACACAGAGTGAGGCAGATGCCATCATCGCAGCCCCAGTAACACTGAGCCTGCGAGCCCTGCCTGGGGCTGGCCCAGGCCCCTTTTTTAAGGCTCCAAGTCATTTGAGGGTCCTGCTACTTTCCCCAAGCCCCCAGAAGTAGCTGGAAGAGCCCTGTAAAGTCTAGGCTGGGGCCACACTCATACCAAGCTTCATATTCTGTGACCTAGAGATAGCATCACGGGAGACAGAAGCTCAGTCCCTGCAATCCCGCCCCCGCCCCCATCTCAGCCTCCCAGATCCAGGTGAGTGCCCTGGAGGACAGCACTCCAGCCCAAATAAAGCCAAGAACCGCCTGCTGCCCCAGGGAATTGTAACTGCTGAGTCTTCACTGAGGAAAGCAGCCTGGAGTTGGCTTTGTGTGGCCCCCACTTCTTTTCTGCTGACCAAATAACCTGTGAACTAAAGGAGATTTCAGAACTGAGATGTGAAACAGCTTCATGATGGATATATTTTTGTACAAGGGGCTTAAATAGTAATCCATTCATTTTTCACAACGTGTTTCATTCAGGTACCACGGACACTACACCATTTCATTACCAAATCCCACAGCTCACTCTCCCATCCTCCTCTTCAGAAGCCAGCCTCCAGGAGCAATGATACTGCTCCCAACGCCCTCCTACACATCCACCAATCTACCTCACATCCTCCTCCTTCCACCCGGCACCTCCAACTTGCACCTGGCACCTCTGAGCCAGGAGGCCAGACAGGTGATGTAGGATGACAACGATGCTGATATCGATGGCAAAGTTCTTGGCCATCCTCCCCCACCCAGGACCCCAGATCCCACTCCAAGTGCAATCAGAACCCACTGGGACATAGCCGCTTGCTACCCAAAATCACACCCCCCAAACCCTAGCTCACAGCCCTTTGGAGTTAGGTGACCAAGACAAGCGAGAACTCAGAACTGTCAGGGAAGTAGGCTATTATCAGACAGAAAGTGTCAGACGGGAATAGAGACCATAACATCTCAGCCAAGCCCTTAGAGGGCTGAGCTACACCTCCCTCCATCCTCACTTTGCTCTCTGCCTTTCCCGCTCCCTTCCTATGCCTGGGGCCTCCTGCTCATGAGCCACTCCTACAACTCAAGGGGCAACTCACCTGACCACCACACCAGCCCCCAGTGGCCTTTGCATGCTGCTTCCTTGCTTTGGGTACAAGTGAAAAGTCAGTCATAGGGCCAGATGTTACTATTTGCTCCCGGATTGGCACATAGGGAAAGCAGTTTTGTTCAAGAAAGTCACTAACTGCCTTGATTTCTCTCCAAAATCAAGAGATCATAGAACAGAGGGGCTTAAAAAAGTTCAAGGGGGAAATATACAGTGCTTATACTCAAGGTGTGACTGCAAGACCCCAAATACCTGGTGGACTACAACCACTTCCTGCTTTTGTCTACACCAGGTTACCTGCCAAGCCACTTGAGGATTTGAGCATCTTATCTGGGCCTTCAGGGTTTAGGCACCAGCCACGCAGCCGACACCTGGAGCCCAGCAAGCACGGTTTCACCCATCCTTTGGACCTGTGAGCAGCATTGGGAATTTAACCAAACGCAATGTGTGAAATTACGGAAGATAGGGGGAGAGCAGGAACTGACCTCCAAAATTCACAGCAAGTCTTCTTTAGCCAGCACAAGAGTGTTGAGCATGTGCGCGGTTTTTGGACAAACCGCAATTCACATACCCCTCTTTCCAAGCTCACCTTGACTAACATGGGACCATCCCTTTCTGCTGTGGCCCCAGGGAGCAGGCCATGCCCTGGAGGGCTGTAGAGGGCTCAGTCTGCATGCCACAAAGCAATAACTGTCGACTCGACCCTACCCCCAGCCCAGTGACACGCAGCTCTCCACATGTCACCAAGGCGGGATCAGACAATGCTGCCCAGTGGGGGCACTGTCTTCAAGATCATTTCTGAGGAATGGCAACCATCATCGGCTGGATATGGGGCCCAAGAGCTCTCAAATGAGAAAATTTCCTAAATCTAAACCTTCATGCACTGCCCAGCGTGACATCGACCATAGCTTTAAGAGTTGTTTGTCCCTTGCTACTTCAGCTGCTTCAGAGAGGTGAGGGACAGTGGTCTGCAAGTCCCCCATCCCAGACCCACAGCACAGCTTTCTGTGGTGCCCCCGACCCACACCCTGACTGCCTGGCTCCGGCGGCTGACCAGCCTCCTCTCCGTTCCTGGCCCTGCCCCTTCGCACCCGATCTCCCCCTCCCCCGCGGCTCGTGCTTCCTGAAGGCCGTGTGAGATGATCTAAAAGCAGACTAGGCATGGAGTCTTGCTGCTGTAGTCACACACGCTGCGTTTATGCTATAGTGTAGTGAATGACCCTCGAGATATGCAGTCACACACACACAATTTGTCCCGTTAGGATTCTCATCCTCCCCCACCTCAGAAAACTTCCAGATCTCTTACGTCGAGGCAGATTACATTATTTTGAGCAGTTGTGCAGACTCCAAAATATATTTTCTGTAATCACTGGTACTTCTCAAAAGGCCTCCTGTAATTACTATACATGTGAATTTTTTCCTTATTTATAAAATATATATAAATTATTTTTAATACATCAACTTTAGTAGAAATTTGTACCAACACAGCAACTGTATGTGGCATTGGAGATAAGTTTGTGTTTACTTTGATGTATTTCACAGTATTGGACACACCATGTGTTTGCAGTACCACTTGATATAAAGACAATTCACAGATTATCATAAAGTATTGTCATTGTAAATGCTCTTTTTCTGAGGACTTTACAATAAAACGTGAAAAAAGTTACCTTTTTTGGTGCCAGTCTGTATGCATTTGTTAAAGTGAGAACTGATTAAGACAGGACTACTCAGGGGCCTTCTCCTCCTTCTCCATAGCCATTATAGGCCCATGATGGTCAAAGCAAAATGGACCCTGCTCTGGCCCAGTCCAAAGAGAGCCTGGACAAAGGCAGGCATCTGACCCCAGAAGTCTCTCTTCCCCATGTTGAAGTTTCAGGTCCCAAAACACACAACTAACATGTGGCTCAAAACTTCTCGTTATCTGCCCTGCAGGCCCTTAAAATCCACCCCAGCCCCCAGACTCTTATCTATTTCTTGACTCCAGTCACTCTTGATTCTTACTGGGGCAGACTTTCCAGCTAGGATGCAGAATGTATAAAGTGCTTGGTAATCACCAAGCTACCATGTGGATGGAGCACCTGCTATGTGCCAGCATGGCGCTAGGGAGGGGGACCCAGGGCCGCACAGAGGAGACACAGTCCCTGCCCTTGGTGAGTTTCAAGTCCACTGTGCCATGACCGGTAGTACAGGTTCTACAAAGAAACACACACACTCTGTGTGTGTATGTGTGTGCGTGTGTGCATGTGTGTGTGTAGGGAAAGGGAGATATAGTTTAAGGAACTGGCTCATGCAGTTGTGGAGGCTGGAAAGTCCAAATCTGTAGGGCAGGTGGGCAGCTGGAGACCCAGAGAAGAGTTGCAGTTCAACTCCTAAGGCAGTTTGTTGGCTGAATTCCCTCTTCTTCAGGGGAGCTCAGTATTTTGATTTTAAGGCCTTCAACTGATTGGATGAGGCCCACCCACACTATGGTGGGTAATCTGCTTTACTCAAAGTCTACTGATTTGTTAGAGACGAGTCAAGATGGCGGAGGAGTAGGAGAACGTGGAGTTCATGTCTCCCCACAAATGCATCAAGAATACATCTATAAATGGAAAAATTCTCACAGAGCACCTGCTGAACACTAGCAGAGGACCTCAGACACCTGAAAGCACAAGAAAGATTCTCACATAACTGGGTAGGATGAAAGAAAGAAGGAAAAAGGAAGAGGAGAGGAAGCAGGATGGGACCTACACCCCTGGGGGGAGCTGAAGGTGAGGACAGGTTCTCACATCCGGGGAAGGCCCCCCACTGACAGGAGATCATGTGGGACAGAAGGGGAGCTTTGGGGCTCAGAGGAGAGTGCAGCAACTGGTCTGTGGCAGGCAGGACAGAGTGAGACCTACACAGAGGGTCCAAGCCACAGCCCTGCATATCCCAGACTGAGACATGTGCCCAGGGGCTGGGTGCTGGAATGTGGGGTTTAGAGAGCAGACCCAGGGAGAGAACTGCTGTTCTCTGCAAGGTGACAGCCTGAGGGGACAGGAGAAAGGAGCTCCTCAACCATGAATCCTCCTGGAAGAAGCCCGGATGGCCATAGAAGCAAAGTGCCATTGTTGAGGGGCACATAAAGGGCGGGGTCACCATTGAAGCCTCTCTGCCCATGCACCAGCCCCTGCCTCCATGAGCATTAGGAAGGGAACCCACCAGGCTGGCTCTCTCACACCTATGGCCACTAGCTCGCTCCCCCACACACCCCATCCCCTCCAGAGCCAGCTCTCTTGCACCCACGGCCTCTGGCTCTGCCATGTGACCCATCCCCACAGGGCTGGGCTCTTGTGCTCCAGGGCAGCCTTGGGAGCAGATGCCTGTGGGTGGCCCACACACAGAGGTGGACCTGAAACCACAGCTGAGCCCCAGGGACTGTGCAACTATGAAAGAAGAGCTGAAATCTCTCCTCACAGCTGCACAAATGGCAGAATTACACTCCCACAACTGGCTTTGTAAACTCAGCACCTGAAGAACATCTAAACAGTCAACAAATGCTCCTGCAGCTGAGACGGGTCTAGCTTTAGCAGCTGTGGACTTTGTGAGCACATACATGTGGGGGATGGGTCAGGCCAGAGTCTGAGCCACCCCCATAGTACCTACAGCAGGTCCAGGTCCATGATTACTGCAGTCTCCTGGGACCTGACATTAGTGGATCTATGCTAGCGGCCTGGTGAAAACAACTCCTGAGAGACACCAAGGCCAATTGCCGGCCTACCAGTGGTTAAGGTGGGGCTGAGAGCAGTGCCGACAACAGAGTAACTTGTGAATTCAAACAATGGGTAAAAGGTGACACAACAGAGCATGTTCATAGGTGAATAGTGCCAAAGGAGGAATACTCCGTGGCTTCTCTCTTATTGGAACTGCTCCAATACCACCTCCCTCACACTGCAGATCAGAAACACAGCTAAGGAACAGATCTGGGGGCCTCTACTCCAATACCTAGGGAGCAGACCCCACCCCTGACAGGGCAGAGACAACCACAGAGCAAAGGGGAGGCTCCACTCAATGCCCAGGGCAGGCTTTGGTCACCAAAACACCAGTCAAATACCCTATCAGGGGGATAACAGCTAGCATACACTGAAGGAAGAGGTGGCAGACAACCATACTGAAAACAAACATTGCACCCCCCCAAAAAAAATTCAAATCCATGCAGGCTACACAGGGACATTCCCACATAAAAATAACCCTCCAACACAGTCTGAGGGTCGGCATCTGGAGGAAGAACCCCCAGAGCATTTAGCCTTGAAGGCCAGTGGGTCTTGAGGGCAGGAGCCCCACAGGGCTTGTGGAAAGAGAGACTCCACTCTTGGAGGGTGCACACAAGGTACCACGAGCACCTGGACCCAGCACAAAGCAGTAACTCCATAGGAACCTGGGCTAGACCTACCTAGGGGTCTTGGAGGGTCTCCTGGGGAAGCAGGGCTTGGCTGTAGTTCACTGTGGGGGCAACAACACTGGTAGCAGAGGCCCCAGGGAATATCCAGCATGAGCTCTACAGGAGGTCCCCATTTCAGCAGGAAGACTCAACCCCACCCAACAGCCTGCAGGCTCCAGTGCTGAAATGCCTCAGGCCAAACAACCAGCAAGACAGGAACACAGCTGTACCCATCAGCAGACAGGCTGCCTAAAGTCCTACTAAGCTCACAGACACAACAAAACACACCAATTGATACAGCCCTGCCCACCAGAGGGACAAGATCCAAATCCACCCACCAGAGGGCAGGCACCAGTCCCCCCCACGAGGAAGCCTGCAAAAGACACTGGACCAAACTCACCCACTATGGGGCACACACCAAAAGCAAGAGGAACTACGATTCTGCAGCATGTGGAAAGGATACCACAAACACAGTAAGTTAGACAAAATGAGATGACAGAGAAATATGTTGCAGACAAAGGAGCAAGATAAAAACCTACAAGAACAACTAAATGAATAGGAGATAGAAAATCTACCTGAAAAAAAAATTAGAGTAATGAGAGTAAAGATGATCCAGAAAATCTACCTGAAAAAAAATTTAGAGTAATGAGAGTAAAGAGGATCCAAGATCTTGGAAAAAGGATGGAGGCACAGACCGAGAAGATACAAGAAATGCTTAACAAAGAGTTAGAAGATTTAAAGAACAAACAAACACAGATGAACAATACAATAACTGAAATGAAAAATACACTAGAAGGAATTGATACCAGTATAACTGAGGCAAGAAAACAAATAAGTGAGCTGGAAGACAGAGTGGTGGAAATCACTGCCACAGAACAGAATAGTGGGAAAAAAAGGATAGAAGGAAACGAGGACAGTCTCAGAGGCTACTGGGGCACCATTAAATGCACCAACATTCACATTATAGGGGTCCCAGAAGAAGAAGAGAAAGAGAAAGGGCCTGAAGAAATATTTCAAGAGATTATAGTCGAAAACTTCCCTAACATGGGAAAGAAATAGTCACCCAAGTCCAGGAACTACAGAGAGTCCTATACAGGATAAACCCAGGAGGAACACATCGAGAAACATATTAATCAAACTAACAAAAATTAAAGACAAAGAAAAAATATTAAAACAACGAGGGAAAAGCAACAAATAATATACAAGGGAATCCCCATAAGGTTATCAGCTGATTTTTCAGCAGAAACTCTGCAGGCCAGAAGGGAGTGGCATGATATATTTTAAAGTGATGAAAGGGAAAAACCTACAGCCAAGAATAATCTAACCAACAAAGCTCTCATTCAGAATCAACAGAGAAATTAAAAATTTACAGACAAGGAAAAGCTAAGAGAATTCAGCACCACCAAACCAGCTTTACAACAAATCCTAAAGGAACTTCTCTAGGCAGGGGGAAAAAAAAAGATGCCACAACTAGAAACAAGAAAATCACAAATGGGAAAGCTCACTGGTAAAGGCAAAAATACAGTAAATGTAGTAAATCACCCACACACAAATATGATATCAAAACCAGTAGCCGTGAGGAGAGTACAAATGCAGGATATGGGAACTGCATTTGAAATTAAGAGACTGGCGACTTAAAACAATCTTGTACATATACAGACTGCTACAAAAAAACCTTATGGGAACTACAGACCAAAAATCTATAATACATACATACATACAAAAAAGAAAAAGCAGTCCAAACACAACACTAGTCATCAAATCAAAACAGAATAGAACAAAAGAGGAAGGGAATAAAAAGTCCTTCAAAAAGAAATCCAGGGGACTTCCCTGGTGGCACAGTGGTTAAGAATCTGCCTGCCAATGCAGGAGACATGGGTTCAAGCCCTGGTCCGGGAAGATCCCACATGCCGTAGAGCAACTAAGCCTGGGTGCCACAATTGCTAAGCCTGTTCTCTAGAGCCTGCACGCCACAACTACTAAAGACCACATGCCTAGAGCCTGTGTTCCTCAACAACAGAAGCCACTGCAATGAGAAGCCCATGCACCACAACGAAAAGTAGCCCCCGCTTGCCGCAACTAGAGAGAGCCTGCGCACAGCAACAAAGACCCAACAGAGCCAAAATAAAAATAATTAATTTTTTTAAACTTAAAAAAAAAGAAATCCAAAAACAATTAACAAAATGGCTCTAAGAGCATATATATCAATAATTTCCTTAAATGTAAATGGATTAAATGCTCCAACCAAAAGACAAAGGCAGGTTAAATGGATACAACAACAAGGCCCGTATATATCACTATCTACAAGAGACCCACTTCAGATCTAGGGGCACATACAAACTGAAAGTGAGGGGATGGAAAAACGTATTCCATGTAAATGGAAATCAAAAGAAAGCTGAAGTACCAATACTCATATCAGACAAAATGTATTTTAAAATAAAGACTGTTATAAGAGACAAAGAAGGACACTACATAATGATCAAGAGATCAATTCAAGAAGGATATATAATAATCGTAAATATGTATGTACCCAACAAGGAGCACCCCAATATATAAGGCAAATACTAACAGCCATAAAAGGAGAAACTGACAGTAACACAATAGCAGTGGGGGACTTTAACACCCCACTTGCATCAATGGACAGATCATCCAGACAGAAGATCAATGAGGAAACACAGGCCTTAAATGACACATTAGAACAGATGGACTTAATTGATTTTTACAGAGCATTCCATCCAAAAGCAACAGAATACACATTCTTCTGAAGAGCACATGGAACATTCTCCAGGATTGATCACATGCTGGGCCACAAAACAAGCCTCAGTAAATTTAAGAAAACTGAAATTATATCCAGCATCTATTCCGACCACAGTGTATGAAATTAGAAATCAACTATAAGAAAAAAATATTAAGAGACACAAACACGTGGAAGCTAAACAATGTTACTAAACAACCAATGGATCACAGAAGAAATCAAAGAGGAAATTTAAAAATACCTAGAGACAAATGAAAATGAAAGTACGATGATCCAAAACCTATGAGATGCAGCAAAAGCAGTTCTAAGACTGAAGTTTATAGCAATGCAGTCTTACCACAGGAAACAAGAAAAATCCCAAAAAAGCAACCTAACCTTACACCTAAAGCAACTAGAGAAAGAAGAACAAACAAAACCCAAAGTTGGTAGAAGAAAAAAAAATCATAAAGTTCACGGTAGAAATAAATGAAACAAAGGCAAAGAAAACAATAGAAAAGATCAATGAAACTAAAACTGGTTCTTTGAAAGGATAAACAACATTGATAAACCTTTAGCCAGACTCATCAAGAAAAACAGGGAGAGGGCTCAAATCAATAAAATTAGAAATGAAAAAGGAGAAGTTACAGTGGACACCACAGAAATATTAAGGAAGAAATGAACAAATTCTTAGAAAGGTACAATCTCCCAAGACTGAACCAGGAAGAAATAGAAAATATGAACAGACCAATCACACATACTGAAGTTGAAACTGTGATTAAAAATCTCCCAACAAATAAGTCCAGGACCAGATGGTTTCACAGGCAAATTCTATCAAACATTTAGAGAAGAGTTAAGACTTATTTTCTGAAACTACTCCAAAAGATTGCAGAGGAAGGAACACTCCCAAACTCATTCTATGAGGCCACCATCACCCTGTTACCAAAAGATACCAAAAAAAAGAAAATCACAGGCCAATATCTCTAATAAACATAGACACAAAAATCCTCAACAAAATACTAGCAATCGGAACGCAACAATACATTAAAAGGATCATATACCATGATCAGGTGGGTTTTATCACAGGGATGCAAGGCTTTTTCAAAATCCACAATCAGTGTGATACGCCACATCAACAAATTAAAGAATAAAAACCACATGATGATCTCAAAAGATACAGAAAAAGCTTTTGACAAAATTCAACACCCATTTATGATAAAAACTCTCCAGAAAATAGGCATAGAGGAAACCTACCTCAACATAATAAAGGCCATATATGACAAAACCACAGCCAACATCATTCTCAATAGTGAAAAACTGAAACCATTTCCTCTAAGATCAGGAACAAGACAAGGTTGCCCACTTGCACCACTATTAATCAACATAGTTTTGGAAGTTTTAGCCATGGCAATCATAGAAGAAAAAGAAATAAAAGGGATACAAATCAGAAAAGAAGTAGTAAAACTGTCACTGTCTGCAGGCGACATGATACAATGCATAAAAAATCCTAAAGATGCTACCAGAAAACTACTAGAGCTAAACAGTGAATTTGGTAAACTAGCAGGATACAAAACTTACACACAGAAATCTCTTGCATACCTATACACTAACGACAAAAAATCTGAAAAAGAAATTAAGGAAACACTCCCATTTACCATGGCAACAAAAAGAATAAAATACCTAGGAATAAACCTACCTAGGGAGACAAAAGACTTGTATGCAGAAAAGTATAAGACACTGATGAGAGAAATTAAAGATGATACAAACAGATGGAGAGATATACCATGTTCTTGGATTAGAAGTATCAACACTGTGAAAATGACTGTACTACCCAAAGCAATCTACAGATTCAATGAAATCCCTATCAAACTAACAATGGCATTTTTCACAGAACTAGAAAAAATAATTTTACAATTTGTGTAGAAACACAAAAGACCCCAAATAGCCAAAGCAATGGTGAGAAAGAAAAACAGGGCTGGAGGAATCAGGCTCCCTGACTTCAGATTATACTACAAAACTACAGTAATCAAGACATTATGGTACTGGCACAAAAACGGAAATATAGATCAATGGATCAGGATGGAAAGCCCAGACATAAACCCACACACATAGGGTCACCTTATCTTTGATAAAGGATGCAAGAATATACAATGGAGAAAGGACAGTCTCTTCAATAAGTGGTGCTAGGAAAACTGGACAGCTACATGTAAAAGAATGAAATTAGAACACTTCCTAACACCATACACAAAAATAAACTCAAAATGCATTAAACCCTAAACGTAAGGCCAGATACTAAAAAACTCTTAGAGCAAAACATAGGGAGAACACTCTATGACATAAATCACAGCAAGGTCCTTTTTGACCCACTTCTGAGAGAAATGGAAATAGAAACAAAAATAAACAAATGGGACCTAATGAAACTTCAAAGCTTTTGCACAACAAAGGAAACCATAAACAAGATGAAAAGACAACCCTCAGAATGGAAGAAAATATTTGCAAATGAAGCAACTGACAAAGGATTAATCTCCAAAATATACAAGCAGTCAATCAGCTCAATATCAAAAAAACAAACAATCCAAAAATGGGTGGAATTCCTAAATAGACATTTCTCCAAAGAAGACATACACATAGCCAACAAACACATGAAAGGGTGCTCAACATCACTAATCATTAGAGAAATGCAAATCAAAACTACAATGAGCTATCACCTCACACCAGTCAGAATGGCCATCATCAAAAAATCTACAAACAATAAATGCTGGAGAGGGTGTGGAGAAAAGGGAACCCTCTTGCACTGTTGGTGGGAATGTAAATTGATAAAGCCACTATGGAGAACAGCATGGAAGTTCCTTTAAAAACTAAAAATAAATTACCATATGACCCAGCAATCCCACTACTGGGCATATACCCTGAGAAAACCATAATTCAAAAACAGTCATGTAGGGCTTGCCTGGTGGTGCAGTGGTTAAGATTCCACCTGCCAATGCAGAGGATGTGGGATCGAGCACTGGTCCAGGAAGATTCCATATGCCGCAGAGCAACTAAGCCCGTGCACTACAGCTACTGAGCCTGCATTCTAGAGCCTGCAGGCCACAACTACTGAGCCTGCCTGCCACAACTACTGAAGCCCATGCACCTAGACCCCTTTCTCCTCAACAACAGAAGCCACCACAATGAGAAGCCTGCACACCACAATGAAGAGTAGCCCTCACTCACAGCAACTAGAGAAAGCCCGCACACAGGAATGAAGACCCAACACAGCCAAACATAAATAAATGAAATAAATAGATTTTAAATATAATAAAAAACAAAACAAAACAAAAAAAAGAGTCATCTACCACAATGTTCACTGCAGCTCTATTTACAACAGCCAGGACATGGAAGCAATCTAAGTGTCCATTGACAGAGGAATGGATAAAGAAGATGTGGCACATATATACAATGGAATATTACTCAGCCATAAGAAGAAATGAAATTGAGTTATTTGCAGTGAGATGGATGGACCTAGAGTCTGTCATACAGAATGAAGTCAGTCAGAAAGAGAAAAAAAAATACCATATGCTAACACACATATATGGAATCTAAAAAAAAAAATGGTTCTGATGAACGTAGGAGCAGGACAGGAATAAAGACACAGATGTAGAGAATGGACTTGAGGACACAGAGAGGGGGAAGGGTAAGCTGGGATGAAGTGAGAGAGCAGCACTGACATATATACACTACCAAATGTAAAATAGATAGCTAGTGGGAAGCAGCTGCATAGCACAGGGAGATCAGCTTAATGCTCTGTGACCACCTAGAAGGGTGGGATAGGGAGGGTGGGAGGGAGGCGCAAAAGGGAGGGGATATAGGGATATATGTATACATATTGCTGATTCACTTTGTTATAAAACAGAAACTAACACAACAGAGGAAAACATAGGCAGAACACTAACACAACACTGTAAAGCAATTATACTCCAATAAAGATGTTAAAAAAAGAAAACACAAGCCTTAAATGACACATTAGGCCAGATAGATTTAATTGATATCTGTAGGACATCCAATCTGAAAGCAGCAGAATACACTTTCTTCTCAAGTACACACAGAACATTCTCCAGGGTAAATCACATCTTGGGTCACAAATCAAGCATCAGTAAGTTTCAGAAAATTAAAATCCTATCAAGCATATTTTGCAACCACAATGGTATGAGATTAGAAATCAACTACAAGGAAAAAGTGTAAAAAAACCCCACAAACACATGGAAGCTAAACAATATATTACTAAACTACTAATGGATCACTGAAGAAATTAAAGGTGAAATTAAAAAGTACCTAGAGACAAATGCCAATGAAAACACAACAATCCAAAATATATGAGACAGAGCAAAAGCAGTTCTAAGAGGGAAGTTTATAGCAACACAATCTTACCTCAAGAAATAAGAAGGGGGGGACCTTGAAGATGGCGAAAGAGTAAGACGCGGAGATCACCTTCCTCCCCACAGATACACCAGAAATACATCTACACGTGGAACAACTCCTACAGAACACCTACTGAAGGCTGGCAGAAGACCTCAGACCTCCCAAAAGGCAAGAAACTCCCCACGTACCTGGGTAGGACAAAAGAAAAAAAAAAAAGAACAAACAGAGACAAAAGAATAGGGACGGCACCTGCACCAGCAGGAGGGAACTGTGAAGGAGGAAAAGTTTCCACACACTAGGAAGCCCCTTCGCGGGCGGAGACTGCGGGAGGCGGAGCGGGGAGATTCGAAGCCGCGGAGGAGTGCACAGCAACAGGTGCGGAGGGCAAAGCGGGGAGATTCCCGCACAGAGGATCAGGGCCGACCGGCACTCACCAGCCCGAGAGGCTTGTCTGCTCACCCGCCGGGGCAGGCGGGGCTGCGAGCTGAGGCTCTGAGGCTCGGGTTTCGGTTTCGGACGGAGCGCAGGGAGAGGACTGGGGTTGGCGGCTTGAACATAGCCTGAAGGGGTTGGTGCACCACGGCTAGCCGGGAGGGAGTCCGGGGAAAAGTCTGCACCTGCGGAAGAGGCAAGAGACTTTTTCTTCCCTCTTTGTTTCCCGGTGCGTGAGGAGAGGGGTTTAAGAACGCTGCTTAAAGGAACTCCAGAGACGGGCGAGAGCCGCGGCTAAAAGCGCGGACCCCAGAGACGGGCGCAAGCCGCGGCTAAAAGCGCGGACCCCAGAGACAGGCGGGAGACGCTAAAGCTGCTGCTGCCGCCACCAAGGGGCCTGTGTGCGAGCACAGGTCCCTCTCCACACCCCTCTTCCGCGGAGCCTGTGCAGCCCGCCACTGCCAGGTTCCCGGGATCCAGGAACAACTTCCCCGGGAGAACGCACGGCGGGCCTCAGGCCGGTGCAAAGTCACGCTGGACTTTGCCGTCGCAGGCCCGCCCCGCACTCCGTGCCCCTCCCTCCCCGCCGGCCTGAGTGCGCCAGAGCCCCCGAATCAGCGGCTCCTTTAACTCCGTCCTGTCTGAGCAAAAAACAGACGCCCTCCAGCGACCTACACACAGAGGCAGGGCCAAATCCAAAGCTGAGCCCCTGTGAGCTGTGAGAACAAAGAAGAGAAAGGGAAATCTCTCCCAGCAGCCTCAGAAGCAGCGGATTAAAGCTCCACAATCAACTTGATATACCCTGCATCTGTGGAATACCTGAATAGACAACCAATCATCCCAAATTAAGGAAGTGGACTTTAGGAGCAAGATCTATGATTTTTTTCCCTATTCCTCTTTTTGTGAGTGTGTATGTGTATGCTTCTGTGTGAGACCTTGTCTGTATAGTCTTGCTTCCACCATTTGTCCTAGGGTTCTATCCGTCCATGGTTTTTTTTAATTTTTTTCTTAATAATCAATTTTAATTTAATAACGTTATTATACTTTACATTTGTTCTTTCTTTCTTTCTTTCTTTCCTTCCTTCCTTCCCTCCTTTAGACAACGAATCATCCCAAATTGAGGAGGTGGTCTCTGACAGCAAGATTTATGATTTTTCCCCCTTTACCTCTTTTAGTGAGGGTGTATGTGTAGGCTTCTGTGTAAGATTTTGTCTGTATAGCTTTGCTTCCAACATTTGTCCTAAGGTTCTATCCGTCCCTTTTTTTTTTTCTTTTTCTAAATAAGAATTTTTTAATTCAATAACTTTATTATACTTTATTTTATTTTTACTGTATCTTCTTTCTTTCTGTCTTTTTTCCTTCCTTCCCTCCTTCCTTTCTTCCTCCCTCCCTCCCTCTCTCCTTTCTTTCCTTCTTGCCTTCTTTCCTTCTTTGCTTCTTTCTTTCTTTCTTCCTTCCTTCCTTCCTTCCCTCCTTTCCTTCTTTCTTTCCTCATACTTCTACTAATTCCCTCTACTTTTTCTCCCTTTTATTCTGAGCCATGTGGATGAAAGGCTCTTGGTGCTCCAGCCAGGAGTCAGGGCTCTGCCTCTGAGGTAGGAGAGCCAACTTCAGGACACTGGTCAACAAGAGACCTCCCAGCTCCACATAATATCAAACGGCGAAAATCTCCCAGAGACCTCCATCTTAACACCAGCACCCAGCTTCACTCAACGACCAGCAAGCTACAGTGCTGGACACCCTATGCCAACTAGCAAAACAGGAACACAACCCCACCCATTAGCAGAGAGGCTGCCTAAAATCATAATAAGGCCACAGACACCCCAAAACACACCACCAGACGTGAACCTGCCCACTAGAGAGACAAGATCCAGCCTCATCCACCACAACACAGGCACTAGTCCTCTCCACCAGGAAGCCTACACAACCCACTGAACCAACCTTAGCCACTGGAGACAGACATCAAAAACAGCGGGAACTACGAACCTGCAGTCTGCAAAAAGGAGACCTCAAACACAGTAAGATAAGCAAAATGAGAAGACAGAAAAACACACAGCAGATAAAGGAGCAAGATAAAAATGCACCAGACCTAACAAATGAAAAGGAAATAGCCAGTCTACCTGAAAAAGAATTCAGAATAATGATAGTAAGGATGATCCGAAATCTTGGAAATAGAATGGACAAAATGCAAGAAACAGTTAACAAGGACCTAGAAGAACTAAAGATGAAACAAGCAACGATGAACAACACAATAAATGAAATTAAAAGTACTCTAGATGGGATCAATAGCAGAATAACTGAGGCAGAAGAATGGATAAGTGACCTGGAAGATAAAATAGTGGAAATAACTACTGCAGAGCAGAATAAAGAAAAAAGAATGAAAAGAACTGAGGACAGTCTCAGAGACCTCTGGGACAACATTAAACGCACCAACATTCGAATTATAGGGGATCCAGAAGAAGAAGAGAAAAAGAAAGGAACTGAGAAAATATTTGAGGAGATTATAGTTGAAAACTTCCCTAATATGGGAAAGGAAATAGTTAATCAAGTCCAGGAAGCACAGAGAGTCCCATACAGGATAAATCCAAGGAGAAATACGCCAAGACACATATTAATCAAATTGTCAAAAATTAAATACAAAGAAAACATATTAAAAGCAGCAAGGGAAAAACAAGAAATAACACACAAGGGAATCCCCATAAGGTTAACAGCTGATCTTTCAGCAGAAACTCTGCAAGCCAGAAGGGAGTGGCAGGACATATTGAAAGTGTTGAAGGAGAAAAACCTGCAACCAAGATTACTCTACCCAGCAAGGATCTCATTCAGATTTGATGGAGAAATTAAAACCTTTACAGACAAGCAAAAGCTGAGAGAGTTCAGCACCACCAAACCAGCTCTACAACAACTGCTAAAGGAACTTCTCTAGGCAAGAAACACAAAAGAAGGAAAGGACCTACAATAACGAACCCAAAACAATTAAGAAAATGGGAATAGGAACACACATATCGATAATTACCTTAAATGTAAATGGACTAAATGCTCCCACCAAAAGACACAGATTGGCTGAATGGATACAAAAACAAGACCCATATATTTGCTGTCTACAAGAGACCCACTTCAGACCTAGAGACACATACAGACTGAAAGTATGGGGATGGAAAAAGGTATTTCATACAAATGGAAACCAAAAGAAACCTGGAGTAGCAATTCTCATATCAGACAAAATAGACTTTAAAACAAAGACTATTAGAAGAGACAAAGAAGGACACTACATAATGATCAAGGGATCGATCCAAGAGGAAGATATAACAATTGTAAATATTTATGCACCCAACATAGGTGCACCTCAATACATAAGGCAAACACTGACAACCATAAAAGGGGAAATCGACAGTAACACATTCATAGTAGGGGACTTTAACACCCCACTTTCACCAATGGACAGATCATCCAAAATGAAAATAAATAAGGAAACACAAGCTTTAAATGATACATTAAACAAGATGGACTTAATTGATATTTATAGGACACTCCATCCAAAAACAACAGAATACACATTTTTCTCAAGTGCTCATGGAACATTCTCCAGGATAGATCATATCTTGGGTCACAAATCAAGCCTTGGTAAATTTAAGAAAATTGAAATTGTATCAAGTATCTTTTCTGACCACAACGCCATGAGACTAGATATCAATTACAGGAAAAGATCTGTAAAAAATACAAACACATGGAGGCTAAACAATACACTACTTAATAATGAAGTGATCACTGAAGAAATCAAAGAGGAAATCAAAAAATACCTAGAAACAATTGACAATGGAGACACAACGACCCAAAACCTGTGGGATGCAGCAAAAGCAGTTCTAAGGGGGAAGTTTATAGCAATACAAGCCCACCTTAAGAAGCAGGAAACATCTCGAATAAGCAACCTAACCTTGCACCTCTAGCAATTAGAGAAAGAAGAAAAAAAAACCCCAAAGCTAACAGAAAGAAAGAAATCATAAATATCAGATCAGAAATAAATGAAAAAGAAATGAAGGAAACAATAGCAAAGATCAATAAAACTAAAAGCTGGTTCTTTGAGAAGATAAACAAAATAGATAAACCACTAGCCAGACTCATCAAGAAAAAAAAGGGAGAAGACTCAAATCAAAAGAATTAGAAATGAAAAAGGAGAGGTAACAACTGACACTGCAGAAATAAAAGAGATCATGAGAGATTACTACAAGCAACTCTATGCCAATAAAATGGACAATCTGGAAGAAATGGACAAATTCTTAGAAATGCACAACCTGCCAAAACTGAATGAGGAAGAAATAGAAAATATGAACAGACCAATCACAAGCACTGAAATTGAAACTGTGATTAAAAATCTTCCAACAAACAAAAGCCCAGGACCAGATGGCTTCACAGGCGAATTCTATGAAACATTTAGAAAAGAGCTATCACCTATCCTTCTCAGACTCTTCCAAAATATAGCAGAGGGAGGAACACTCACAAACTCATTCTACGAGGCCACCATCACCCTGATACCAAAACCAGACAAGGATGTCACAAAGAAAGAAAACTACAGGTCAATATCACTGATGAACATAGATGCAAAGATCCTCAACAAAATACTAGCAAACAGAATCCAACAGCACATTAAAAGGATCATACACCATGATCAAGTGGGGTTTATTCCAGGAATGCAAGGATTCTTCAATATACGCAAATCAATCAACGTGATACACCATATTAACAAATTGAAGGAGAAAAACCATATGATCATCTCAATAGATGCAGAGAAAGCTTTTGACAAAATTCAACACCCATTTATGATAAAAACCCTGCAGAAAGTAGGCATAGAGGGAACTTTCCTCAACATAATAAAGGCCATATATGACAGACCCACAGCCAACATCGTCCTCAATGGTGAAAAACTGAAAGCATTTCCACTAAGATCAGGAACA
>NW_020837948.1:7101924-7105224 GCF_003676395.1 Aethalodelphis obliquidens
ATAACAAAAAAACAAACAACCCAATCCAAAAATGGGCAGAAGACCTAAATAGACATTTCTCCAAAGAAGATATACAGACTGCCAACAAACACATGAAAGAATGCTCAACATCATTAATCATTAGAGAAATGCAAATCAAAACTACAATGAGATATCATCTCACACCAGTCAGAATGGCCATCATCAAAAAATCTAGAAACAATAAATGCTGGAGAGGGTGTGCAGAAAAGGGAACACTCTTGCACTGCTGGTGGGAATGTGAATTGGTTCAGCCACTATGGAGAACAGTATGGAGGTTCCTTAAAAAACTACAAATAGAACTACCATATGACCCAGCAATCCCACTATTGGGCATATACCCTGAGAAAACCAAAATTCAAAAAGAGTCATGTACCAAAATGTTCATTGCAGCTCTATTTACAATAGCCCAGAGATGGAAACAACCTAAGTGTCCATCATCGGATGAATGGATAAAGAAGATGTGGCACATATATACAATGGAATATTACTCAGCCATAAAAAGAAACGAAATTGAGCTATTTGTAATGAGGTGGGTAGACCTAGAGTCTGTCATACAGAGTGAAGTAAGTCAGAAAGAGAAAGACAAATACCGTATGCTAACACATATATATGGAATTTAAGAAAAAAAAATGTCATGAAGAACCTAGGGGTAAGGCAGGAATAAAGACGCAGACCTCCTAGAGAACTGACTTGAGGTTATGGGGAGGGGGAAGGGTGAGCTGTGACAGGGCAAGAGAGAGTCATGGACATATACACACTAACAAACGTAGTAAGGTAGATAGCTAGTGGGAAGCAGCCGCATGGCACAGGGATATTGGCTCGGTGCTTTGTGACCGCCTGGAGGGGTGGGATAGGGAGGGTGGGAGGGAGGGAAATGCAAGAGGGAAGACATATGGGAACATATGTTTATGTATGACTGATTCACTTTGTTATAAAGCAAAAACTAACACACCATTGTAAAGTAATTATACCCCAATAAAGATGTTAAAAAAAAAAAAAGAAATAAGAAAAATTTCAAATAAACAACCGAACCTTACACTTAAAGCTACTAGAGAAAGAAGAACAAACAAAACCCAAAGGTAGTAGAAGGAAAGAAATAAAAATCACAGCAGAAATAAATGATATAGAGACAAAGAGAACAATAGGAAAGATCAATGAAACTAAAAGCTGGCTCTTTGAGAAGATAAATAAAATTGATAAAACTTTAGCCAGACTCATCAAGAAAAAGAGGGAGAGGACTCAAATCAATAAAATTAGAAATGAAAACGGAGAAGTTACAACAGACACCACAGAAATACTAAGGATCATAAGGGACTACTACAAGCAACTCTATGCCAATAAAATGGACAACCTAGAAGAAACGGATGTATTCATAGAAAGGTACAACCTTCCAAGACTAAACCAGGAAGAAATATTGTAGAAAATATGAACAAACCAATCATAACTACTAAAATTGAAACTGTGATTTTAAAACTTCGAACAAACCAAAGTCCAGGACCAGATGGCTTCACAGGCAAATTCTTTCAAATATTTAGAGAAGAGTTAACACCTATCCTTCTCAAACTCTTCCAAAACATTGCAAGGAAGAAACACTCCCAAGCTCATTCTATGAGATCACCATCACCCTGATACGAAAACCAGACAAAGATAACTCAAAAAAAGAAAATTACAGGCCAATATCACTGATGAACATCCTCAACCCAAAAATCCTCAACAAAATACTAGCAAACTGAAACCAACAACACATTCAAAGGATCATACACCATGATCAACTGGGATTTATCCCAGGGATGCAAGAGAAAGAACAAACAAAACCCAAAGTTAGTAGAAGAATTCCAAGGATTCTTCAATATATGCAAATTAGCCAATGTGATACATCACATTAACAAACTGAAAAATAAAAAAGATATGATCGAGAAGGAACCAAGATGGCAGAGTAGAAGGACATGCTCTCACTCCCTCTTGTGAGATACCAGAGTCACGGCTAGCTGCTGGACAATCATCGACATGAGGACACTGGAGCTCACCAGAAAGGGTACCCCACATCCAAAGACAAAGGAGAAGCCACAATGAGACAGTAGGAGGGATGCAATCACAGTAAAATCAAATCCCATAACTGCTGGGTGGGTGACTCACAGACTGGAGAACACTTATACCACAGAAGTCCACCCACTGGAGTGAAGGTTCTGAGCCCCATGTCAGGCTTCCCAAACTGGGGGTCCAGCAACGGGAGGAGGATTTCCTAGAGAATCAGACTTTGAAGCCTAGTGGGATTTGATGGCAGAACTTCGACAGGACTGGGGGAAATAGAGACTCCACTCTTGGAGGACACACACAAAGTAGTATGCACATCAGGACCCAGGGGAAGGAGAAGTGACCCCAGGGGAGACTGAGCCAGACCTACCTGCTAGTGTTGGAGGGTCTCCTGTAGAGGCAGGGGTGGCTGTGGCTCACCGTGGGGACGAGAACACTGGCAGCAGAGGTTCTGGGGAGTGCTCCTTGGTGTGAGTCCTCCCAGAGTCTGTCATTGGCCCCACCAAAGAGCCCAGGTAGGCTCCAGTGTTGGGTTGCCTCAGGCCAAACAACCAACAGGGAGGGGACCCAGCCCAACCCATCAACAGTCAAGTGGATTAAAGTTTTACTGAGCTCTGCCCACCAGAGCAACACCCAGCTCTACCAACCACCAGTCCCTCCCATCAGGAAACCTGCACAAGCCTCTTACATAGACTCATCCACCAGAAGGCAGACAGCAGAAGCAAGAAGAACTACAATCCTGCAGCCTGTGGAACAAAAACCACATTCACAGAAAGATAGACAAGATGAAAAGGCAGAGGGCTATGTACCAGATGAAGGAACAGGATAAAACCCCAGAAAAACAACTAAATGAAGTGGAGATGGGCAACCTTCCAGAAAAGGAATTCAGAATAATGATAGTGAAGATGATCCAGTACCTTGGAAAAAGAATGGAGGCAAAGATCGAGAAGTTGCAAGAGATGTATAACAAAGACCTAGAAGAATTAAAGAACAAACAAACAGAGATGAATAATACAATAACTGAAACGAAAACTACACTAGAGGGCTTCCCTGGTTGCACAGTGGTTGAGAGTCCACCTGCCAATGCAGGGGACACAGGTTCATGCCCCGGGCTGGGAAGATCCCACATGCCGCAGAGCAGCTGGGCCCATGAGCCATGGCTGCTGAGCCTGCACGTCCGGAGCCTGTGCTCCACAATGGGAGAGGCCACAACAGTGAGAGGCCCGCATACCGCAAAAAAAAAAA
>NW_020837948.1:7105324-7140586 GCF_003676395.1 Aethalodelphis obliquidens
AAAAAAAAAAAAAAAAAAAAAAAAAAAACTACACTACAAGGGATCAATAGCAGAAAAACTGAGGCAGAAGAACGGATAAGTGACCTGGAAGACAGAATGGTGGAATTCACTGCTGCAGAACAGAATAAACAAAAAAGAATGAAAAGAAATGAAGACAGCCTAAGAGACCTCTGGGACAACATTAAATGCAACAACATTCACATTACAGGGGTCCCAGAAGGAGAAGAGAGAGAGAAAGAACCCGAGAAAATATATGAAGAGATTATAGTCGAAAACTTCACTAACATGGGCAAGGAAAGAGTCACTGAGGTCCAGGAAGTGCAGAGAGTCCCATACAGGATAAACCCAAGGAGAAACACTCTAAGACACATAATAATCAAACTGGCAAAAATTAAAGACAAAGAAAGATTATTGAAAGCAGCAAGGGAAAAATAACATATAAGGGAACTCCCATAAGGTTAAGAGCTGATTTCTCAGCAAAAACTCTACAAGCCAGAAGGGAGTGGCATGATATACTTAAAGTGATGAAAGGGAAGAACCTACAACCAAGGTTACCCTACCTAGCAAGGATCTCTTTCAGATTCCATGGAGAAATCAAAAGCTTTACAGACAAGCAAAAGCTAAGAGAATTCAGCACCATCAAACCAGCTCTACAACAAATGCTAAAGGAACTTCTCTAAGTGGGAAACATAAAAGAAAAGACCCACAAAAACAAACCCAAAACAATTAAGAAAGTGGTAAAAGGAACATACATATCAATAATTACCTTAAACATGAATAGATTAAATGCTCCAACCAAAAGACACAGGCTTGCTGAATGGATACAAAAACAAGACTCATATATATGGTGTCGACAAGCGACCCACTTCAGACCTAGGGACACATTCAGACTGAGTGTGAGGGGATGGAAAAAGATATTCCATGCAAATGGAAATCAAAAGAAAGCTGGAGTAGCAATACTCATATCAGATAAAATAGACTTTAAAATAAAGAATGTTACAAGAGACAAGGAAGGACACTACATGATGATCAAGGGATCAATCCAAGAAGAAGACATAACAATTATAAATATATATGCTCCCAACATAGGAGCACCTCAATACATAAGGCAACTGCTAACAGCTATAAAAGAGGAAATCGACACTAACACAATAATAGTGGGGTACTTTAACACCTCACTTACACCAATGGACAGATCATCGAAAATGAAAATAAATAAGGAAACACAAGCTTTAAATGACACAATAGACCAGATAGATTTAATTGATATTTATAGGACCATCCATCCAAAAACAGCAGATTACACTTTCTTCTCAAGTGCGCAAGGAACATTCTCCAGGAAAGATCACATCTTGGGTCACAAGTGAAGCCTCAGTAAATTTAAGAAAATTGAAATCATATCAAGCATCTTTTCTGAACACAATGCTGAGATTAGAAATGTATTACAGGGAAAAAAACATAAAAAACACAAACACATGGAGGCTAAACAATACATTACTAAATAACCAAGAGCTCACTGAAGAAATCAAAGAGGAAATCAAAAAATACCTAGAGACAAATGACAATGAAAACACGATGATCCAAAACCTATGGGATTCAGCAAAAGCAGTTCTAAGAGGGAAGTATACAAGCCTACCTCAAGAAACAAGAAAATTCTCAAATAAACAATCTAACCTTAAACCTAAAGGAAACTAGAGAAAGAAGAATAAACAAAACCCTAAGTTACCAGAAGGAAAAAAATCATAAAGATCAGAGAAGAAATAAATGAAATAGAAACAAAGAAAACAATAGCAAGGATCAATAAAACTAAAAGCTGGTTATCTTTGAGAAGATAAACAAAATTGATAAACAATTAGCCAGACTCATCAAGAAAAAGAGGGAGAGAACTCAAATCAATAAAATCAGAAATGAAAAAGGAGAAGTTACAACAGACACCACAGAAATACAAAGCATCCTAAGAGACTACTGCAAGCAACACGATGACAATAAAATAGACAACCTGGAAGAAACAGACAAATTCTTAGAAAGGTATAACCTTCCAACACTGAACCAGGAAGAAATAGAAAATATGAACAGACCAATCAGAAGTAATGAAATTGAAACTGTGATTAAAAATCTTCCAACAAACAAAAGACCAGGGCCAGATGGCTTCACAGGTGAATTCTATCAAACATTTAGAGAAGAGCTATCACCTATCCTTCTCAAACTCTTCCAAAAAATTGCAGAGGAAGGAACACTCCCAAATACATTCTATGAGGCCACCATCACCCTGATACCAAAACCAGACAAAGATACTACAAAAAAAGAAGATTAGAGACCAATATCACTGATGAATATAGATGCAAAAATCCTCAACAAAATACTAGCAAACAGAATCCAACAACACATTAAAAGGATCATACACCATGATCAAGTGGGATTTATCCCAGGGATGCAAGGATTCTTCAATATATGCAAATCAATCAATGTGATAAAACATATTAACAAATTGAAGGTTAAAAACCATATGATCATCTGACAGATGCAGAAAAAGCTTTAGACAAAATTCAACACCAATTTATGATAAAAACTCTCCAGAAAGTGGGCATAGAGGGAACCTACCTCAACGTAATAAAGGCCATATACGACAAACCCACAGCAAACATCATTCTCAATGGTGAAAAGCTGAAAGCATTTCCTCTAAGATCAGGAACAAGACAAGGATGTGCACTCTCACCACGATTATTCAACATAGTTTTGGAAGTCCCAGCCACGGCAATCAGAGAAGAAAAAGAACTAAATGGAATACAAACTGGAAAAGAAGAAGTAAAACTGTCACTGTTTGCAGATGACATTATACTATATACAGAAAGTCCTAAAGATGCCACCAGAAAACCACTAGAGCTAATCAATGAATCTGGTAAACTTGCAGGATACAACATAAATGCACAGAAATCTCTTGCATTCCTATACACTAATGATGAAAAATCTGAAAGAGAAATTAAGGAAACACTCCCATTTACCACTGCAACAAAAAGAATAAAATACCTAGGAATAAACCTACCTAGGGAGACAAAAGACCTGTATTCAGAAAACTATAAAGCACTGATGAAAGAAATTAAAGATGATACCAACAGATGGAGAGATATACAATGTTCTTGGATTGGAAGAATCAATATTGTGAAAATGACTCTACTACCCAAAGCAATCTACAGATTCAATGCAATCCCTATCAAATTAGCAATGGCATTTTTTATGGAACTAGAACAAAAAATCTTAAAATTTGTTTGGAGCCACAAAAGACCCCGAATAGCCAAAGCAGTCTTGAGGGAAAAAAAACGGAGCTGAAGGAATCAGACTCCCTGACTTCAGACTATACTACAAAGCTACAGTCATCAAGACAATATGGTACTGGCACAAAAACAGAAATACAGATCAATGGAACAAAATAGAAAGCCCAGAGATAAACCCACGCACCTATGGTCAACTTATCTATGACAAAGGATGCAAGGATATACAATGAAGAAAAGACAGTCTCTTCAATAAGTGGTGCTGGGAAAACTGGACAGCTACATGTAAAAGAATGTAACATACACCATACACAAAATAAAACCATACACAAAAATAAACTCCCTTAACACCACACACAAAAATAAACTCAAAATGGATTCAATGGATTCAAGACCTAAATGTAAGACTGGACACTATAAAACTCTTAGAGGAAAACATAGGCAGAACACTCTATGACATAAATCACAGCAAAATCCTTTATGACCCACCTCCTAGAGAAATGGAAAGAAAAATAAACAAATGGGACCTAATGAAACTTAAAAGCTTTTGCATAACAATGGAAACCATAAACAAGATGAAAAGACAACCCTCAGAATGGGAGAAAATATTTGCAAATGAAGCAACTGACAAAGGATTAATCTCCAAAATTTACAAGCAACTCATGCAGCTCAATATCAAAAAAACAAACATCCCAATCCAAAAAATGAGCAGAAGACCTAAACAGGCATTTCTCCAAAGAAGATATACAGATTGCCAACAAACACATGAAAGGATGCTCAACATCACTAATCATTAGAGAAACGCAAATCAAAACTACAATGAGGTATCACCTCACACCAGTTAGAATGGGCATCAACAGAAAATCTACAAACAATAAATGCTGGAGAGGGTGTGGAAAAAAGGGAACCCTCTTGCACTGTTGGTGGGAATGTAAATTGATACAGCCACTATGGAGAACACTATGGAGGTTCCTTAAAAAACAAAAAATAGAATTACTGTATGACCCAGCAATCCCACTACTGGGCATATACTCAGAGAAAACCATAATTCAAAAAGACAAAAAAGAAAAAAGACACATGCACCCCAATGTTCATTGCAGCACTATTTACAATAGCCAGGTCATGGAAGCAACCTAAATGCCCATCGACAGACGAATGGATAAAGACGATGTGGTACATATATACAATGGAGTATTACTCAACCATAAAAAGGAAAGAAATTGGGTCATTTGTAGAGACGTGGATGGATCTAGAGACTCTCATACAGAGTGAAGTAAGTCAGAAAGAGAAAAACAAATATCATATATTAACCCGTATATGTGGAACCTAGAAAAATGGTACAGATGAACCAGTTTGCAGGGCAGAAGTTGAGACACAGATGTAGAGAACAAACATATGGACATCAAGGGGGGAAAGCGGCGGGGGGTGGGTGTGGTGGTGTGATGAATTGGTAGATTGGGATTGACATGTATACACTGATGTGTATTAAATGGTTGACTAATAAGAACCTACTGTATAAAAAAATAAATAAAATAGAATTCAAAGAAAAATGGAAAGTACAGACTCAAGCCCAAGCACCTATGGTCACCTAAGCCATGACAAAGGGGGCAAGAGTATACAATGGAGAAATGACAGTCTCTTCAATAAGTGGTGCTGGGAAAACTGGACAGCTACATGTAAAAAAATGAAATTAAAATACTCCCTACAGGAATAAAGAGGTAGACATAGAGAATGGACTTGATGACATGGGGTGGGAGGGCGAAGCTGAGGTGAAGTGAGAGTAGCATCGACACATATACACTACCAAATGTAAAATAGTTGGCTCGTGGGAAGCAGCAGCATAGCACAGGGAGATCGGTCAGTGTTTTGCGATGACCTAGAGGGGTGGGATAGGGAGGGTGGGAGGGAGGCTCAAGAGGGAGAGTATATGGGGACATGTGTATGCATATGGCTGATTCACTTTGTTGTGCAACAGAAACTAACACAGTATTGTGAAGCAATTATACTCCAATAAAGATCTATTGTTAAAAAACCAAAAAAAAAAAAAATACACTCCCTAACACCATATACAAAGATAAACTCAAAGTACATTAAAGACCTAAATGTAAGACCTGTTACACTAAAATTCTTAGAGGAAAACATAGGCAGAACACTCTTTGACATAAACCACAGCAACATCTTTTTTGACCCACCTTCTAGAATAATGAAAAAATAAATAAATGGGACCTAATGAAACTTAAAAGCTTTTGCACAGCAAAGGAGACCATAAACAAGATGAAAAGACAACTCTCAGAATGGGAGAAAATATTTGCAAACGAAGCAACTGACTAAGGATTAATCTTCAAAATATAGAAGCAGCTCATGCAGCTCAATATCAAAAAAACAAACAACCCAATCCAAAACTGGGTGGAAGATCTAAGTAGACATTCCTCCAAAGAAGACATACAGAAAAAATGTTGGCCATGTGTTGGCCAACAAACACATGAAAAGATGTTCAACATTGCTAATTATTAGAGAAATGAAGGGCTTCCCTGGTGGCACAGTGGTTAAGAATCCACCTGCCAATGCAGAGGACACGGGTTTGAGCCCTGGTCCAGGAAGATCCCACATGCTGCGGAACAACTAAGACTGTGCACCATGACTACTGAGCCTCTGTTCTAGAGCCCGCAAGCCACAACTACTGAGCCCATGCACCACAACTACTGAAGCCCACACACCTAGAGCCGTCCTCCGCAACAAGAGAGGCCACTGGAGTGAAGAGTAGCATCCGGCTCACCGCAACTAGAGAAAGCCTGCATTCAGCAACGAAGACCCAATGCAACCATAAATAAATAAATGAATTTATAAAAAAAAAAGAGCCAAAAAAAATAGAGAAATGCAAATCAAAACTACAATGAGCTATCACCTCACACCAGTTAGAATGGCCATCATCAAGAAATATACAAACAATAAATGCTGGAGAGGGTGTGGAGAAAAGGGAACCCTCCTACACTGTTGGTGGGAATGTAAATTGATACAGCCACTACGGAAAACAGTATGGAAGTTCCTTAAAAAACTACAAATAGAACTACTATACGACCCAGCGATCCCACTATTGGGCATATACCCAGAGAAAACCATAATTCAAAAAAACCCATGCACCCCAATGTTCATAGCAGCACTATTTACAATAGCCAGGACATGGATGCAACCTAAATGTCCATTAACAGAGGAATGGATAAAGAAGATGTGGTACATATATACAATGGAATATTACTCAGCCATAAAAAGAAATGAAACTAGATCATTTGTAGAGACGTGGATGAACCTAGAAAGTGTCACACAGAGTGAAGTCAGAAAGAGAAAAGCAAATATCATATAATAATGCATATATATGGAATCTAGAAAAACTGTATAGATGATCTTAGCTGCAAAGCAGAAATAGAGACACAGAAGTAGAAAACAAATGTATGGATACCAAGGGGGAAGGGGTGGGGTGGGAGGAATTGGGAGACTGGGATTGACATATATACATTATTGATACTATGTATAAAATGGACAACTGATGGGAACATGCTGTATAGCACAGGGAACTCACCTAGTGCACTGTGGTAACCTAAATGTGAGGGAAGTCCAAAAGGGAAGGGATATCTGTATGTGTATGGCTGATTCATTTTTTTATGCAGTGGAGGCTAACAGAACATTATAAAGCAACCATACTCCAATAAAAACTAATTTTAAAAAATAAAATAAATTTAAATTAAATTAAAAAATAGGGCTTCCCTGGCAGCGCAGTGGTTGAGAGTCCGCCTGCCGATGCAGGGGACACGGGTTCGTGCCCCGGTCCGGGAAGATCCCACATGCTGCGGAGCGACTGGGCCCGTGAGCCATGGCTGCTGAGCCTGCGCGTCTGGAGCCTGTGCTCCGCAACGGGAGAGGCCACAACAGTGAGAGGCCCGCGTACCGCAGAAAAAAATTAATAATAAAAATTAAAAAATAAACTCAAAATCGATTAAAGACCTAAATGTAAGGCCAGATACTATAAAACTCTTAGAGGAAAACATAAGCAGAAGACTCTCTGACATAAATCACAGCAGGATTTTCTTTGATCCACCTCCTAGAGTAATGAAAATAAAAACAAAAATAAACAAATGGGACATAATTAAATTTAAAAGTTTTTAAACAGCAAAGGAAATAATAAACAAAACGAAAAGACAACCCACAGAATGGAGAAAATATTTCCCAATGAAGCAACTGACAAGGGATTAATCTCCAAAATATATAAATATCTCATGCAGCTCAGAATCAAAAAAAATAAAACAACCCAGTCAAAAAATGTACAGAAGCCCTAAATAAACATTTCTCCAAAGAAGACATACAGATGGCCAAAAAGCACATGAAAAGATGCTCAAAATCACTAATTGTTAGAGAAATGCAAATCAAAACTACAATGAGGTATCACCTCACACCAGTCAGAATGGCCATCATCAAAAAATCTACAAACAATAAATGCTGGAGAGGGTGTGGAGAAAAGGGAACCCTCCTACTCTGTTGGTGGGAATGTAAATTGGATCAGCCACTATAGAGAACAGTATGGAGGTTCCTTAAAAAACTACAAATAGAGCTACCATATGAACCTGTAATCCCACTCCTGAACATATACCTGGAGAAAACCATAATTTGAAAAGATTTATGCACCCTAATATTCATTGCACCACTATTTACAATAGCCAAGACATGGAAGCAACCTAAATGTCCGTTGACACAGGAAAGGATAAAGAAGAAGTGGTACATATATACAATGGAGTATTACTGAGCCATAAAAAAGAGCAAAACAATGCCATTTGCAGCAACATGGATGGAGCTAAAGATTGTCACAATGAGTGAAGTAAGTCAGACAGAGAAAAACAAATATCACATGATATTGCTTATATGTGGAATCTTAAAAAATGGTACAAATAAGCTTATTTACAAAACAGAAATAGAGTCACAGATGTAGAAATCAAACTTATGATTACAAGAGGGGGAAAGAGGGGGAAGGGATAAATTGGAAAATTGGGATTGACATATACACACTATATATAAAATAGATAACTAATAAGGACCTACTGTATAGCACAGGGAACTCTTCTCAACACTCTGTAATGACCTATATGAGACAAGAATTTTTAAAAGAGTAGATATATGTATATGTATAACTGATTCACTTTGCTGTACAGCAGAAACCAAAACAATATTGTTAATCAACTATACTCCTACATAAAATAAAAAAAAATTTTAATAAATAAATAAAAATAAAAGTTAATCTCACTAACAAAAAATACTTCCACAGAAACATCTAGAATAGTGTGTGACCAACTATCTGTCTGGGTACCATGGCCTGGCCATGTTGACACAAAATTAACTATCATGATGACACAAACAAGATGTTGCTCCTTCTCTCCTGGGGGAGTAGAGTGCTTTGTGCCAGGCCCTGTGATAAGCGCTTAATAAGCATTTGTTTTAAACCTTACCCCAACAACGCAGGAGGTATTATTATTATCTCCACTTTACAGAAAAAGAAACTGAGTGAGGCTCAGAACAACGGAGCCAGGATTAAAATGCAAGTCTACAAGGGCCAAAACACATGCTCTTAACCGCTAAACCTGCTCCCTGCAGTACCCACTCTGGCAAAAAGCAGAATCCCAGCTGCACCAGACTCACCTCCTTGCAGACCCCAGGTGGCACAGGCCACACATGCTAGGGGCTCAAGAAAGTTAACTGCCCAGACTAGCCCTGAAGATGCAGGGTCTGGCCAATCCCCCTAGGCAAGAAGAAACGCTTCTAATTAAAAGCCAAAAACTTTTGGTTGAAAGCAGATAGCAGTAGTCTGTTTGCTCACTGCCCACACAGGCTGGGCTCATCACTGCACATGCCCTGGATTCTTCCTTTAGGCTCACAAGCCCCAGGACGTCAGGTGTCGAGACTGGGGTAGGGTGGGGCAGCAAAGCTGCAGCCTACTACCAGACCTGCCCCCAACAGGTGACAGAAGCTTCTATCCTATTTGGTGTTCCACCCATTCCCTTCTAACCAGGCTGAAAGGAGGGCACTCAGGGAGAGGCAAAGTGCTTGGGTCTGGCTCCTGCATGCAAAGGTCTGGGAGAAGGAGGAGAAGGACAGACTCACCGGCCCTGCCCACAGCTAGACCACTTTCACAGCCTTCACAATGTATCTACTCTCTTGTTCAACCATCATTTTCCAAAAACCATTTCTGTACCCAGATCCTGCTCACATGGTGCCCACAGTCAGCAGGAGTCAAATGGACCCAAGAGGAACCAGTGGCACACAGGATCACCGAGAGACCTGCAGGGGGCCTTGGTGAGGAAAGGTTCTCTAGAAGAGGTGTTGTGGAAGTCACAGGAAGGCCTGAGTGAAGAATGGCAGGGGTGAGCGCCTGCCTGCAGACAGGAACAGCAAAGGCAAAGGGCTGACACACGAGAGAAGTGGAGAACAATGGCACCGCAGGCACACCAGCTCTGTGAGGGGAGGTCATTGCACACAGCAAGGCTGATGGCTGCATGGTGGGGTGCCATGGTGTTGTGAAGATAGAGAGCATCCTTTGGGCTGTGGTGAGCATCTTCCCAGCCAGGCACTGGGGGCACAGTGTCCAGGCTAAGTGGAAGAAAGAGAGGTGCTGCAAAGAGCAGTGACTCTGACTACTGGCCTGTACCCAGGACCCAGATGCCTCACAGCTCGGGCACCCAGCTGCCCAGAGCCTGGGATCACTCTGTTCAAGAGGAGTTTGTCTTCAGGGAGTGAGGAATGGCTGTCAGAGAAAAGACAGTGAAAGCAGATGCCCCTTGGGGAGGCAGGCAGAAGCTGACAGATGGCCCTGCACAGATCCTTTCCTATGAGCACAGAACCCTGGGACTTTGGGGCCTAGAGAGGAGCTTCTATTAGGGGCTACAGGGGCAGGAGCCAGGTAGGCAAGAGGTGTCCAAACAAGCTTGGGCTGCATGGGGAGGGGTGGGGGCATATCCAGATGAGATATGAGAGGAAGAAGAATATAGGAGAGAGAGAACTAAGAAGTAGGGGTTATGCAGGCCCCGGGAGTGTGGGGTGAGAAGACTAACAGGCCTAGGGTCTAAATATCCCAATATTCAGGGGGCCAGTGGGCCATAAATGAAGATTGGATGGTGGCTAGAAGACGGTCCCAGAGCCATAATTCTCAATTAACTGGGGCTGGCTATGCCTGAATCTAAAATTAATATCAACCCCAGTGTTCATAACAGCACTATTTACAGTAGACAAGACATGGAAGCAACCTAAACGTGTTCATCAACAGATGAAAAGATTAAGAAGACGTGGTATATATATGAAATAAATGAATGAAATAATGCCTTTTGCAGCAACATGGATAGACCTAGAGATCGTCATACTAAGTGAAGTAAATCAGACAAAGACAAATATCATATGGTATCACTTATATGTGGAATCTAAAAATATAATACAAATCAACTTATTTACAAAACAGAAACAGACTCACAGACATAGTAAACAAACTTATGGTTACCAAAGGGGAAAGAGGGGGAGAGATAAATTAGCAGTTTGGGATTAACAGATACATACTACTGTATATAAAAATAGATAAACAACAAGGACCTACTGTGTAGCACAGTGAACTATATTCAATATCTTGTAATAACCTATAATAGAAAAGGATCTGAAAAAGAATACATATATATGCGTGTGTGTATATATATATATATATATATATAACTGAATCATTTTGCTGTACACCTGAAACACTGTAAATCAACTATACTTCAATTTTAAAAATTAAATTAATATCAAAGTTTTAAAAACTAAATTTGATGCAGTAAATAGTACATCATATTCAAGTCTAGACGGGTATCACCTTTATGTGTACAAAGGTACCATTTTTATACATCCACAGAAAATTAGTTTGTTTTCTTAGCTCCCACTTCTCTAAGTCCACTGGCCATCGGAGTTCATCTCTTCAAGACGGAGTTTCCTGCCAACGTGAAATCCAGTTACCAGACAAGAGATATTGGTAAGCAGTGGCCAGAAGAACTGCTAGGCAGTGTCCTGAGCAGCCCAGGAAGAAAGGATGGCAAGTGACAACCAATAGGGCCCACTCAGTGTACAACGGGCAGAATGCACCCCCAGACAGACCAACAACAGGGAGACTTTCAACAACCCTGGGAGATAAGAAAGAGAACGTGACTCATAGATATCCCAAGGAAACCCTAAAAGGAGCAATGGCCCTGTGCTCACACTAATCAGGCGTTCTGAAAATCCAAGGACACTCTGAATCAGCACTTCCTGATGTACTGCTAGGTAACCACACTACTGTTGCTTCAGGATATAAGAAAACTCATGCTGTATATTCTCATTTTGATAAAAGAATACTAGGGGGCAAATGGGCCCAAATGTTTATCACTGAATTCTGGGATTATAAGCAGATTTAATTTTCTTCTATACATTTATTTGTATTTTCTAAAATTTCTACAAGGAGCTATGTATACCACTTTTGTATTAAGAAGAGAAATCTAACATTGACACCCACTCATGAGCCGCACAGGTTCAAGGCAGAGAGCAGTACTTTCCCATCTACTCTTGTTCTCTTTGGGGCAGGCAAGGACAAGAAGGACTCCTATCTTTGATGAATGGGGGCACTGTGAGGGGAGATGATGATCTCCCAGGTAGAAGCAACGACAACAGAGCTGAACCTGCCTTATCCTTCCCATGCAACTGAAGGAAGAAAAACAAAACGGATGAGGGTTAATGGAAAGACAGTGGAATCATTCCTATGGTCCAGCCACCACCATATAAATATCTCATTAATTTCTACCTCAGAACCAATAGTCAGACTTCCCTCCCTGAGCATATGGCAGATTCGATCACTCAGACAATTCTACCATTAACAATACTGGATAAAAAATTCTTAAAGAAGAACATCTTCTTAAACACCAAGGAGGTGAGAAGCGCATGAGAAAATAAATGTGAACCCAGAAAGAGAAGCAGGGCCGTGAGGCTATTTTCCTGAGAGCACTTGTCTATCCAGGTAAACAGGCTTTCATTCCAATAGCCTCACAGGGAAATGAGCAGGATCCACTCGAGGTGGGAGTCTGCTAGGACACCATATCCCACAGAAAGCTGGGGCCTCAAAGGGCTGTACTCTCAGGCTAAGGTTGAACTAGAAGTTGAATAGCTCATCCCCACCCCAGCACCAGGGAACCTCAAGGAAAGTTGCCTTAGTGCTGAGGAGATGGAGGGGGAAAGGTCCCTGTGGGGCTGTAATCACATCTGCAGACCAAATTCAGATCACTCACATTCAAAAAACCTTAAGCCTCAAATTTAGTTTAAAGATGACTCAGCAATATATAAAATTAGGTAACACAATCACAGAAAGAAAATAATAATTTCAAGAGACTTTGGAACATAGTAGTTTGCTCATCCTTAGTAGGTCATATTAAGAGCTAAACGAACTGCCAAAGAAATATTAAACTTCATTCAGTAGTCTTATCACTAATAATATTATTATAGTATATATACTGTATATACTATAATATTTTATGATTAATATTATTTGTATTGTTATTTTTTAAGCTACCTTCTTATTTAGCAGGATAAAGCAAATAAGAAATGATATCAATCTGGATAGGAGATTTTGCTGCAATAATAATCAACTTCAGAGCTCAGTGGCCTGAAACAACAAAGATTTATTTCTTGCACATGCCATGTATCCAGTAGAAGCTGTCAGGATGCTCTGTGCATTATAGTTTCTCAAGGACCCAGGCTGATTAAAACTCCCTCTCAATACATTTCCACAATTGCTGAGGCTGGGCAAAAGAGAATTGAAGCCAGAATGAGCAATTAAGTTCTCTAGCTTGGAAGTGGAAAAATTCTATTTCTCCTCACAATTCACTGGCCAGAATTATGTCATGTGCGCAAATCCAACCACAAGAGGACCAGGAAGTTCAGAATTTTACATGCCCCTGCAGAGCTGAAAACAGAGTATCAATAAGCAACATTAAAGACCACAGAAAATTTATGTTATCACATAAGAAAAGAGATGCAAGCATAAACTCAAGAAAAGTTTATTAAAAGCCCTAATTTAAATATGGATTGGAAATATCAATACAAATTTGTATTTATGTGTCCACTAATCAAACCGTCACTCAAATTCCAAAAGGACAAATTACTAAAGCTCACTCAAGAAGAAATAGATAATCTGCATAGCTCTACATCTATTGAAAAAAATTAATTCATAAATGGAAACCTTCCCACAAAGAAAACTTTAGGCCAGATGGTTTCATTGGTTCATTCTGCCAAATATTTAAGAAAGAAATAGTACCAATTCTACAAAAATTCTCCCAGAAAAACACAAGAGGAGGGAACACTTCCCAACTCATCCTATGAGGCAAAAGAAAAAAAAAATAGACCAATATCTCTCAAGAACAAGAACATAGATATAAATTTCCTTAACAACATTTAAATGATTCCAATCCAATAATATATAAATAAAATAATACATCATGACCAAGTAGAATTTATCCCAAAATGCAAGATTTGCTTAACATTTGAAAATCAATGTAATTTACTGTAAAAACAGAGTGAAAATAGAGAAATCATGTGATCATGTTGAGAAACAGAAAAATAATATGATAATATCCCTACCTAATCATAATTTTTTAAAAAAACTCTCAGCAAAGCAGGAACAGAAAGGAGCTTCCTCAAGCTGATAAAGGGCACCTACGAAAAACTTACAGCTAACATCATCTTTAATGGTGAAAGGCTGAATGCTTTTTGTAATGATTAATTTTATGTGTCAACTTGCTTAGGCCACAGTACCCAAATATTTGGTCAAACATTATTCTAGATGTTTCTATGAAGCTGTTTTTGGTGAGATTAACATTTAAATCAGTAAACTTTAAGTAAAGCAGATTACTCTCCATAGTGTGGGTGAGCCTCATCCCATCAGTTGAAGGCCTTCATACAAAAAGACTGACCTCCCTGGAAGGAGAGGACTTCTGCCAGCAAACTGCCTTTGGACTCAAACTGTAGCATAAACTCTTCCCTGGGTCTCCAGTTGACAACTACCCTGCAGATTTTGGACTTGCCAAGCCTCCACAATCACGTGAGTCAATTCCTTCAGATAGACAGACAGACAGACACCTACCCACATCCACACATACATTCCATTAGTTCTGTTTCTCTGGAGAGCCCTAATACACCTTCCCTCAAGGTTGGTATGCCGGTTATCAACTGATTACTTCTCAACTTCAAACCTACACTTCTTTCCCCTGCATTGTGAACTCTGTACACATTTCCTCTGTGCCAGCTGGCTCAGTGCTCTGGCTCTGGGAGACACTGAATCAGTAGGTACTTTACTTTTGGAATCCATTTCTCCTTCCTTTCCATTAAGCTGAGGAGCCAGAGGACTGGTATGGAAAACTTGTTGGTACTCAACTCAGCAGCCCTGACACACAAGCCCAGCTGCATTTTCAGGGCCGCCACAAGCCATGTTCTCCTCACCTGGAATATACTTTTGTGACAGTCTGGCCAGAGCCCTCAGACCACACTATCACAGCCTAGCAGTCACTTCTGCTACAGCTCCAGCCACACCCTCAGGCAACTATCTTCCCATCTGCCAAACCAACTGTGGCTCACTATCTCTAGCAATTTTTTTCAGCACTAGCAGTCTGTGTGTTCTTATAGTACCATTGCCCTTTTTGATGTGGTTTGAATCTCAGCCTTCATGGAGGGATGGAATGTGCCCTCCCTCCTAAGTCCTAGTTCTTTCACTGTCCAGTCTTCTAGGGATATAAGCAACTTTTTGGTACTTCATACTTTTGGACACCATAGAATCTCCTTAAATCTCTTAGTAGTTAACCACCTGTTACTAGTTAAGAATTCTTTATATAAATTTCTGTTTTTCAAATTGGTATAGATTTGGGCTCCTGATTGGACTCTGACTGATATAATTGGGAATGAGGCAACATAATTGGGAACACACTCATCACTGATTTTTGACAAAGATGCAAAAGCAATTCAATGGAGGAAAGAGCCTTTTCAAAAAATGCTGCTGGAGCAGTTAGACATCCATAGGCAAAAAACTAAAGAACCTCAGCCTATATGACACATCTTATCAAACAGTTAACTCAAAATAGATCATGAACTTAAGTGTAAAATATGAAACTGTAAAACTTCAAGAAGAAAAAAATAGTAGAAAATACTCAAGACCTACAGCTAGGCAAAGAGTTCTTAGGCTTGACACCAAAGCATGATCCATAAAGAGAAATCTGATAAATCAGAGTTCACCAAAATTTTAAATGTTTACTCTGTGAAAATCCTGTTAAAAGAATGAAAACATAAGCTACAGACTAGGATAAAATATTAGCAAACCACCTATCCAACAAAGGACTAGTAACTTTGCATATTACAAAGAACACTCAAAATCAACATTAAAATAGCAAGCAATCCAATTAGAAAATGGACAAAGGACATGAATTATAAAATTCTAAAGGCTACATTTCACCAAAGAGGTTATATAGATAGTAAATAAGTACATGAAAAGATGTGCAAAAACTTATGGTTACCAAAGGGTAAAGAGGGGAAGGGATAAATTAGGAGTTTGGGATTAAAAGTTACACACTACTATATATAAAATAGATAAACAACAAGGACCTATTGTATGGCACAGGGAACTATATTCAATATCTTGTAATAATCTAAAATGGAAAAGAATCTGAAAAAGAATGTTTGTGTGTGTGTGTGTATATATACATATATATACACACACACATATACATGTGTAACTGAATCACTTTACTGTACACCTGAAACTAACACATTGTAAATCAACTATATGTCAATTAAAATTAATTAAGATAAAATATAATAAAATAAAGATGTTCAACATCATTAGCCATTAAGAGACATGCAAATTGAAACCACAATGAAATATCACTATGCACCTATCAGAACTGCTTAAATATTACTCAGTTAAAATAAAAAGTAGTGACAACACCAAATGCTGCTGAGGATGAAGAACAACTGGATCACTCATACATTGTAGATGGGCATGTAAAACGGAAGATGGTTGAGCAGGTTTTAAAAACAAAAAAATCAGCATTCAACTCCTATATGACCCAATAATTACATTCCTGGGCATTTATCCCACAGAAATGAAGGTTTATCTTCACACACACACACAAAAAAAACAGCATACAAATATTCATAACAAGTTTATTCATAACAGCCCCAAACTGGAAATAACTGAGCTGTTCTTCATTCAGTGGGTGAATAATTACACAAAACTGTGGCACATCCACACCATGAAACACTACTCAGAGAAAAAAGAGGAGCAAACTACTGACACACGAAACAGCCTTGAATGAACCTCCAGAGAATTATGCTGACTGAAAAGGCATATTACAAAAGGCTGCATACTGAATACATGATTTCATTTATATTACATTCCTGAAATGGCAGAATTACAGAAATGGAGAACACATTAGTGGTTGTCAGAGATTAAGAAATGGAACGAAAAATGGAGCTGGAGGAATTAGGCTCCCTGACTTCAGACTATACTACAAAGCTACAGTAATCAAGACAGTATGGTACTGGCACAAAAACAGAAAGATAGATCAATGGGATAGGATAGAAAGCCCAGACATAAACCCACACACATATGGTCACCTTATCTTTGATAAAGGAGGCAGGAATGTACAGTGGAGAAAGGACAGCCTCTTCAGTAAGTGGTGCTGGGAAAACTGGACAGGTACATGTAAAAGTATGAGATTAGAACACTCCCTAACACCATACACAAAAATAAGCTCAAAATGGAATAAAGACCTAAATGTAAGGCCAGGAACTATCAAACTCTTAGAGGAAAACAAAGGCAGAACACTCTATGACATAAATCACAGAGAGATCCTTTTTGACCCACCTCCTAGAGAAATGGAAATAAAAACAAAAATAAACAAACGGGACCTAATGAAACTTCAAAGCTTTTGCACAGCAAAGGAAACCATAAACAAGACCAAAAGAAAACCCTCAGAATGGGAGAAAATATTTGCAAATGAAGCAACTGACAAAGGATTAATCTCCAAAATTTACAAGCAGCTCATGCAGCTCAATGACAAAAAAAATAAACAACCCAATCCAAAAATGGGCAGAAGACCTAAATAGGCATTTTGCCAAAGAAGATATACAGATTGCCAACAAACACATGAAAGAATGCTTAACATCATTAATCATTAGAGAAATGCAAATCAAAACTACAATGAGATATCATCTCACACCAGTCAGAACGGCCATCACCAAAAAATCTAGAAACAATAAATGCTGCAGAGGGTGTGGAGAAAAGGGAACACTCTTGCACTGCTGGTGGGAATGTGAATTGGTACAGCCACTATGGAGAACAGTATGGAGGTTCCTTAAAAAACTACAAATAGAACTACCATATGACTCAGCAATCCCACTACTGGGCATATACCCTGAGAAAACCAAAATTCAAAAAGAGTCATGTACCAAAATGTTCATTGCAGCTCTATTTACAATAGCCAGGAGATGGAAGCAACCTAACTGTCCATCATCAGATGAATGGATAAAGAAGATGTGGCACATATATACAATGGAATATTACTCAGCCATAAAAAGAAACGAAATTGAGTTATTTGTAGTGAGGTGGATGGACCCAGAGTCTATCATACAGAGTGAAGTAAGTCAGAAAGAGAAAGACAAATACCATATGCTAACACATATATATGGAATATAAGAAAAAAAAAATGTCATGAAGAATCTAGGGGTAAGACGGGAATAAAGACACAGACCTACTACAGAATGGACTTGAGGATATGGGAAGAGGGAAGGGTAAGCTGTGACAAAGTGAGAGAGTGGCATGGATATATATACACTACCAAACGTAAAATAGATAGCTAGTGGGAAGCAGCCACATAGCACAGGGAGATAAGCTCCGTGCTTTGTGACCACCTAGAGGAGTGGGATAGGGAGGGTGGGAGGAAGGGAGACGTAAGAGGGAAGAGATATGGGAACATATGTATATGTATAACTGATGCACTTTGTTATAAAGCAGAAACTAACACACCATTGTAAAGCAATTATAGTCCAATAAAGATGTAAAAACAATTTTTTTAAAAAAGAAATGGTACAAGAGTGAGAGGAAACTGCATGTAGCTATGAAAGACAACATGGGAAATCCCTGTGGTTATGGAAATGTTCTTTGTCTTGATTGTGTCAATGTCAAGATCCTATTTGTGAGATACTACTATGGTTTTGCAAGCTATTACCTTTGGAGAAAACTGGGTAAAGGGTACATAGCACCTCTCTGTATTGTTTCTCACAACTGTATGTGAATCTACAATTATCTCAATTTTTTTTTAATTTAAAGCCTCTAGGCTAGACAGTGTCACCAATGAATTCTATCAGCCACTTAAGCAAGATATAACAATTTTACACAAACTTTTCCAGAGAAAAGAATGAAAGCACTAAAATTCCCAATTTATTTTGTGATATTAGAATAACTCTTTTATAACAAAACCCAACATGATCAATTCAAGACAGAAAAACTTACAAGCCTATTTTACTCATAAAATAGACACCAAAATCCTAAATAAAATATCAGCAAACTGAATCCAGCAACTTAGAAAAAGGATAATGCATTATGACCAAGTTGAATTAATCCCAGAAAAGCAAACTTGATTTAACATCAGGAAATAATAATTGATGTAATTTACAACATTGTCAGATTAAAGGAGGAAAAACACAGGAAAGATGTAGAAAAAGCATTGAAAGACAATTCTAGATTCATTCACTTTCATGGTGTCCTCTTTGCAAAGTAGAAATAGAAGAAAACTTTCTTGATTATTAGAGATGAAAATCTACAACAAACATTCTTTACGGTAAAATATTGTAAGTGCTCCTTTTCAGATAGAGAACAAGACAAAGATCCCACTTATTGCCACTTCAATTCAGCCCTGTGCACTGTGGTCCTAGCCAGATCAATAAACCAGGAAATTGAAACAAAAAGTATAAGGGATTGAAACAAACAAAAAAAAACAAGATTACATGATTGTGTAGGTAGAAAATTAAAATGAACATACAAGATACATTATTAAAATTAATGAGAATTGAGTAAGGTTACTGGATTTAAAAAATAGTATGACAATTCTATTTCTATATACTAGCACAAGCAATAAAAATAAAATTTATTCTTTTGAAAGATACCATTTATAATAACATTAAAAGAGTACTGAGGAATAAAATAAGCAAAGGTATATAAGTTGTCTCTGAAGAGAACTCTAAGTGTATACATTAAAGACATTAAATGGAAGATGTCTTTAACCATACCATGTTGATGGATTGGAAGATTTAATAATATAATGATATTAATTTTCTCCAAACTTATTTACAAAATAATAACAATCTCAATCATAAATTCAAGAGGTGATTTTGGCAAGTAATTCTATAACTTATAGCAGTTTGAAAGGCCACAAATAGCTAAGAAACTCAAGAAAAAGCTAAGGAGACTTGCCCTATCAAATAACAAGACTTAGTATAAAAATATAGTCATTAACATAGAGAACAGACTTATGATTGCCGGGGGCGGGGGGCAGGGGGAGGCAGGGGAGGGATGGATTGGGAGTTTGGGATTAGCAGATGCAAACTGTTATACATAGACTGGATAAACAATAGGGAACTATATTCAATATCCTATAATAAACCATAATGAAAAAGAATATGAAAAATAATATATATATAACTGAATCACTCTGCTGTGATTCAAAAATTAACACAACACTGTAAATTAACTATACTTCAGTTTTTAAATATAGACATCTGCTTCCAGGTCAGCTGAGGGCAGGACACCAAGGAGGAGGTGGACGAGCCCCAAGTGACCAGTGGAGCCCTGACATTAGAACAACCCTGGGGCTGAGTGGAGGGACTCTCCCCATTTCCCCTTCCAAATAGTTTAAACAATTAACAGTGAGGACAGGATCGAGATGGCAAAAGAGTAGGATGGGGAGCTCACCTTCTCCCACAAAAACATTAAAATACATCTACAAGTGGAACAATTCACACAGAACATCTACTGAGCACCGGCAGAAGACCTCAGACTCCCGAAAGGGCAAGAACACACATGTAACCAGGAAGGACAAAAGGAAAAAAGAAAAAGAAAGGAATTAAGATGGGGCCTGTGCCCCAGGGAGAGAGCTGTGAAGGAGGAAATGTTCTCACACCCTGGGAAGTCTCCTCACTGTTGTGGAGATCAGCCTGGATGGAGGGGGAGTTTCAGAGCTTTGGAGGAGAGCACAGCAACTGGTGTGCAGAAGGCAAAACGGACAGTAACGTGCACAGAAGGTCAGCACCACCGCCCTGTGTTCCCCAGACTGAGACGCGTGTCTGTCAGTGTGGGTGGGGGCTGGGTGCTGAAGCACAGGCTTCAGAGGTCAGACCCAGGGAGAAGACTGGGGTTGGCTGCACAGACACAGCCTGAAGAGGTTGGACTGCGGCAACTGAGGGTGCATTCAGAACAAGCCTGGGCCCACCAGAGAGGCAAGCACCTTTGTTGGGGGGGCATACAAGGAGAGAGGTGGGACCACCATAAGGGCTTCTTTCCCTATGAGTACTCCCAGAAAACAGGACACTGCCTACAGAAACTCCAGGGGTGGACACAAGTAGCCGCCACCATTGTGGGCTCCAGAGGTGGGCACGGGCCACCACTATGAGTCACAAGCACTGCTCCCACTGTCCCAGGAGAGGAGAGCAACCACAGCTAGGAGACCCCCAAGCAGGCGCCAAGTGCAGCCCACACTGCCCCAGGAGTGCACGGACAGCAGTCACCTATACGAGACCTGCAAGCAGGCATCAAGCCCTGCCCCCACCATCCAAGGGGCGTGCAAGGACCACTGACCTGCACACATGATATAAAGGGGAAAAAGGTCAGCACATGCTGAGGAAAGAGACAGCAAGCATCCAAACTAAAAGCAGCCCCTTAATTCCAGAAAAGATGGAGTAGAAGGACTCGAGTTCACCTCCTCTCACAAAAACACCAAACTCACAACCAACTGCTGAACAACCATTGACAAAAAAGACTGGAACCTACCAAAAATATATATATTTTACATTCAAAGACAAAAAAGCCACAACGAGATGACAGAAGGGGTGCTTTCATGATATAATCAAATCCTATACCCACTGGGGTGGGGGACAAAACACAAACTGGAAAATAATTATATCAGAGAGGTTCTCCAACAAGAGTGAGGTTCCTGAGCCCCACATCATGCTACCCAGCCTGAGGGTCTGGCATCAGGAGGAGTCCCCAGCACATTTGCCCTTGAATCCAGCAGGGCTGGAGTGCAGGAGCTCTACAGGACAAGGGGAAACAGATACTCCACGCTTGGAAGACATACACAAGGTTTCAAGTACACTGGGACCCAGCATAAAGCAGTAGCTCCATAGGACCCTGGGCTGGGCCTAGCTATGAGTCTTGGAGGGTCTCCTGTGGAGGCAGGAGTCAGCTGTGGCTCACTGAGGAGGCAAGGACACTGGTGGCAGAGGCCCCAGAGAATACTGATCAGTGTAAACTCTCCTGGAAGTTGCCATTTTGGCATCAAGACCTGGCCATACCCAACAGCCTACAGGCTCTAGTGCTGGAACGCCTCAGGTGAAACAACCAGCAGGATAGGAACACAGCCCCGCTCATCAGCAGACAGGCTGCCTAAAGCCATACTGAGCCAACAACCACCTCTAAACACAAACCTTAACATGGCCATGCCCAGCAGAGAGCAAGACCCAGCACCACCCACCAGAGGGCAGACACCAGTCCCTCCCACCAGGAAGCCTGCACAAGCCTCTGGAACAACCTCACCCACTAGGAGGCAGATACCAGAAACAGGAGCTATGATCATGCAGCCTACAAAACAGAGACTAAAACACAGAAAGTTAGACAATATGACATGGCAGAGGAATATGTCCCAGATGAAGGAACAAGATAAAAACTCACAAGGAAAACTAAATGAAGTGGAGATAGGCAATCTACCTGAAAAAGAATTCAAAGTAATGATAGTATAGATGATCCAAGATCTCGGTAAAAAATGGTGGCATGGACCGAGAAGATACAAGAGATGTTTAACAAAGACTTAGAAGAACTAAAGAACAAACAAACAGAGATGAATAATACAATAATTAAATTTTTTCTTTTTTTTGGTGGTACGCGGGCCTCTCACTGCTGTGGCCTCTCCCGTCGCGGAGCACAGGCTCCGGACGCGCAGGCCCAGCAGCCATGGCCCACGGGCCCAGCCACCCCACGGCACACGGGATCCTCCCAGACCGGGGCACGAACCCGCGTCCCCCGCATCGGCAGGCGGACCCCCAACCACTAGCGCCACCAGGGAAGCCCTAAAATTTTTACATTCACTAGAAGGAATCAATAGCAGAATAAGTAAGGCAGAAAAACGGATGAGTGAGCTGGAAGACAGAATGGTGGAAATCACTGCCACAGAACAGAATAAAGAAAATAGAATGAAAAGAAATGAAGAAAGTCTCAGAGATCTCTGGGACATTAAACATACCAACATTTGCATTATAGGGGACCCAGAAGGAGAAGAGAGAGAGAAAAGACCTGAGAAAATATTTGAAGAGATAGTAGCTGAAAACTTCCCTAACATGGAAAAGGAAATAGTCATCCAAGACCAGGAAGCACAGAGAGTCCCAGGCAGGATAAACCCAAGGAGGAACACACCAAGACACATAATAATCAAATTAATAAAAATTAAAGAAAAAATATTAAAAGCAATGAGAGAAAAGCAACAAATAACATACAAGGGAACACCCATAATGTTATCAGCTGATTTCTCACCAAAAACTCTGATGGGCAGAGGGAGTGGCACAACATATTTAAAGTGATGACAGGGAAAAACCTACAACCAAGAACACTCTACCGAGCAAGTGTCTGATTCAGATTCAATGGAGAAATCCAAAGCTTTACAGATAAGCAAAAGCTAAGAGAATTCAGCACCACAAAACCAGCTTTACAACAAACGCTTAAGGAACTTCTCTAGATAGAAAAGAAAAGGCCACAACTAGAAACAAGAAAATTAGGAATGGGAAAGTTCACCAGTAAAGGCAAAAATACAGTAAGATAGGAAATCATCCACACATAAATATGATATCAAAACAAGCAATCATGAGAAGAGGTGAGTACAAATGCAGGATGTTGGAAATCCATTTGAAATTAAAAGACCAGCAACTTAAACAATTTTGTTTATATATAGACTGCCATATCAAAACCTCATGGGAACTGCAAACCAAAAATCTACAATAGAAACACACACAAAACAGAAAAAGCAATCCAAAAACAACACTAAAGATAGTCATAAAATCACAATAAAAGAAAACAAAAGAAGAAGGGAACACAAAAGATCTTCAAACAAAATCCAAAACAATTAAGGAAATGGCAGTAAGAACATAAATATTGATAATTACCTTAAATGTGAATGGATTAAATGCTCCACCCAAAAGACATAGACTGGCTGAAAAAACACAAAAACCAGACTCGTATATATGCTGCTTAGAAGAGATCCACTTCAGATCTAGGGACACATACAGACTGAAAGTGATGGGATGGAAAAAATTATTCCATGCTAATGGAAATTAAAAGACAGCTGGACTAGCAATACTCATATCAGACAAAATAGACTTTAAAATAAAGACTGTTACAAGAGACAAAGAAGGACACTACATTATGATCAAGGGATCAATCCAAGAAGAAGATACAACAACTGTAAATATATACGCACCCAACATAGGAGCACCTCAATATATAAGGCAAAAGCTAACAGCCATAAAAGGAGAAATTGAAAGTAACACAATAATAGTGGGGGACTTTAACACCCCACTTTCATCAATGGACAGACCATCCAGACAGAAAATCAAAAAGGAAACACAGGCCTTAAATGACACATGAGACCAGATGGCCTTAATTGATATTTATAGAGCATTCCATCCAAAAGCAGCAGAATACACATTCTTCTCAAGTGCACGTGGAACATTCTCCAGGACTGATCACATGCTGGGCCATAAAGTGAGACTTGGTAAATTTAAGAAAACTGAAATCATATCAAGCATGTTTTCCAACCACAATGCTATGAGATTAGAAATCAATTACAAGAAAAAAAACTGTGAAAAACACAAACACTTGGAGGCTAAACAATATGCTACTAAACAACCAATGGATCACTGAAGAAATCAAAGAGGAAATCAAAAAATTACCTAGAGAAAAATGAAAAGGAAAGCACAATGAACCAAAATTTATGGGATGCAGCAAAAGCAGTTCTAAGACAGAAGTTTATAGCAATATAATCTTACCTCAGGAAACAAGAAAAATCTCAAATAAACAACCTAATCTTACACCTAAAGCAACTAGAGGAAAAACAAACAAAACCCAAAGTTGGTAGAAGGAAAAAAGTCATGAGGATCAGAGCAGAAATAAATGAGACAGAGACATAAAAAAATAGATCAATAAAACTGAAAGCTGGTTCTTTGAAAGATAAACAAAATTGATAAACCTTTAGCCAGACTCATCAAGAAAAATATGGAGAGGTCTCAAAACAATAAAATTAGAAATGAAAAAGGAGACATTACAATGGACACCACAGAAATACAAAGGATCGTAAGAGACTAGTATAAGCAATTATATTTCAATAAAATGGACAACCTAGAAGAAATGGACAAATTCTTAGAAAGGTACAGTCTCCCAAGACTAAACCAAGGAGAAATAGAAAATATGAACAGATCAATCACAAGTATTGAAATTGAACCTGTGATTTTAAAATTTGCAACAAAGAAAAGTCCAAGACCAGATGGCTTCACAGGTGAATTCTATCAAGCATTTAGAGAAGAGTTAACACCTATTCTTCTGAAATTATTCCAAAAAAATTGCAGAGGAAGGAACACCCCCAAACTCATTCTATGAGACTACCATCACCTTGATAAAAAAAATAGACAAAGATACCACAAAAAAAGAAAATTACAGGCCAGTATCACTGATGAAGATAGACACAAAAATCCCCAACAAATACCTGCAAAATATCCAATTCCAACAATACATTCAAAGGATCAACACCATGATCAAGTGGGATTTATCCCAGGGTTGCAAGGAGTTTTCAGTATCTGCTAATCAATCAGTGTGATACACCACATCAACCAAATGAAGAATAAAAACCATATGATCATCTCAATAGATTCAGAAAAAGCTTTCAAAAAAACTCAACACAATTTATGATAAAAACTCTCCAGAAAGTAGGCATAGAGAGAACCTACCTCAACATAATAAAGGCATTTTATGACAAACTCACAGCTAACATCATACTCAATGGTGAAAAACTGAAAGCATTCCATCTAAAATCAGGAACAAGATGAGAATGTCCACTTTCACCACTTTTATTCAACATAGTTTTGGAAGTCCTAGTCATGGAAATTAAAGAGGGGGGGAAAAATAAAAGGAATCCAAATTGGAAAAGAAGAAGTAAAGTTGTAAGTGCAGATGACATGATACTATACATAGAAAATCCTAAAGATGCTACTAGAGCTCATCAATGAATTTGGTAAAGTGGTAGGATACAAAATTAATACACAGAAATCTGTTGCATTTCTATACACTAACAATGAAAGATCAGAAAGAGAAATTATAGAAACAATCCCATTTACCATCACATCAAAAAGAACAAAAATACCTAGGAATAAACCTACTTAAGGAGGCAAAAGATCTCTACTATGAAAACTAAGATTCTGATGAAAGAAATCAAAGATGACACAGGCAGATGGAAACATATACCATGTTCTTGGACTGGAAGAATCAATACTGTGAAAATGACTATACTACCCAAGGCAATCTACAAATTCAATGCAATTACTATCAAATTAGCAATGGCATTTTTCACAGAACTAGAACAAAAAAATTTTTAATTTGTATAGAGACACAAAAGACCCCGAATAGCCAAAGCATTCTTGAGAAAGAAAAACGGAGCTGGAGGTATCAGGCTCCCTGACTTCAGACTATACTAAAAAGCTACAGTCATCAAAAAAGTATGGTACTGGCACAAAAACAGAAATATAGATCAATGGAACAGTATAGAAAGGCCAGAGATAAACCCACGCACCTAAGGTCATCTAATGTATGACAAAGGAGGCAAGACTATACAATGGAGAAAAGACAGTCTCTCCAGTAAATGGTGCTGGGAAAACTGGACAGCTACATGTAAAAGAATGAAATCAGAACACTCCCTAACACCATACACAAAAATAAACTCAAAATGGATCAAAGACCTAAATGTAAGACTGGATACTATAAAACCCTTAGAGGAAAATATAGGCAGAACACTCTCTGACATAAATCTCAGCAAGATCTTTTTTGACCTACCTCCTAGAGTAATGGAAATAAAGACAAAAATAAACAAATGGGACTTAATTAAATTCAAAAGCTCTTGTACAGCAAAGGAAACCATATACAAAATGAAAAGACAAGCCATAGAATGGGAGAAAATATTTGCAAATGATGGAACTGACAAGAGATTAATCTCCAAAATTTACAAACAGTTCATGCAGCTCAATAGCAAAACAAACAAACAACCCAATCAAAAAAATGGGCAGAAGACCTAAATAGACATTCCACCAAAGAAGACATACAGATATCCAGGAGGCACATGAAAAGATGCTTAACATCACTAATTATCAGAGAAATGCATATCAAAACTATAATGAGATATCACCTCACACTGATCAGAGTCGCCATCATCAAAAAGTCTACAAACAATAAATGCTGGAGAGGGTGTGGAGAAAAGGGAACCCTCCTTCACTGTTGGTGGTAATGTAAATTGATATTACTACTATGGAGGTTCCTTAAAAAACTAAAAATAGAGATACCATACGATACAGTAATTCCATTCCTGGGCATATACCCTGAGAAAACCATAATTCAAAAAGATACATGCACCCCAGTGTTCATTGCAGTGCTGTTTCCAATAGCCAAGACATGGAAACAAGCTAAATGGCTATTGACAGAGGAATGGATAAAGAAGATGTGGTACCTATGTACAATGGAATATTACTCAGACATTTAAAAGAATGAAATACTGCCGTTTGCTGCAACATGGATGGACCTGGAGATAATCATACTAAGTAATTAAGTCAGACAGAGAAACACAAATATCATATGATATCATTTATATGTGGAATCTAAAAAAACATGATACAAATAAACTTATTTACAAAATAGAAACAGACTCAATGACTTAGAGAATGAACTTATGCTTACCAGGGTAGAAGGGGGAGGGGGAGGGATAAATTGAGAGTTTGGGATTGACATGTACACACTGCTCTATTTAAAATAGATAACCTAACACAACATTGTAAAGCAATTATACTCCAATAAAGATGTTTAAAATAAATAAAATAAAATTTGAAAAAAAATAAAACATAAAATAGATAACCAAGGACCTACTGTATAGCACAGGGAACTCTGCTCAATACTCCGTAATAACCTAAATGAGAAAAAAATTCGAAAAAGAATAGATACAAGTATATATATAACTCATTCACTTTGCTGTACACCTGAAACTAACACAACATTGCTACTCAACTATGCTCCAATACAGCTTGGTGTGCCACCACCATTTCTTGCACCTTCAGTCTCTGCGCCTTTCGCAGAGCTTCCCACAGCACTATGTTGGGATAGAGCATCCAGAGGTTCACAACCTCTGTGGTCCGTAGGAGCCACTATGAGGAGGATCCAGGGAAGAATTTACCATTTTCAGTGGAAAAGAAGTAGCAGTTACTAGCTATTATGAGTTTGTACTTTGGGTCTAGATTTGTTGTGCCTTTCTTTAGAGTAAGACAGCAACTGCTTAAAAACTAATCTATCAGATAGATATGTAGAGCAGATTTTAAAAGGGGCAGTCTCTTTGAAAGAACGATCAAATTCTTGAACTCAGAATCCTAGATATGTTTGTAAATAAACTTATGGCATAAACCCTTAATGCTTCTTCTCTGAAATATGGAACATGCTAATTGAGCTTGTACTTACTTTTTATTTGGGTAATATTCCATTGTCAGTTTCTTAATTAAATATTACATGATTTAGCTTGTTTCTTGATCTTAAATTCTGAATTTTAATTTTTGTTTGCTGGTTCAGGAATTTGTAATTCACTGTAAAAGAGAAATGCAAACTTTGTCCTGTAAGTTTTTTTAATTTAAGGGGAGAAAAAAGATACACTTTTAGTCTTTTTTTACTTTGAAGGAATAAATTCATTTTTCTCCATGAATGACAATTAGTTAACCATTAGGAAAACCAGTAGTGTGTGCAGATTTAAGTTCAAGAGCTTCATTTTATTCATCTTGACTTGTACCCTAAAACTGAAATTTTTCACTTGATAAATGTGCTACTGACCAACAGTAGTCTTTTTTAGAATGAATGAAAGAATATTTGAAATGGAAAGTAATCGCATATTAGACAATATAGGAAATATTCCCATTTTATTCTGCAGCTTTGACTAGTAGAAATGGGTTACGAGATGGCTCTGATTAGTAATTGTATCAGTGAATCAAAATTATGAGTAGTGAAATGCTGCTTACCACTTAAAATGTAATGACTTAGTTCCTAGGGCTTTATATTAGGGCAGGGGAAAAGTAATTAGCTACTGAATATTTTAATCCCAATTTGGTCCCTAGAATACCTATCTTTCTTTAGGCTCTTCAATAACCACCTGGCAACTACTTAAATATGGATGCAATTTAGTCTAAATGACTTTGTCTAACCATTCCATGTATTTGTGTGTTGTTTTTTGATTATCCACTGATGAGTCAGATGTTATTCTGTGCTTGGAGAGTTTTTCTATATAACATTAAGACCATTGTTATGGGAACAGTAGAAGCAAGAGTAAGAGTTTAGGGTTCATAGAATGATTTTGAATTCTTGGTTCGAATCTTTGCTCAAATACAAATGTAACATTCTGTATTTTCTTGGAGGGAATGGGAATAGAGCCTCCTTCCTATTTTTACATTTGCTGAGCTATATAAAAATATTTTAAGTGCTGGAAAAATAACTATACTCCAATATAAAATAAAAATTTTTTTAACTGTTCTGGACATATTAATACCTCACAATAGACTTTAGAGCAAACAGCAAGGTTAAAGAGAGTTACTACATGATAAAAGTTGCCATTCACCAGGCAGATAAAACAAATTATAAAACCATAGCCTCAAAGTATATAAAGCAAATTTGATAGTGTTACAAGGAGGAACCAAAACTCTACCACCATGCCAGGAGATTTTAACATAACTCTCTCAATAATTGTCTTGAGCAAATAAAAAGTGATAAGGATAGAATATTTGAACCACACAACAAATAAGCTTGATTAAGAGATGTATGTAGAACCCTGCAATTAGAGAAAACAAAACATTTTCAAACTCACAAAAAACCATGTACCAGGCACAATGCCACAAGAAAACTTTTTCAGTACCACATAATCAAAATCATAAAACATGTTCTCTAATCATAATCCAGTAAAACAGAAATCAATAACAGAAAAGATGACCAAAGAATCTGTACATTTGGAGACTTAAATGTGTAATTGTTAATAATTCATAAGTCAAAGAAGAAATTATAATAGACATTAGAAACTATTACAAATTAAGTGATTAGAGATACATCTATATATATTATCTGTTATCTATTAGAGATATATATCAGAACTTGTATGATGCATGTACAACCACAGATGGAGGGAAATATGTGCATTAGAAAAAAATGTCTATATTAGAAAAGAATAAAAAGTTTAGAGAGCAGAGATCTGAGAATTCAGCTCAAGAAATTACAAAAAGAACAGCAGAATAAACCTGAAGAAAATGGAAAGCAAAAAAAAGAGTAAGAGCAGACATTTTTAAAATAGAAAACAAATCACAGCAAGGATTAATAAAACCGAAAGCTGATTCTTTGCAAAAACTAATAAAATAGCAAACCCACAGCAAGACTGATCAGGAAAGAGAGTATAAACAACATTAGGAACAAAAAGGAAGACATAGTTTTCACAGATTTAGCAGAGATTTTTTTAAACATAACGGATTACTACAAACAACTTTATGCAATCTATATGAAAACGTAAATGAAATGGACCATTTCCTAGAAAAATGGTTTGCCAAAATGAAGTCAAGAAGAAATGGAAAACTTGAATAAGCCTATAAAAGAAAGCAAATCAATAGTTAATCAACTCACAAAAACAAAAACAAAACACCAAGCCCAGACACTTTAAGAGGCATCTCTATCTTACACAAAATGTTTCAGAAAATAGGAAGAAGGAAAAGCTCCTCAATTCATTTTATGATGCTGGGAAATTCTTAAAACAAATGCCAGAAGAACACACGAGAGGACTTCCGGGAAGATGGCAGAAGAGTAAGACGCGGAGATCACCTTCCTCTCCACAGATACACCAGAAATACATCTACGCGTGGAACAACTCCTACAGAACACCTACTGAATGCTGGCAGAAGACCTCAGACCTCCCAAAAGGCAAGAAACCCCCCACGTACCTGGTTAGGGCAAAAGAAAAAACTAAACAGAGACAAAAGGATAGGGACGGGTCCTGCACCAGCGGGAGAGAGCTGTGAAGGAGGAAAAGTGTCCACACACTACGAAGCCCCTTCGCGGGTGGAGACTTCGGGAGGCGGAGTGGGGGAGCTTGGGAGCCGCGGAGGAGAGCACAGCAACAGGGGTGCGGAGGGCAAAGCGGACAGATTCCAGCGCAGAGGATCGGGCCGACCGGCACTCACCAGCCGAGAGGCTTGTCTGCTCGCCCGCCGGGGCAGGCGGGACTGGGAGCTGAGGCTCCGGCTTTTGTCGGAGCGCCGGGAGAGGACTGAGGTTGGCGGCGTGAGCACAGCCTGCAGGGCGTTGGTGCGCCGCGGCTGGCCGGAAGAGAGTCCGGGGAGGGGTCTGGACCTGCCGAAGAGGCAAGAGACTTTTACGTCCCTCTTTGTTTCCTGGTGCACGAGGAGAGGGGATTAAGAACGCTGCTTGGGAGAGCTCCAGGGACGGGTGCGGGCCGCGGCTGGGAGTGCGGAGCCCAGAGACGGACATGGGACGCTAAGGCCGCTGCTGCCACCGCCAGGAGGCCTGTGTGCAAACACAGGTCACTAGCCACACGCCCTTCCGGGGAGCCTGTGCAGCCCGCCACTGCCAGGGTCCCGGGATCCAGGGACGGCTCCCCGGGAGAGCGCACGGCGCGCCTCAGGCTGCAGCGTCACGCCGGCCTCTCCCGCTGCAGGCCCGCCCCGCACTCCGTGACCCTCCCTACCCCCCGGCCTGGGTGAGCCAGAGCCTCCGAATCAGCGGCTCCTTTAACCTCGTCCTGTCTGAGCAAAGAACAGACGCCCTCCGGCGACCTACACGCACAGGCGGGGCCAAATCCAAAGCTGATCCCCTGGGAACTGTCAGAACAAAGAAGAGAAAGGGAAATCTCTCCCAGCAGCCTCAGAAGCAGCGGATTAAAGCTCCACAATCAACTTGATATACCCTGCATCTGTGGAATACCTGAATAGACAACGAATCATCCCAAATTAAGGAGCCCTGTGGATGAAAGGCTCTTGGTGCTGCAGCCAGGACTCAGTGCTGTGCCTCTGAGGTGGGAGAGCCAACTTTAGGACACTGGTCCACAAGAGTCCTCCCAGCTGCACATAATATCAAACAGCAAAAATCTCCGAGAGATCTCCATCGCAACGCCAGCACCCAGCTTCACTCAACGACCAGCAAGCTACAGTGCTGGACATCCTATGCCAAACAACTAGCAAGACAGGAACACAACCCCACCCATTAGCAGAGAGGCTGCCCAAAATCATAGTAAGTCTACAGACACCCCAAAACACACCACCAGACGTGGACCTGCCCACCAGAAAGACAAGATCCAGCCTCATACACCAGAACACAGGCACTAGTACCCTCCACCAGGAAGCCTACACAACCCACTGAACCAACCTTAGCCACTGGGGACAGACACAAAAAACAACAGGAACTACGAACCTTCAGCCTGCAAAAAAGGAGACCCCAAACACAGTAAGATAAGCAAAATGAAAAGACAGAAAAACACACAGCAGATGAAGGAGCAAGATAAAAACCCACCAAACCTAACAAATGAAGAGGAAATAGGCAGTCTACCTGAAAAAGAATTCAGAATAATGATAGTAAGGTTGATCCGAAATCTTGGAGATAGAATGGACAATAGAATGGACAAATTGCAAGAATCAGTTAACAAGGACCTAGAAAAACTAAAGATGAAGCAAGCAACGATGAACAACACAATAAATGAAATTAAAAGTACTCTAGATGGGATCAATAGCAGAATAACTGAGGCAGAAGAACGGATAAGTGACCTGGAAGATAAAATAGTGGAAATAACTACTGCAGAGCAGAATAAAGAAAAAAGAATGAAAAGAACTGAGGACAGTCTCAGAGACCTCTGGGACAACATTAAACGCACCAACATTCGAATTATAGGGGTTCCAGAAGAAGAAGAGAAAAAGAAAGGGACTGAGAAAATATTTGAAGAGATTATAGTTGAAAACTTCCCTAATATGGGAAAGAAATCATTAATCAAGTCCAGGAAGCACAGAGAGTCCCATACAGGATAAATCCAAGGAGAAATACGCCAAGACACATATTAATCAAATTGTCAAAAATTAAATACAAAGAAAACATATTAAAAGCAGCAAGGGAAAAACAACAAATAACACACAAGGGAATCCCCATAAGGTTAACAGCTGATCTTTCAGCAGAAACTCTGCAAGCCAGAAGGGAGTGGCAGGACATATTGAAAGTGTTGAAGGAGAAAAACCTGCAACCAAGATTACTCTACCCAGCAAGGATCTCATTCAGATTTGATGGAGAAATTAAAACCTTTACAGACAAGCAAAAGCTGAGAGAGTTCAGCACCACCAAACCAGCTCTACAACAACTGCTAAAGGAACTTCTCTAGGCAAGAAACACAAAAGAAGGAAAGGACCTACAATAACGAACCCAAAACAATTAAGAAAATGGGAATAGGAACACACATATCGATAATTACCTTAAATGTAAATGGACTAAATGCTCCCACCAAAAGACACAGATTGGCTGAATGGATACAAAAACAAGACCCATATATTTGCTGTCTACAAGAGACCCACTTCAGACCTAGAGACACATACAGACTGAAAGTATGGGGATGGAAAAAGGTATTTCATACAAATGGAAACCAAAAGAAACCTGGAGTAGCAATTCTCATATCAGACAAAATAGACTTTAAAACAAAGACTATTAGAAGAGACAAAGAAGGACACTACATAATGATCAAGGGATCGATCCAAGAGGAAGATATAACAATTGTAAATATTTATGCACCCAACATAGGTGCACCTCAATACATAAGGCAAACACTGACAACCATAAAAGGGGAAATCGACAGTAACACATTCATAGTAGGGGACTTTAACACCCCACTTTCACCAATGGACAGATCATCCAAAATGAAAATAAATAAGGAAACACAAGCTTTAAATGATACATTAAACGAGATGGACTTAATTGATATTTATAGGACATTCCATCCAAAAACAACAGAATACACATTTTTCTCAAGTGCTCATGGAACATTCTCCAGGATAGATCATATCTTGGGTCACAAATCAAGCCTTGGTAAATTTAAGAAAATTGAAATTGTATCAAGTATCTTTTCTGACCACAACGCCATGAGACTAGATATCAATTACAGGAAAAGATCTGTAAAAAATACAAACACATGGAGGCTAAACAATACACTACTTAATAATGAAGTGATCACTGAAGAAATCAAAGAGGAAATCAAAAAATACCTAGAAACAAATGACAATGGAGACACTACGACCCAAAACCTGTGGGATGCAGCAAAAGCAGTTCTAAGGGGGAAGTTTATAGCAATACAAGCCCACCTTAAGAAGCAGGAAACATCTCGAATAAACAACCTAACCTTGCACCTCAAGCAATTAGAGAAAGAAGAACAAAAAAACCCCAAAGCTAGCAGAAGGAAAGAAATCATAAAAATCAGATCAGAAATAAATGAAAAAGAAATGAAGGAAACAATAGCAAAGATCAATAAAACTAAAAGCTGGTTCTTTGAGAAGATACACAAAATAGATAAACCACTAGCCAGACTCATCAAGAAAAAAAGGGAGAAGACTCAAATCAATAGAATTAGAAATGAAAAAGGAGAGGTAACAACTGACACTGCAGAAATAAAAGAGATCATGAGAGATTACTACAAGCAACTCTATGCCAATAAAATGGACAATCTGGAAGAAATGGACAAATTCTTAGAAATGCACAACCTGCCAAGACTGAATCAGGAAGAAATAGAAAATATGAACAGACCAATCACAAGCACTGAAATTGAAACTGTGATTAAAAATCTTCCAACAAAGAAAAGCCCAGGACCAGATGGCTTCACAGGCGAATTCTATCAAACATTTAGAGAAGAGCTAACACCTATCCTTCTCAAACTCTTCCAAAATATAGCAGAGGGAGGAACACTCACAAACTCATTCTACGAGGCCACCATCACCCTGATACCAAAACCAGACAAGGATGTCACAAAGAAAGAAAACTACAGACCAATATCACTGAGGAACATAGATGCAAAAACCCTCAACAAAATACTAGCGAATAGAATCCAACAGCACATAAGAAGGATCATACACCATGATCAAGTGGGGTTTATTCCAGGAATGCAAGGATTCTTCAATATACGCAAATCTATCAATGTGATAAACCATATTAACAAACTGAAGGAGAAAAACCATATGATCATCTCAATAGATGCAGAGAAAGCTTTTGACAAAATTCAACACCCATTTATGATAAAAACCCTGCAGAAAGTAGGCATAGAGGGAACTTTCCTCAACATAATAAAGGCCATATATGACA
>NW_020837948.1:7140596-7140962 GCF_003676395.1 Aethalodelphis obliquidens
TATATACAATGGAATATTACTCAGCCATAAAAAGAGACGAAATTGAGCTATTTGTAATGAGGTGGATAGACCTAGAGTCTGTCATACAGAGTGAAGTAAGTCAGAAAGAGATAGACAAATACCGTATGCTAACACATATATATGGAATTTAAAAAAAAAAAATGTCATGAAAAACCTAGGGGTGAAACAGGAATAAAGACACAGACTTACTAGAGAATGGAATTGAGGCTATGGGGAGGGGGAAGTGTAAACGGTGACAAAGCGATAAAGAGGCATGGACATATATACACTACCAAACGTAAGGTAGATAGCTAGTGGGAAGCAGCCGCATAGCACAGGGAGATCAGCTCGGTGCTTTGTGACCGG